>NC_133618.1:272598273-272942747 GCF_048593235.1 Sminthopsis crassicaudata | reverse complement strand
AAAGAGAGAGGTGAAGTCATTGAGTGTAGATGGCTTTAGCCTCAAGGAGGTTAGCCACAAAAAACTAATAGCTAATGGGGATAGAGGGAATCAAGTGAGAGCTTCAGTGGATGAAAGAACATGTCTCTTTCTAACTATTTACTTATATATCTGCCTTCCTTCTTTTCTTTTTTATCAATCTACCTACTTACCAACCTACTATTTGATTTGATTCTATACTATAGTTTTCAACATGCATTCATTATTTGGAACACAGGGTTTGCAAGGGTGAATGTTGAAAATTATCTATGGAAATGTTTTGAACATAAAAAACTTTAATTTTTAAAAATTCTATTATTTTACAGTGCCCATTTAATAGTCACATTTAAATGCATAGTAAAGAGGTGAATATTGAAATTAATGTAGTATAGTAAAAAGAATGCTGAATTTAAATGAAAAAATCCATGCATTTATTAAATGCTAATTATGCACTAGAGTCTGGGCATATTGGGGGATGGGGAGATATACAAATACAAAGTGTATTAAAATGTTTCTTTCTGGGCCTAGCTTATTGCCCATTTGCAGTATCTGTCCAACTTATACATATATATTTAAGGATGAATTCTGTAGATTTTCTATACTACTGATATTTAAGGATGAATTCTGTAGATTTTCCATACTACTGAGGTCCTTTCTCAATCTAAACTGCCAAGTATTCAAACTCCACTGCAGAATGTGCAACTCCATTGGGCTGGCCACATTGTTCAACTGCCAAATGTACACTTGCCAAAAAGACTTTTTATGGAGAGCTCACACAGGGCAAGCATTCACAAGGTGGTCAGAAAAAGTGATATAAGGACACTTAAGGTTTCTCTTGAGAATTTTAGAATTTATTGTGTGACACAGGAGACACTGGCACAAGACTGCCCAGCATGGCGTGCCCTCATCAGAGAAGGTGCTGTGCTCTATGAGCAAAGCAGAATTGAATTAGCTCAAGAAACACAAGATGCACAAAGTTAGAGAAGCCACAATTAATGTTCATAGGGACCATAGGGCTACAGGTGCCCAACCTGTAGCAGAGCATTCTGAGCTTGTATTTGTCTGATCACCCACAGTCAGACATACTAATAACAAACATAGTGATGTCAGTTTGGTTCTCTTAAAGAATGAAGGACAACATGCAAATTAAACTCTGAGATACACTACACACTTCTCAAATTGGCTAAGATGACAAGAAAAGATGACAAATGTTGGAGGGGATGTGGGAAAATGGGACACTGATTCATTGTTGGTGGAACTATGAATGGATCCAACCATTCTGGAGAGCAATTTAGAATTATGTCCAAAAGATTACAAAACTGTGCATACCCTTGATCCAGCAGTGTTTCTACTGGAGTTGTATCCCAAAGAGATTTTAAAGCAAGGAAAGGGGCCCACATGTGCAAAAATATGGCAGCCCTCTTTGTATTGGCCAGAAACTGGAAACTAAGTGGATGCCTCTCAAATGGAGAATGGCTAAATAAATTATGGTATATGAATGTTATGGAATATTATTGCTCTATAAGAAATGACCAGCAGGATGAATACAGAGAGGCCTAGAGAGACTTACATGAACTGATGCTGAGTGAAATGAGCAGGACCAGGAGATCATTATACACGGCAACAACAATACTGTATGATGATTAATTGTGATGGACGTGGCCATCTTCAACAATGAGATGAACCAAATCAGTGCTACTTGTTCAGTGATGAAGAGAGCCATCTATACACACAGAGAGGACTAGGGAACTGAATGTGGACCACAACATAGCATTTCACTCTTTTTGTTGTTGTTTGCTTGTATTTTATTTTCTTTCTCATTTTTTCCTTTTTTTTTTTTAATTTTTTTTCTTATGCAGCGAGAGAATTGTATAAATATGTATGTATAAATTGGATATAATATATATTTTTACTATGTTTAACATATACTGGATTACTTGCCATCTAGGAGAGGGGGGATAGAAAAAAAGGGAGGGGATTTAGAACACAAGGTTTCACAAAGGTTAATATTGAAAAATTATCCATACATATGAAAATAACAATCTTTAATTTAAAAAAAAGAAGAATGAAGGACAACCACCAAGCAATGTCTAGGTAAACAGAGACTTAGATGAAGTATATATCATCCCCATTATCCTGTCTGCTACTCGAATTGTTCCAAAGCAGGTTTTTGGTGAGCTTACAATAGATGAGATTACATTCCAATATTTTTATTCAGTTACAAAAAGCAGCCATTTTATCTACTTGTGCAAAAAGGCAACAGAATACTGATCCAGGACTATTTCTACCAATTAAACAATAAAAATAATAGACAGAATTTATATAATAATTTAAGATTTCCAAAAATGCTATGCTATCGCACTGGATCCTCATAACAACCCTGAGAGACTGGACTTATTAATACTGATCTTATTAAACAATAATCAACGTACCATTGTTATCCCCATTTTACAGAGGAGAAAATTGAGGCCAAGAAAGAGATTAGTGATTTGCCCATGGTTATATAGCTACTAAAACCTTAGGTAGGACTGGAATCCAAATTGTCCTGATTCCAAGTACAATATTCTATCTATCTGCAATGCCTTCTACCTACCTAAACAAAATAAAAATTGAGTAATAATATGTTATTATATAATATGTTATATAATAACAATAATAGTTGGCATTCTAAATCATGTTAAGGTTTCTAAAGTTGTTTACAAACATAACCTACTTGGATCCTCAAACCAATCCTGTAGAGTAGGTTTTACAAGTGTTAATCTCAGTTTATAGATGAAAAACTGAAGTTTGGAAAAGATAAGATGATTTGTCCAGAGTCATCCATAGTGAATATATGGGGGAACCATTTCTCTCCTTATTCCAAAGTCTGTGCATTTTGCTATATATTTGGGATGTGTAGACTTTGGGAGATTGGAAGAACATTTTTTTTTCCTTTTTTTTTTAAATTTATTTAGAATTTTTTCCCACAGTATATATGCATGAGTAATTTTTTAATAATATTATCCCTTGTATTCATTTTTCCAAATTATCCCCCCCTTCCTCTACTCCCTCCCCCCGATGACAGGTAATCCCATACATTTTACATGTGTTACAGTATAACCTAGATACAATATATGTGTGTAAATACCATTTTCTTGTTGCACGTTAAGTATTAGATTCCGAAGGTATAAGTAACCTGGGTGGATAGACAGTAGTGCTAACAGTTTACATTCACTTCCCAGTGTTCTTCTCTGGGTGTAGTTATTTCTGTCCATCATTGATCAACTGGAAGTGAGTTGGATCTTCTTTACGTTGAAGATATGCACTTCCATCAGAATACATCTTCATACAACATTGAAGTGTACAGCGATCTTCTGGTTCTATTCATTTCACTCAGCATCAGTTGATGTAAGTCTCTCCAAGCCTCTCTGTATTCCTCCTGCTGGTCATTTCTTACAGAGCAATAATATTCCATAACCTTCATATACCATAATTTACCCAACCATTCTCCAATTGATGGACATCCATTCATCTTCCAGTTTCTAGCCACTACAAAAAGAGCTGCCACAAACATTTTGGCACCTACAGGTCCCTTTCCCCTCTTTAGTATTTCTTTGGGATATAAGCTCAATAGCAGCACTGCTGGATCAAAGGGTATGCACAGTTTGATAACTTTTTGGGCATAGTTCCAAATTGCTCTCCAGAATGGCTGGATTCTTTCACAACTCCACCAACAATGCATCAGTGTCCCAGTTTTCCCACATCCCCTCCAACATTCATCATTATTTGTTCCTGTCATCTTAGCCAATCTGACAGGTGTGTAGTGGTATCTCAGAGTTGTCTTAATTTGCATTTCTCTGATCAATAGTGATTTGGAACACTCTTTCATATGAGTGGATATAATTTCTTTTTTTTTTTTTTTTATTCATTTTTCCAAATTATCCCCTCCCTCCCTCCACTCCCTCCCCCCGATGACAGGTAATCCCATACATTTTACATGTGTTACAATATAACCTAGATACAATATATGTGTGTAAATATAATTTTCTTGTTGCACATTAATTATTAGCTTCCGAAGGTACAAGTAACCTGGGTAGATAGACAGTAGTGCTAACAATTTACATTCACTTCCCAGTGTTCCTTCTCTGGGTGTAGTTGTTTCTGTCCATCATTGATCAACTGGAAGTGAGTTGGATCTTCTTTATGTTGAAGATATCCACTTCCATCAGAATACATCTTCATACAACATTGAAGTGTACAGCGATCTTCTGGTTCTATTCATTTCACTCAGCATCAGTTGATGTAAGTCTCTCCAAGCCTCTCTGTATTCCTCCTGCTGGTCATTTCTTACAGAGCAATAATATTCCATAACCTTCATATACCACAATTTACCCAACCATTCTCCAATTGATGGACATCCATTCAACTTCCAGTTTCTAGCTACAACAAAAAGAGCTGCCACAAACATTTTGGCACATACAGGTCCCTTTCCGCTCTTTAGTATTTCTTTGGGATATAATCCCAATAACGTCAAAGGGTATGCACAGTTTGATAAATAGTTTGATTTCTTATAAATTAGGGTGAGTTCTCCATATATTTTGGAAATGAGACCTTTGTCAGAACCTTTAACTTTAAAAATATTTTCCCAATTTGTTACTTCCCTTCTAATCTTGTTTGGATTAGTATTGTTTGTACAGAAACTTTTTAGTTTGATGTAATCAAAATCTATTTTGTGATCAATAATGATCTCTAGTTCTCCTCTGGTCATAAATTCCTTCCTCCTCCACAGGTCTGAGAGGTAGACTATTCTCTGTTGCTCTAATCTATTTATGATCTCATTCTTTATGCCTAAATCATGGACCCATTTTGATCTTATCTTGGTATATGGTGTTAAGTGTGGATCCATATCTAATTTCGATTGGCAGAACATTTAAATGGAGACACCCAGAAGGCACAGACTTTTAGAAATATGGAATTGTATATCGAGGAAAGAGATGATATTTATGTCAAAGGAAACAAATGAGAAGATTCAGGTTGAAAAGCAGACTCCTTGGAAGGCAGCTATGGTCATGGGACATAAAATGACTCACAAATGAAATAAACACAGGTAGGAAGAGAAAAAATGAGAGACAGAGACAGAGAGACAGAGAGAAGAGAGAGAGAAAGAGAGAGAAAACATCATTTCCACAATCAACATGAGAATTTATTTTGCTTGACTATATGCATACTTGGTACAAAAGCTTAGATTTGCTGGATCTTTGTTGTTATTTTTTCAATTGGGTGGTAGGGGAAGTTGAAAGGAGAAAAAAAAATTCGATATCTGAAAAACAAATTAACTTTAAAGCTGATGCAGGAGAGAATATTCAAAAAGAGGGGGTAGTAAATCTAAAGCAGCCAGAAAAATCATCAGATTCAGAAATTTAAAATTATTGGCAGTCTTTGGGGAAGCAGTTTTCAGAATGGTAGAGTAAGATTCCAAATTGCAAGGGGTTGAATAAAATTGAGGGTGAGGAAGTGGAGGACATAAATTAGACTCTTTCTAGTTTAGAATGAAAGAGAGGCTGATTATATTGGGTAAAATCTAGAGAGGAGAATAAGATAAAAGGAAAGATTTTGTATTGTTTTTCAAAGGAATGGTGAGACTTAATCACATTTGTGGATAGTGGAGAAAGAGCCAATTTAGAGGAAATTAATGAAAATAAAAAGGTGAACTTTGATCCAGCGGTTCCACTACTGGGTCTGTATCCCAAAGAAATCATAAAAGAGAGAAAAGGACCCACATGTGCAAAAATGTTTACTGGCTGTGTGATCCTAGGCAAGGCACTTAACCCTGTTTGCCTCAGTTCCTCATCTGGAAAATAAGGCAGAGAAGGAAATTAAAAAAAAAAACAAAACTCCAGTATCTTTGCTAAGAAAATTCCAAAAGGAGTCCCAAAGAGTTAGAAATAACTTAAAAAATGACCAAATACTGATTTTGTTACATATAACAGAATATCACTGTGCTATAAGAAACAATTATGAGAAATTCAGAGAAATACAGACATTTTTTATTAAGCATTGCAAAATATACATGTGTAAAGGGCTAGAACTGAGCAATGCACTTGGATAATGAAGCACGTGAGACTAATTGCCAATTGGACGGTTCCCTATTAGCTTGTTTAAGGTTGACCCTCCCCAGCTGTTCTGTGCTGACTTGATTGGTGAACAAAGAGAGGGAAGTGACTTGTGTGGGAGGAGTAAGAGAAACTTGGGTGGTGGAACTCACTCTCACTCTCACTCGTGACCTGGCGTTGGAGGTGATGGTAAAGATCTAGAATAAAGACATTTAGTGATCCTGACTCCTGCTGATTTCTGGAAAGATAGAGTTCCAGCATACATGGAACCAAGATAATTATATATGCAATTACTACAACATCATACTTTATAACACCATTAAAGGGAAGTCTATCTTAGTTTCATTCTTAAAGAACTGATAATGAAACAAACATACCAGCCTCCTCTCAGTAGAAAGGACCAAGGATGCCCATTGAGATATACATGGTCAGATATAGTCACTGTGTGAGTTTTCCTAAATGTTATTCTTTTTAGCTACAAAAGGGTTATTTTGGCAGTGGCATGCTAGTAAATGTTTAACATCCAGTTCTCTAAGGGAAAAAAACTATGACCAATACCTGAAGTTTAGTCTTTATTATTAACTTCTCCACTTTGTTAAATCTAGACAATCTATGAAAACAATCAAGATTTGCATCATTTACCAATTTCTGAGGTGAAAATGCTCACAGTGAATATTTAACAATCAGCTTTGGTGAGCCAATACAGGCTGGTTAAGGTGCACCACTGGATTTTGGCATTCACCAGTTACTCTAACAAACTGAGCTAACCACTGCTCTGAGCCTAGAAAATAATATGGCTCCTACACATAACAGTGCTTGAAGAACCTTCCTATCACAATGAGTCCATCCACTCAGACCTGTCTTTAGCAGGCTTTTGGAGCCCACATCAATGGGGTCATAGATTGCCTACACATTCTGTCCACCCAAGTGATATGGAATTAATTGCTACTTTTGACAAAACTTTGATTGGTCCTCTTCCAACTCAAAACATTCTATGATCAACAGCATCACACTGCCACAGGCCTAAGTTGCCAAATCACTCTTATGCCAGACCCCTTACATAACCCAGGTCCAAAAGCCAAGATCTCGGACAAGAACCTAATGATGCAAATTCTTATCTGATCCAAACCATTTCTTGACAGGTCAATCAAAAAACACTTATTAAACACTTACTATGTACTAAGCACTGTTCTTGGAGCCAGAGATTCAAGAATAAAAATGAAAGTTCTTGCCTTCAAAAAGCTTACATTCTACAAAGAGAAAACAATACATACAAAATGCCACTATTCTAACTTATATTCATATGGACCTCGTCATAGCCAAAGGACTAAACTAATAACATCCAAGTGCATAAATATAGCTTCTCTCCTACACCAAGGATCCTCTTTTCATCTTCTCATGGGTCACTCTGTGAGCCCCTCCCCGACCACTACTGTCCCATCTGCTGAAATGTCATCAATTCATTATCACACAAAGAATCTCAACTTTCCCAGTAAGCAACAAACAAAGGATGAGAAACAAGGAGGAGAAAAGGAAAACTGAACAACTCATACTCACCACTTCCTGGGATGCATACTGAGGATCCTCTGGGTTGACTGACCAATAGCAGTAATCAAAGCCAAATGCCACAACCTTTTCTCTTGCGCCTCCAGGACCATCTGGTCGGCTGTCCACCTACCGGCAATATAAGGACATAGCAGGGAGTCATCACTATCATAGTTCTTGCTACTAGTCAACATGACTCTTTCATTTAGCCAAGGGTCCCTAAACTGGCCATGGCCATCTTTAAGATGTCAACAGAACTGAAACTCCCATACCTCATCTATCAAGTACAACTGCTCATCTGTCCCCAGTGTGTGATCATTTGCCCATTTTCTTTCCATGAAAAGA
The DNA here is from genome assembly GCF_048593235.1 of Sminthopsis crassicaudata. Classification (NCBI taxonomy): domain Eukaryota; kingdom Metazoa; phylum Chordata; class Mammalia; order Dasyuromorphia; family Dasyuridae; genus Sminthopsis; species Sminthopsis crassicaudata. The sequence goes on along the minus strand of NC_133618.1, from coordinate 272,934,747 downwards.
GTTAGAAGGACCCCTAACCTGAACACCTACAAACTCAACTTTTCCCTAATAATATGGGCTGCAGACCTCTGAGAGTAAGTTAACATCTTGCCACTGGGAAGCAACAATTTCATCATGTTCTTTTGAAAGTTCCAAGGGTATTCCTTCCAACCCAAGAAAACTAAAACCTGATGTTAGAGGCAAGAGTCCACTCACCCCAAAGGTAAACCAGACCTGTGCTTCTGGAATCAAGAGCCTGTGCTCCTGGAAATAATCCTTCAAACCTTCCCCAGTGCAGACCCAATCTCCTAGGAGAAGAGAAGGACTGACATGGCCTTCATTAGGAATCAGGATTCATTCACAGCAGAATCAGTAATCAGTAAGCATTTATTAAGCACCTAATGCATACCAGACATTGGTACTAAAAAAAAAAAAAATAAAGACAAAAATTAAGCATCTAGGTAGTACAAGGACTTGGAATCAATAAGACCTAAATATGAATCCTATTTCAGACGTTTTCTAACTGTGTAAGAGTTAGATTCGACAGTCTGTAAGATGTCTTCCAACCCTAAGTCTCTGATCCTATTACAGACAGTCCCTGCCTTCAAGTAAGTGAGGTTGAGGTTCCAGGCAGTTTGTCTCCAACACTAGGGCACTATGTACTTAAGTAGACATCAGTTAAGAATAATGGACTCTATAGGAATAGAATCTGTCCAGCCTTAGGTAAGCACCTAGCCAGGGAGGTGATTAAGGGGATAAAGTTCTGATCTTGGCTAAGATTCATTCTTAAGAACCAAAAATATTAGCTCTGAACAAAACAGCTCAACTAATTAGACAACCTGAGCTATAAACAAAGACATAGCAGAGAGCAATGGGTGACTCTGTCCCTGGGCACTCCCCCAAGAGTTTGGCAAGCTCACAGGCCATTTATCTCTTAGCAGAGAAAGCCTTGCCAATAGGAAATAGATCCCATCACGGGCTTAACTAAGGAGCTAATGCATCTGTGGGGCTCCCAAACAGGTACTGATAGCAATCAGCTTTCTTGGCCTCCTGTAGGTCATCTGAAGATCAGACATCCAGGATGTCCAGTCACAAGACCAATTTCAAGTATTGCTCATTTGGGCTTTCTAGGATCCTGTATATCACTCTCTCTTACCCTCTCCCTTCCACCTACCCCTGAAGAATATGAGTGAAAAAATCTGGGGAAGGGGAGAAAGTATTTCTTGTGCTCATCCTCATTATAACTCAAAATTCATCATGTTCTTGGGAGAATTTGGGAGAAGGATGTACCAAGACTAAAGATAATAACTCTTCTGAGTCCTAAAGGCTCCATACTAATGTTCTCAAATGAGGAGATAACAATTCAGATGTCCTATCTCTTCCCCAAAACCATGACAGGAATGGCTTGCAAGACTGTGGGTATCAGGATCAAGACCAATTACTGAGCTGAAATCCTGACACTGGTCAAAGGATTAACATTGGAACTGAACCATTGGGGGCAAATTAAGGGGAGGGAGGCAGGTTACCGTTATATTTATCTTCCAGGGAGCTGCAGTCCATATTTTCAAAACCTATTTGAGGAACTCGTGCCAGTGAGAGCCATACCCCCAGTCTGTCCTTCCTGTTTCATTTTTATATTTGCTGTATTGTTGGCTCAAGGTCTTCCCCCTCTTCCCTAATACACCAACATACTGGATCAACTCCAACCCTCCCATACATCCCCAGAACACATACTCCCTCAGTTCAAAAGTTCCTGAAACAATATGAGTTTTACCCTGGTTAGAAAAAAAAGAACAAGAAAAAATCTCAAACTTACCTTTAAATTCTTTATTTTGGCCACTTTGTCCTCAATTTCTATGATGATCCTTCCCCGATTTGCAGTCTCTCTGGAAAGAATATACAAAATTACAGGAGGCCAAAAAGTGTTTTTTTTCTCAAGAGTAGGGAAATCAGACAAGTCCCTGAATGTTCCTCTCTGAGCCACCAAGGTTAGCTGTCCACAATGATTCTCTGAGAGCCTATGATCCACCCAGACCATCCCCAAGAATGGACTGCCACTAGACTCCTACCAGTTGCAAGACTGTTACATCAAGACCAAGACAAAAGGAATGGCATGGAAAACATAGGCTATCATAGATTGAAATGTAAAGAGGTCTTTGGAATCATCTAGTCCAAACCCTCTTCTTTCATAGGTAAGGAAATTGAGACCCAGGGAAGTTGTGATTTTTCTAAAGTCACATTCTAAGAAACAAAATCTGAACCCACGTCCTCTGACTTAGTAACCTGTTATTTTTCCAACATATCATGCTGCTTCCCTATTGGCTAGCAATGTTCCTCCACGGGCTTTCATAGTAATTCACAGTTATTTGTCTAAGGTCATCATCACTGCTGATATAAAAAGGTTCTCTCTTCACTTGGATAGCTGAGGACATACTTTCCAACTCCATCTCTTTGAGCCTACTCAAATCAGAGATAAAAACAAGACACTGGGAATCTCTTCTGCTTTTTTAAGATCTTGGCTGGCGCAACCACAAAATGTAACACTGAGTTTAGTCCTAACATTTCAGAACTAGATCTGCTCCCAAAATCTGCCTGAGGTGACTATATTCAGCTGGCCCATGCACACCACCAGGTGCAAAACTGGAACTCGACTTGGTTGCTGCTGTTCAGTCATTCTAGTCACATCCAATTCCTGGTGACCCTATTTGAGGTTTTCTTGGCAAAAAATACCAAACAAGTTGCCATTTCCTTCTCTAGCTCATTTTACAGATAAGGAAACTGAGGCACACAGGGTTACGCGACTTGCCCAAGGTCACACCGCTAATAAGCATCTGAGGATGAACTTGATTGCAGGCCCAATACCATGTGTACTACATCACCTAGTGTACAGGTGAAGCTGGGTTTGGTAAAATCTATGTAGACAGAGTGCCAAGCCTGAAGTCTGGAAGTCTTCTCTTCATGTGTTCAAATACAGCTTCAGACTCTTCCCAGCTGTGTGACCATAGGCAAGCCACTTCACTGTTTGCTTCAATTTCCTCATCTAAAAAATGGGCAGGAGAAGGAAATGGCAAACCATGCTGATATTCTTGCCAAAAAAAAAAAAAAAAAAAAAACAACAACAACAAACTCAAATAGAGTCATGAAGAATCAAACAAGACTGAAATTATTTAACAGCAACAATAACAATAAAATCCAAGGACTGTATTCATCTTTTTGCTACATGTATACTTGGAACTAAAGTAAAAGTAGAGAAAAACCTAATATTTTACATATCTACTCCTTACTTGCATGATCTTACTAAAGTGGGTAGACTCTCCCTTGGTAAAGATTGCAATTGACCTGTTCTATCCCTTCCTCTGCAATTCTGATCCAGCTTCCCAGAGACCCCTTGCAGACAAAATGCCCAGTGTACTGAAAGCCTTTCTCTTGAGTCCTTTTTACATTTCATGGATATTAGCAAAATACACAGGATGTCCAGGTATTATTACCCACTCTTGCCATACAAGCAACATACTTCCTTTTCTAAAAATATACTTCCTAGAGAATATCCTTACAGTGTGCTTGTGGTGTATAGGTCATCCTTGGAAATGTGTTACAGTCCACATCCACCCCCTGAGTGTCTTTTCATTGCCCTTTGGGGCCACCTACAACTTTCAGTCTTCAGACATCCTCATGATCTAAAATAATCAAATATGAAGTATTACTGGGAGAACATCTATATTTTTAAAAAATAAAAAACTAAGTTTGTGTGTTAGAGAACTCAATGTTCCCATTGAAAGTGTCCTACAATTGGTAGTATAGAATATAGGACTCTGGGTCTAGAGTAAAAAAGAACTGGCCATGTGACTCTTGGACACTGGAGTTAAAAAAATAATAATAACAGTGACAATAATAAAATAGCACTTATATAGTAGCTGCTATAGGCCAAACATCATAATTTATACTTTACAGATATCTTACTTTATTCTCATAACAATCTTTGGAAGTAGATGCTATCATTATCCCCATATTACAGGTAAGAAAACTGAGGCAAATAAAGGTTAAATGACTTTCTCTACATCACATACCTAGTAATCATCATATTATTATACCTAACACTTACATAAAGCACTTACTTTGTGGGAGTCAGTGCGCTAAGTACTTTACAAATGTTATTTCATTTAATTCTCAACTACTCTGGGAGGTAGATGCCATCATTATTTCTATTTTACAGATAAGGAAATTGAGGCATGCAGCTAGGAAGTGTCTGTGGCAAGATTTGAACTCAAGTCTTCCTAACTTCAGACTCAGCTCTCACAACACTGCTCTATCACTACCTCTGATTTATTGAGGAAGAGTTCTGCACTTAAGGAAAATCATTCTAGTAGAAATATGAAGGATATAGACTGAAGAAGGGAAAGGCTTGAGGCAAAGGGACCAATGAGGAAGATGTAGGACTAATGAGGGTTTCAACTAAGATGGTTGTGGGATGAGTAGAGATGAGGGGTCATGTACAAGAGAGTCTGTACAGTTAGAAGCTGCAGAACTTGGCAACTGACTGGGTATGTGGGATGAGGGAGAGTGGGGAGTCCAGGTTAATTCTGGGGAAAACCTGACCTATAGTCAGATGAGAAACAAATATTTGTAAAGTGCTCAGTATGGTACCTGGCACAAAGTAGGTACTCTGGAAATGTTAGCTATAATTGTTCTTCCTCTTCCTTCTTTGCTTTTTCTTCCTCTTCCTCGTCTTCATCCTCCTCCTCATTAGAAAATGGTAATGCCAGGTTACTTATACCTTCGGAATCTAATACTTAACATGCAACAAGAAAATTGGTTTTACACACATATATTGTATCTAGGTTATACTGTAACACATGTAAAATGTATGGGATTGCCTGTCATCTAGGGGAGGAAGTAGAGGGAGGGAGGGGATAATTTGGAAAAATGAATACAAGGGATAATGTTATAAAAAAAATTACTCATGCATATATACTGTCAAAAAAATTTATAATTATAAAATAAAAAAAAAAGAAAGAAAATGGTAATGCTTTTTGCAGAAATGGGGAAGTTTCGAAGAGGGGTAGGTTTGGGGAGGAAAGACAATGAATTCAGTTTTTAGACATACTAAGTTCAGAAATAATTGAATTCTAAGGCTAGTCAATGGAGTTACATGGTTTCCCTGAGTGTGGACAGCAAGGTGGCAAGCTTGTTGCCTTCCTGCAGCCTTCCAATCTTATGCAGATTTAGGATTAACACTGTCTTCACTGCTCAGTTTTAGAGAGGCTAGGATTTGTCTGGCAGAATGAGTCCCAGTGGGAGTAGATCTCAGGTTTATTTAGCAGATTTTTTTAAGGCTAGAAGCTGTTCTCACCCATCAGCTGCTGACATGAATGCTAAGCGAATCTCAGGTTCTGAGCAGCATGATGATGATTCTGTGATTATGTGCCTATGAGGAAACTCTTAGCATGAGATAAATAGGGAAGGACATCAGGAAACTCTAGGGGACTTGCAAGTGTCACTGACTTTATTCCAGCCTTATACTGACAAGTTAAAGTCTCCCATCTCCCCAGCCTTCCTAGGTGGACACAACCAGACCCAGAGTTACATTTTGACTTTCTGTAAAACTTATAAACTTCACAGCCTAATTTTCCTAAAGACTAGGCTAACAGCCTTTAGTTCCAAGCTTGGGATAATTTGCATGGAAGGAAGGGGGTGGGTCTCTCTGTGTGCATGTGTATGTGTGCACACATGTGCACGCTTGAGTGAATAAACATGTCTGTGTCTGTCTATCTCTCTTACTCTGTGTATCTCTCTATTTATCTTTCTCTGTCTCTGTCACCCTTACTCTGTATCTCTGTTTCTGTCTTGTCTCTCTGTCTCTATCTCTTTTTTACTCTGTTTCTTTGTCTGTCTGTGTCTTCATTGAGTCTCTCTCTGCCTCTGTGTGTGTCTCTGTCTGTCTCAACACGGCCTAATTTTTTTCTTCTCTAACACTCCTCTCTCTGCTTTACTTACTTCTTGTCCTTGCATTCTTCTCTTGTCTTTCTCCGTGTTTGCTGCCTTGGGAATCTCATTCACTCCCACATCACATCTGGCCATGTGATTCTCCCAAATCTCTATCACCAGCCAAGGGCCCCTCTCCTGAGTTCCAGACTCACATCTCCAAATAATAAGGTCCCTTGTCTACTGATAGAAATGACCTGAATCTCAAGGTCGACGTGTCCAAAACTAAACTCATTGCCATTGCTTCAAAATCTCCTTCCTCTGACTTCACCATATCTTTCAGAAGTACCATCATTCTTCCAGTTTCTGACAATCAAAACCTTATCTTTCCTCTCCTCTTACCTCTGTGCCAAATTTCATACTTACTAGTTTCCTACCCTATTCTTCCAGCCTGCCTCAAAGTATGTTCAAGTCACAGTGGTTCAGCCCCAGATGAGCATGTGAGGACTGGGGGACAGTTAACCTCAAGGAAGTAGCTTCAGACTGTTTTTTTGAATTCAGCAAACAGGGCTCCTCCTTCTATAATTCTCACCTGGCTCCTTATGGACTCTGTTCACTTAGCTCCCTATCTCAGACATTATTTTCCCTTCTAGTCTATGGATCCAATAAGAGCAACAGTAAATAATAGACCTTCTAGTTACGATAATGACATGAAAGATCACTAATATTTTACACTTGTATCCTAGTAAATATTTAAGAAGGGCCCAATACAAAGCACTGATCAAGGAAATCAGAGAGAAATCTAAGTAATCCTTGATACACATCCTAGGCCAGCACAGTCTCAGTCCTTGGAAGAAGAATCATGGAAGCCACCATGAACTTTGGTTAAAGGGACCTGAAGGATGTTCTTAATGAAGATGCTGAGAGGTAGAGAATGAGGGTAAAAAGCCAAAGCAAGCTCTGAAAGGAAACCAGTGGGATCTTGACTCTGATCCATCCAAAAAGAAGCAGGGAACAGAACCAGCTACCACGGCTCACCATGCAGACCAAAGCCACAGCAGGAAATATAGACAAATCAGAACCTAGGGACTCATCAGAGGACCTGAAGGAGGCCTGAAACTAGCACAATCTCTAACAACTAACTAGAGTATGGCAGGGCCACACACAAGGATAGAACCAACTCCTGAATGAACTTTGTACATAAAGAAGGAGATGGAGACTAGTCAACACCTGTAGTCAACAACCCTGAGTTAGAAGCCAAGAATTGAGGCAGGAGGAGGGTCTGGTTCCCACTACTTCAGTGAGAGAACCAAGGGCAGCAGCATCCAGATTGCAGAAAAGACCAATGTACCAAAGAGGACTAGAGGGACAGAGCATGGTCCTGGCACAAAGTCCCCATGAAATAACCAAGGCTAGAAATATGAATGCACAAAAGAAAACATTATTCACAATTTTAAAAAATTATGGGGTTGATGAAAAATGTTCCCTACTTCCAGAGAGAACTAATGAAACTTGAATATAGGCTGAAGCATACTTTTTAAAAAAAAAATAAGGTTTTTTTTAATTTTCAAAATATATACAAAGATAGTTTTCAACATTCACCCTTGCAAAACCTTGTGTTCTAAATTTTTTCTTCACCCCTTTCCCCCATCCCCCAGATAGCAAGTAATTGAATATATATGTTAAACATGTACAGTTCTTCTATACATATTTCCACAATTATCATGCTGCACAAGAAAAATCAGATCAACAAGGGAAAAAAAGAGAAACAAAACAAAAAGCAAGGAAATAACAAAAGTGAAAATATTATGTTGTGATTCATATTCAGTTCCCACAGTTTTCCTTCTGATGCAGATGGTTTTCTTCATCACAAATCTATTGGAATTGGCCAGAATCACCTCATTGTTGAAAAGAGCCAAGTCCAACAGAATTGTTCATTGAACAATCTTGTTGCTATGTACAATGTTCTCTTGATTCTACAAACTTCACTTAGTATGTTTATGTAAAAAGTCTCTCAAGGAGGAGCAGCTAAGTTGTGCAGTGAATAGAATACCAGTCCTGAAGTCAGGAGGACCTGAGTTCAAATCTGACCTGAGATACTTAACATTTCCTAGCTGTGTGACCCTGGCAAGTCACTTAACCCCAATTGCCTCAGAAAAAAAAAAAAAAAAAAGTCCAGACCTTTCTGAAATCATCCTGCAGATCATTTCTTATAGAACAATAACATTTCCTTACCCTCATGTATCATAGCTTATTCAACCATTCCCTAGCTGATCGGCATTCACTCAGTTTCCTTGCCATTACAAAAAGGGCTGCTACAAACATTTTTGCAATGTGGGTCCTTTCCCCTTTTTTATGATCTGTTTGGAATACACGTCCAAAAGAGACAATGCTGGATCAAAGAGTAGCATAATTTTTTTTCATCTTTTGTTTTTTGTCTGTTTTCTTTTGCAATATGGCTAATATGGAAATGTTTTGTATGACTTCATATATATAATAAATATCAAACTCCTTGCCTTCTCAACAGGAAGAAGGAATTTTGGAACTCAATATATTAATTGCATTAATTTTTTAAATAATTCACAAATTTTTAATGAAGTAAAAATGTTAAAGAAATATTATGGGTTAAGGAAAGCTCCAAGAATTTCCTTCACAAGCTAATTGTATACTATTTCAAAGTCAAATTCTTTTTGTACAGCAAAACAACTGTTTGGACATGTATACATATATTGTATTTAATTTATATTAATTTATACTTTAACATAGTTAACATATTTAACATGTATTGGTCAACCTCCCATCTGGGGGAGGGGAAGGAGGAGAAAAATTGGAGCAAAAGGTTTGGCAATTGTCAATGTTGTGAAATTACCCATGCATATATCTGGTAAATAAAAATTATTTAAAAAAAAGGAAAGCTCCAAGAAATCAACACAGACAGATGGTAAATTCCACAAGTTTAAGTAGAATATCAAGTTTAAATAGAACATAATGCATCTTGTAATGCATTACAAGAGTGGCTAAAGGCAATAAAGGAAGAAATGAGAATTCAGAAAGAAAAAACTTAAAGGATAATAAAGAGTTAAAAAAGAAAGTGAAAGACCTTACCAAATAGTGACCCACCTCAAAAACAGAATGTAGCAAACACAACTCATTTACTCTATGAGACAATAAGAAAATTAAACTGAAATCAAAAGGTTGAAAAAAATGAAATAAAATGTATCGAAAGCAATTGCCTAGAAAACAAGTTGGGGACAAATAATTTAAGAATCAGATTCCCTAAAACCCAAAAAACCTGGGTACCATCATTTCAAAAAGTGATCAAAGAAAACTGCCCAGCAATTCCAATAAACTTTTGATGTAAAGTACCATCTATATCCAGAAAGAAAACTATAGAGACTGAATGTAAATCAAAGCACAGTATTTTCACTTTTTGTTGTTGTTTTTTGCTTTTTTTTTCTTTCTTGTGTGTTTTCCCTTTTGATCTAATTTTTCTTGTTTAACATAACAAATATGGAAATATGTTTAGAAGAATTGCACATGCTTAACTTATAACTATTTGCTACCTGGGGAAGGGAGGGGAACGGGAGGGAAAGAAGGAGAAAAATTTGGAACACAAGGTTTTTGAAGAGGTGAATGTTGAAAAATATCTTTGCATGCATCTGGAAAAATAAAATACTATTTAAAAAGAAAAGAAAAGAGAAAACTGCTCTGGTCTATCAGACTCAGAAGTCAAAGTGAAAATAAAATCTACCCACTGAAAAAAACCCCATCTGAACACCCAAAAATTATAGCCAGAATCTAGAATTTTCAAGTCAAAGAAAAAAATATCACTAGTAACAAGAAAACGAGTTTAAAGTGCTAAAGAATCAGTCAAATCACAGTAGACTATGCTGCAACTATTACAAAGAAAAGAAAAAGATCTCAGAATATATCTCAAGGAACAAAGGATAAAGATTTATTACCAAGAATATATTATTTTGCAAAACTGAATATAATCCTTTGGGGGCAAGGGAAGTAATGGAGGAGGTAACAGATCTTTAACAGAATAGAGTATTCAAATATTCCTGATGAAAAGACCATAGTTGAGGAGAAACTGAAATGTCATCTTAACCAGTCACAGGAGTTAACACAAACATAGGTCATAAATGATATTTTGTTGGTTGTAAGAAGGGGAAGAATATACTAGGGAAGAAATGAGAATATTGGGGGAGGTTCTTAGTATTTCTCATAATTGAGATACAGAAGAAGAAGAGTAGGGAAAAGAAGATGGATAAATATGAAACCTCATCTTTATCTTTAACCTCATTTTGATAAAGAAAAAGAAAAAATACATATATGTGTATGCATGCTTATACAAGGAATTTGGTGTGGAAATATATGGAGATTGCGTCAGAGCCATCACAAACTAGCTCGGGAGAGCTAGTTGTTAAATTTTCAGTGTGACCATTTACACCTTGGAAGATGTCATATCCAGAACTGATTTATTGTTTTCTTGATTGCCTACCCTTAGGAAAGCAATGCAGGTTGAAGGTGTGACATGCATACTTTTTCTTTCCTTCTCCCACACGCAGAAAGCCAGTTGTTAAATATTTGCCAGCATGCCGCTGAAAATATATTACCTATTTAACAGGAAAATGAGTACAAGAGTATGAGAAATCTCCTCCTCTACAAAAACACAAGGTCTTTCTCAACTGGAAAAGAGTGACAGAAGGGGAAAGGGGGATTTTTATTGATTAAATAAAAAAGAAAGTACCTGAGTGGATGATCATCAGTTGGGGAATGGCTGAATAAGTTATGCTATATGAATGTTATGGAATATTATTGTTCTATAGGAAATGACTACCAAGATGATTTCAGAGAAGCCTGGAAAGACTTACATGAACTGATGCTGAGTTAAGTGAACAGAACCAAGACAACATTATACACAGCAACCAAAAGATTATGTGATGATCAGTTCTGATGGACTTGGCTCTTTTCAACAATGAGATAATTCAGGCCAATCCCAATAGATTTGGTTTTTTTTTTTCCTTTTTTTTTAATTATAGCTTTTTATTTACAAGATATTTTCAGCATCGACATTTGGAAAACCTTTTGTTCCGATTTTTCCCCTCCTTCCCCCCACCTTCTCCCCCAGAAGGCAGGTTGCCCAATACATGTTAAGTATGTTGAAGAATAAATTAAATACAATATATGTATACATGTCCATACAGTTATTTTGCTGTACACAAAGAATCAGACTTTGAAATAGTATACAATTAGCCTGTGAAAGAAATCAGAAATGCAGGTGGACAAAATAGATGGGTTGGGAATTCTATATAATAGTTCATAGTCATTTTCCAGAGTTCTTTCACTGAATCCCAATAGATTTGTGATGGAGAGAGCCATCTACATCCAGAGAAAGGATTGTGGGGACTGAACATGGATCACAACATGGTATTTTCACCTTTTTTGTTGTTTGCTTGCTTTCGTTTTTTTTTTCTCATTTTTTTCCTTTTTGATCTTATTTTGCTCATGTAGCATGATGATTGTGGAAATATATATAGAAGAATTGCACATGCCTAACATGTTGAATTACTTGCTGTTTAGCGAAAGTTTGGGAGGAAAAGAGGGAGAAAAATTTGGAACACAAGGTTTTGCAAGGGTGAATGTTGAAAACTATCTTTGATGTATTTTGAAAATAAAAAGCTATTATTAAAAAAAGAAATGACCACAAAAATTAACTACCAAGCTTTTAAAAGTCATTTCTATTTCTGTAGTTTTGAAATTAGACTTAATAACCACTAATATAAAACCCAGAAATCTCAATTGTTTGGTCAAAGTTATTGTTATTGTTCCTACTCTTTTAGAACAACAACAAAAAAGATAAATCCCAATGCTAAAAAAAAAAAAAAAATAGGGTGAGGTAAGGAGAAAAATGAGGAAAAATAGGAGATTATGATAGAAATTTATAATTAATAGTAGCCAAGAAGATGAATGGATAAAACTTGCCCAAAGTAGAATGGATCAGGAAGCAAAATCTATTGGTGTATAGTACAAAAAAAACATAACAAAGATTGACAAAGGGACTCAACTTCCTCACTTGTATATAACCCAGAAGTCCTTTCTAACTCTAGTACTATGAAACTGTGATCACCTTTCCCTCTCAACTCTTACCTGTTAAATTCCTACCCATCCTTTAAAGCTCAACTCAAATACTACCATTCATAAAGACTTCATTTATCCCCCTGAAATAATTAGTTTTATTCCCTTCAAACTTCACACAGTATTCACACCTCTTTTATACAATTATATTATTTTGTTAACATTTACAACTATTGGTTTACATGACATATCCTTCTATTAGATGATAAGATAAATGAAGAGCTTATAGATTATCTTATGTATACTTTTTCTGACTACATAAAATAATCTATAAGCTCCTCATTACCATAACCATCACCAAATCATGTCATTGTGCCAGAAACTATGCTAATCACTGAAACTACAACCAAAAGGGGAAAAATAAATAAAAACAAAACCTACCTTGGTCCATTGTCCTCAGGGAGCTTATATTCTAATGCAACATGTAAATAGTAATGTACATGTAAGATACACACAATATGGAAAGTAATCTCAGAAGTGAAGACAACAGCATCTTAAGGAACCAGGGAAAAGTCTTCTAAAAGAAGATGAAACCAGAACTCAGTCTTTTTTTTTTTAATAACTCATATTTATGTAAGACTTAAAGGTTTACAAAGCATCTTTTTTCCCCCCCTGAGGCTGGGGTTAAGTGACTTGACCAGGGTCACACAGCCAGGAAGTGTGAAGTGTCTGAGACCAGATTTGAACTTGGGTCCTCCTGAATTCAAGGCTGGTGCTCTATCCACTACACCACCTAGCTGCCCCACAAAGCATCTTTTGTCATGAGAATAAAACAACACAAAAATCTGTGAGTTAAAGCAGTCTAGACATTATTACTCCCACTTTTCAAACAAAAGAAATTGAAGTTATAAGGTGAAATGATTGGCCTAGGGTCACAACTGAAGTTAGTAAGAGCCAGTCTTGAAGAAGAGTAGGAAACAAGAAGATGGAGATGAGGACAGAGAATGGAAACCAGCCAATACAAAAGCATGAATAGGGAAAATATGACATTCTGTGAGAAGAGCAGCAAAAAGGTCCATATAGCTAAACCATATGGGCAACTACCAGTATATCCCACAAAACACAAAAGAGGATAGGTACATAATTTTAAAAGTTTAGGAAACCCTAACCTGGCTAAAGAATCATAGGCTCAGGAATGAAAGGGAATTCAAGTAATCTTGTTTAGAAGAGTCAAACAAATATAAATGTTATATATATATATGTATATATCTACATGTAGATATATACATATATATATATACAAACTCACCCCCCCCACACATATATATATGCATATATATAAATTCATAGCATTTTATGTATCTTATATAATGGGGCAGTTAGGTGACACAGTGGAAAGAATATTAGGTCTGGAGTCAGAAACACTCATCTTTGTGTGTTCAAATCACTAACTGCGTGATCTTGGGCAAGTCTCTTAACCATGTTTTCCTCAATTTTCTTATCTGTAAAATGAGCTGGAAAAGGAAATGGCAATTTCAGTATCTCTGCCAAGAATATCCCAAACAGGGTCACAAAGAGTCAGATACAATAGAAAGTGAATAAAAATATTATATTTGTCTATACATACAACAATAACAATAGAGGTAATACTAATCTGAGGTTTTCTAAGCCCATATGCAACTCTAAAGAGACTAGATTCTATTTCAGTTTGACATCACACATCTCGTTCAACCACCTTATTTTACAAATGATGCCTAGAGGTAGCAATTTGCAATATCTCTGAGCATATCTGGGAAGCTCAGGAAGAGACGGCAGAGCAGAAATCATTAGGTCTATAATCAGAAGACATAGGATCAAATCCTATCTCAGCTCCTTAACATCTACTTACTATTCCTATGCCTTAGTAATGTTATCTGAAGAAAAAGCGCCAGGATGTTCATGTATTGTGTATGTATATATGTGTTTATATATGCATATATATGTATAAACCCACACACATATATATTACTATAATGTATTAATTACCACCCAAAGTTGTCATGGGATCAAATAAACTAGCGTTGCATGAAGCATTTTGTAATCACTAAGTGAAGTTTACATGACAATGATTGTGATCATTAGACACTTAGCATTGCTTATGGCTACAGAATATCATCATCTTGTTCAACTGCGAAAATTACTGAGATGCTATAAATGAGCTGCTGAGGTAAAAGGAGATGAGAAGGGGAGAGAATCAGCATTTATGAAGCACCTTCTGTAAGTATCTAAGTGTGTAGTAGATAGAGCACTAGACCTGGAGTCAAGAAGACCTAAGCTGAAATCTGACCTCAGATACGTCCAAACTGTGTGACCCTGAACATATTACTTCCCCCTGCTTGCCTCAGTTTCTTTATCTGTAAAATGAACCATGGAAAGAAATGAACAACCACTCCAATAACTTTGACAAGAAAATCCCAAATGGAGTCACCAAGAATTGTTCATGACTGAAAACAACTAAGAACAACAAAAGCACTTAACCATGTGGCATGCACTCTGCAAAACGCTTTTTACAAATATTATGTAATTTGATTCCCAGAGCAATGAAGAAATGTAGATTATTGTTCCCTCGATAAAGTTGAATAAACTTGGGGAAATCAAGATTAAATGACTTGTCCAGGATCCAGAATAATGTCTGAGGCCAGATTTGAATTCAGGATGACAATAAGAGGTAATATGGTTGGAGTACTAAATTGGCAGTCAAAAAAACAGGGATTAAAATCCCCCCTCTTAACATGTGTACTACTTATGTGACCATGAGCAAATCCTTTCATTTCAGTTTCCACACAAGTAAATGAACATAATACTCTACTGTACTTACCTTATAACACTGCTATATCTTACTGACCTTAAAGAGATAAAAATATAACAGCTGACTCTTCTGTTAATTCTGTGCCCTCTCTAGGGGAGTAAATAGCTGCTATGGTTTCCATTAATTATTATTGGTAAAAGAAAAAAATATTTGAAAAAAGTCACCCTTTCCAAAGAATGAATCCCTCATAAGGAAGTAATGTAACCAAATGATAGATGATGATAATAACAACAAATACAGTCAAGTCTCAGAAAATGCAAATAATGAAAACTGTGCATTGCTAGGCTTATTCAAATTCAAATTCTATGCAAGACTATGATATGGTAAAATACAGTCATCAGTTCCATCACAATGGAAATATGCAATGAAAACTCAAATAACGCCATTACTTCATGGGATTCATTATTGCTGCTCAAAAGGACTGGAGTAGAGACCACAGTCTTATTAAGCAGAGATAGCAATACATTATTCTTCCCATTTTAAGGGGATTTAGACATCTAACCCTTACAAACTTGTTTTCTCTGGTTACTCCAACATTCTAGTCCAGGATCAGTAGCAAATAGGTCTAAAACTGAGCAGATCCGGGTCACTCTGAGGCTCTCCAATGCCACTTGATGTAGGCTTAAGGTAGCTTTAGAGTAAAATCTCATTCTGAACCATATTTTCAGGCTTCCCCTTAAAATTACAACTTATACAGAATTTGAGAACAGCTCCAATTATTAGAATCCAGAAATGGTCCAAAGTTCGGTCTCCCAGAATGCTTAAGGTTCAAAAAAGAACCCATTCCAAGAGATATCAAATAGAGGTATCTTACCTGCACAACGTTTTACAGAAATAAAGAAGACATAGTTCATAAAGACATTGAGCGTTCATTGCCAGACATGATCGAAATTACTTTACAGATTTGCTGTTGCTTGTGATTCCATTTGGGGTTTCCTTGGCAAAGATACTGAAATGGCTCACCATTTCCTTCTCCAGCTCATTTTACAGGAAACTGAGGCAAATAGAGTTAAGTGACCTGCCCAAAGTCGCAGAGCTATTAAGTTGAACTTAATTCTTCCTGACTCCAGGCCTAGTACTTTATCAACTGCACAAATTTAGTGCTTGTTTTATCAAATTACCAAGGAAATATTTTAAGAAATTAGACAAAATAACAACAAAATTCCTAGTTCAAATAATAGTTCAAAAATATCAAGGAAAAGCAAAAAAAAAAAAAAAAAGCAGGAAGGAAAGAAACTCAGCATGACCAGATGTCAAATTATATGACAAAGTTATAATAATCAAAATTTCTCTGGGAATGGATAAGAAATTTAAAAGTTTTATTAGTGGGACAGATTAGATAAGCAAGATCCAGAAATCTAAGTGCAAAGCAAACTGGTGTTCACTAGGGAAAGTCTGGCAGAAAAACAGGCTTAGACCAAAGTTTGACCAGAACTGTCTGTAATCACCAATAATAGTGAGCAAATTTAAGAAAGTAAATGGCTTTGCCATCATGACCTTTTTTTTGCCCAACATTGTACTTTCTAAACCATAGAAAACTGATCCATTCTTCAACATTCAAGTGAGATGCATTAGGAAAAGTTTAAAATACTACTTTTTTTAAAAAAATAATTTTATGGAAATATATTTTACATGATTGCACAAGTATAAAAATATCAGATTGTTTACCATATCAGGGAGGGAGTAGAAAGGGAGGAAGGAGAGAATTTAGAACTCAAATTTTAAAATACCTGAATGTTAATGATTTTTAACATATAATTGGGGGGAATAAAACTACTTAAAAATTATTTTGCTCAATGGGGGAATAGGGGTAAGTAGAAACCTGCTCCCTAATGTCTTAAATGGCATCAAATTTAAATAAAATATTATAGAGACCTAGAACCCCAGCCCTGTTGAGAGATCCCTCTTTGGTCAAAGGAATACATGAAATTCTCCACTTTATAGTAGATTTATCTAAACAGAGCCTAATCCATAGTTTTCCCAAGCTAGTAACAGCAACTGTGTGCCAAAGGAATTAAAAAGGAAGGAGAAATTTTTGCACAGAAAATAAAGACATAGGAGGGGAAAGGGATACTAAATAAACCCATGTCTACCTACTCTCTTAACATGACCGCTGTAAAAGAAGGTAGCCATGATGACACTCCACCCCCACTCCCCAAAAGACAATTGTCTACTGCTCTTCATCAATCATATTTCTCTCCAAGAGCTGTATTGTCAAAACACAGCTTCCTGACTTTTTCCTAAAGACCAGGAAATGCCATTTGACCCTATAATCCCAGGCCTAGATTTCTTAACTGCTTCAAGAATCTTCCTGAAAGTGGAAATCTTCAACATAAAGAAGATACAACTCACTTCCAGTTGATCAATGATGGACAGAGGTAGCTACACCCAGAGAAGAAACACTGGGAGGGGAATGTAAATTGTTAACACTAATATCTGTCTGTCCAGGTTGCATGTACCTTCGGAATCTAATGCTTATTGTGCAACAAGAAAATGATATTCACACACATGTATTGTACCTAGACTATATTGTAACACATGTAAAATGTATGGGATTGCCTGTCATCGGGGGGAGGGAATAGAGGGAGGGGGGGATAATTTGGAAAAATGAATACAAGGGATAATATTATAAAAAATATATATATAATAAAAAATTATTAATTATAAAAAAAAAAAAAAGAATCTTCCTGAGACATTTTTCCTTCTGTCCCTAGAACTCCAATGGAGTTGAATTTGGTCACTCCAGAATATCGGACTTTCATTGAGGTTTCCTGTCGGCCAGAAGAGTAGTTTTCAAGATCCCTGCATCCTTGCACCCTGGGCTAAGGCTAACTGACAGTTACTATGAGGTGAGCTAATCTCTGGATCCCTGTTCCTAGACTCTAGCAATACCAAAGCATTATTAAAAGGCTCTTTTAAAAATTTCTAGATACTTTCTGATACTGGAAAACTGTTCACTTTTATAGTAGGTCTAAACTTCCATCATCACCGTTAAGTAAACTTAGTATTAACTTCAAGGATCTGAGATTTCATCCATGCAAGAATTTCCTCCACAGAAAAAGTCCAGGGTGCTGTTAGACTTCAAGGAAGGCAAGTGTTGCCGAGTTACTGTAGCCAAAAAAAAATTTGTGAACTGGTGGCCAGCTGTTTGGGAATGATTTTCAAATTTAGCTAAGCTAAAAGTGATTGAGGATGGATACAAAGCATTCTCTGTCTTTCTCTGTCTCTGTGTCTTTATGTTTCTCTGTCTCCCCTCTCTTCCTTTCTCCTTTCTCTTTTCTTCCTTCCCTTCTTTCTCTCCCTCTCTGACTCCCTCACTTTCTCCTAGCCTGCCAGAAACTCCTACTGGAGAACGTTATTCCTTTGTTTTAATAACTCTAAATGCTCGAATAATCCCACGAAGCATAACACTTTAAATTATCATTCCTTACACTTCAGTGAGAATGAGCTTCAGATCTTTCCCTCAAAATAGGTTTTGAAAGGAGAGAGGAGAGAAGAAATGGGGGGGGGGGGCGGTGAAAAAAATGGAAAAATAGGAAGGAGACAATACCACTTGTTAGGAGAGGATGGGAGACTTGCTTATGGGCTCTTCCTTCCCAGACTTCACAATTTTGGTTTCCATAAGAGGAAACTACTTTCTCTCCCTGATTCAAAATTCTCTCCACAATCTTTCAAAGTATCTGCCTCTACTCGGTGTTTAAAAACAGTTACACGTGTGCTCAAGGGAAAACAAACACTCCTCTCAGAACTCGCATGCATACCTAAACTCCCAAGAAAGGAAAAGGTTAAGGAAATTATTAAAAATAAAAACGATTAACAATGAGGTACTAGTAAAGCCAGCTCTCATTCTACCGACGCCAATGTCTCCCAAACTGGGGATAAATTGTCTTTCGTAATCAACAAAAAAAAAAAAAAGGGACGTTTAATCCCCCGGATCCCGTCCCCTTGGATTCCCTTTTAACTACCTGTTAACTTCGACCCAACCTTTCAGCAAGCTTAGGGTGGGCATCGGATCGGAGGATGGGACTTCCGCTCGACAGCAGATCAATTAACAAGCATTTATTAGGCGTCAACTAAGTGCCAGGCATCGTGCTAAGCGCTGGAGATACAAAGAAAGGATCCCGCTAGGGCAGAGAGTTAGGAGACGAAGCGGAACAGTGACCCGGGGCAGCCGCTGGCCGCTCGAGTCCCATTATATCTGCGCCCCACCCCGGTCCGGTGGCCTCAGCCCACGGCCCTCGGTTTTCCTTAGACGCTCCTCCGAACCCGCTGGAGCAGACTGCCCTAGAGCTTAGACCACTCCTCCGTGCCCCAGGACAGGGCGGGCCTCCCCTGCCGAGCCCTAGCCTTCCATCCCAGGGTAGGCTGCAGGCAGCCCCGCGTCGTGGAGATTCAGAACTCTGGGACACAGCAGTCCCCACAGCACAGTCCGGCCCCAGCCTCACCTCTTGCTAAGTGGCCGCACGCGAACGGCCACCTGCACGTTCGCCATCCGCCGGCTCCGGCCCGCGAACCCCGACGTCCAAACGACCCAGCAGCTGCATCCCCCGACCCAGCTTCAGCCCGCCCCGCCCCGCCCCACACGCCTCCCCAGACAGCCCCGCCCAGCCCCAGAATGGGGCGGACGTCCCGAGCTTCGGCCAATCCGGGATATTCCCTTCTCCCAATCCCCACTTTCTTCGGCTCCCTTTCTTGTGTAGTCTTCACTGCATTAGACTGTAAGCTCCTAGAAGGCAAGGGATTCTTCCTTCTCCCTGGCGTCTGTTAACAAGTTACCCAATACCGCTCAAATAAATTCTTATTTCCTAACCCATTTAATGACCTGGTATCGTGGTTGACTACTACCTACCTTATTCCTCAGGGCTATCACTTTGCTTAGAAGCCAAGTTTCCTTAACGCCCACTCGCATATACGGAGAAACAGTCCACGCAGAAATCTTGTGTTCAGGGGCAGCTAGGTGGCGCAGTGGATAGAGCACCAGCCCTGAATTCAGGAGGACCCGAGTTCAAATCTGATTTCAGACACTTCACACTTCCTAGCTGTGTGACCCTGGGCAAGTTACTTAACCCCAGCCTCAGGGAAAAAGAGAAATCTTGTGTTCAATCATTCTTAGCTTGCCATTAGAGGTTTCCAATCCAGACCATCTGGAACTCCAGTGACCATCATAAGAGTGCCCACAAAGACTCAGAGAGGAGACTGGGTGCTCCCTCCCATTAGTGATACAAGCCCACTGACACAAGCCAGAGCATGCATTTGGATTCAACAAACATTTACTTAGAATCTATATAAAATTGCCTGCCTAGGAATTGGAAATTGAATGGATGCCCATTAACTGGGAAATGGGTGAATAAGTTATGATACGTGAAAGTAATGGAAAATGGAAAGTAATGGTTGGTATTTTTGACTTTTGCTTAACATGGTGCATGACACATAGTAAGTATATTTGATGTATGTTTGCTTTGTTTGATACATACTATAGTATGGTGAAATCATTTACCACTACATGACTGACTACATTGGTAGAGAAAGTTTCCTGTTTCTATGAAATCAAGGTCTGAAGAATAAAAATATTAAACAAAATATTGTGCTTTGTAATAGGGAATAGAAGGGACAACTAGGTTTCACAGTAGAGAACTGGGCCTGAAGTCAGCCTCACTTTGTTGTTGTTGGTTAATTATTTAATCACGTCCAACTTTTGTGACTCCATGGGTCCATTTTATACCAGGCCTTTCTGTCGTCCACTATCTCTTGAAGTCCATTTAAGTTCATGCTCATTGTTTCCATGATTGTCATCCTCTGCTGTCCCCTTTTTATTTTGCCTTCAATCTCTTCCCAACATCAAAGTCTTTTTTAATGAGTTCCATCTTCTCATTATGTATTTGTTTCAACTACAGTATTTGAACTTCCAATGAATAGCTTAAATTAAGTATATTGACTGATTTGACCTCCTTGTTGTCCAAGGGACTTTCAAAAGTATTAATGCTGTGCCTCTCAGCTTTGCCTATAGTTCAAATCTCATAGCCATATCTTGCTCCTGGAAAAATCCTATCTTTGACTATACAGACCTTTGTTGGGAAGATGATGTCTCTGCTTTTTAATATGTTATCCAGATTTGCCATAGTCATTGTTGGCTGTCTGCAGTGATCTTTGAGACTAATATAAAAATTGACACTACTTCCAATTCTTTTCCCTCTATTTGCCAGGAAGTGATAGAACCAGTTTCCAAGATCTTAGGTTTGTTTGTTTGTTTTTAATCTTAAGTTGCAAGCCAGTATTTATATTCTCCTCTTTCACCCTTATCAAAATCAATCCTTCTTCACTTTCTGCCCGAGTACTAGAGTGGTATCATCTTCACATCTGAGATTGTTAATATTTCTCCCAAAAACCTTAATTCTGGCTTTTGAATCATCCACTTTGGTATTTTGTATAATATACTCTGCACATAAGTTAAATAACATGGCAACATACAACCTTGTCCTACTGCCCAATCTCAAACCAATCAATTGTTCCATGTTTGGTGTAGGGGGTCACAGTCAGTGAGAAACTCTGGGTGAGGTATAAAATCCTTCAGCCCAGAGAAAACCTGCTAACAATGTCTGGTTCTGCTCCCCATCTCCCCTAAGGGCTCTCAGCCTTCCTGAAAAGTCATGGGGCAGTGACAACCTGTGTTGTGATTGAAGCAGTGATACCAGGTGGCAAACTACATAAGTTGTTTATGTGGTCCCACATGCAGAGTGTTGTGTTTGTTACATTAAATAAAGGGGAAAGTCCTTGAAATAAACGGACTCCATTTTCCCACCATCCCCAGGAGTCCCACCGCATCACTTCTCCACTAGGAAGGCATATCTTAATCACCCTTGTGTAGGGATTCTAGAAAGGAGGACACAACAGTTTAGTTGAAGCTGTTAATTTCTGACCTAAAGAAAGGTTACTCAGGAGACAAGGTGATCTGGTACTCCCATCTCTTTGAAGACTTGTGACATTTTGTTGATACATATAAAGCCTTTAGAATAATCAATGAAGCAAAAGTAAACATTTTTCTGGAACTCTCTTGCTTCTTCCATAATACAGTGAATGTTGGGAATTTGATCTCTGGTTGCTTTGTGTCTTTGAAAACCAGCCTGCTTGGACCAGGAGATCAATATATACTTCAACAATACTATATGATGATCAACTCTGATGGACATGGCCCTCCTCAACAATGAGATGAACCAAATCAGCTCCAATAGAGCAGTAATGAATTGAACCAGCTATACCCAGCGAAAGAACTCTGGGAGATGACTGTGAACCACTACATAGAATTCTCAATCCCTCTATTTTTGTCCGCCTGCATTTTTTATTTCCTTCACAGGTTAATTGTACACTATTTCAAAGTCCAATTCTTTTTGTACAGCAAAATAACTGTATGGACATGTATACATATATTGTATTTAACATATACTTTAACATATTTAACATATATTGGTCAACATGCCATCTAGGGGAGAGGGTGGGGGGAAGGAGGGGAAAAATTGGAACAAAAGATTTTGCAATTGTCAATGCTTAAAAATTACCCATGCATATATCTTGTAAATGAAAAGCTAGAATTTAAAAAAAGAAAGAATACTTTGACATACCAAAAAAAAAAAAAAAAAAAGAAAAAAGAAAAGAAAAAGAAAAGAAAACCAGCCTGCTTAATAAATTTCCAGGCCTTCAGAAAGGCCTGGAAAGACATGAACTGATGCTGAGTAAAGTGAGTAGAACCAGAACATTACATACAGTAACAGCAAGATAATATAATGTTCAACCATGATAGATTTAGAATCTTTGTAGCAATACAATGATCTAAGACAATTGGAAAACTTGGGATGGAAAATGCCATCTGCATCCAGAGAGAGAACTATGGATCGAAGAATATTATCTTTTTTATCATTAACTTTTTCTTTCTTGTGGTTTTTCCCTTTTGTTCTGATTCTCCTTTCACAACATGACTAATATAGAAATGTTTTAAATGATTGTGCATGTATAATCTACATCACACTACTTGTCTTAGGGAGAGGGGAAGGTAAGGGAGGGAGAAAAAATTTGTAACTCAAATTTTACAAAAATGAATGTTGAAAACTATCTTTACATGTAATTGGAAAAATAAAATATTGAGGGAAAAAACCAACCTGTTCTTTTGGTAATTATTGGGTCACATACTATTGAAGATTAGCTTGCAGAATGTTAAGCATAACCTTGTTAGCATGTGAAGTAAAATTATTTAGTAATTTGAATATTCCTTGGCATTGCCCCTCTAGAAGTAAGACATAAGCTAATCTTTTTCAATCTAGTGGCCACTGTTGTTTTCCAAATGTGCTGGTATATTAAATGTAGCACCTTAATAGCATTTTATTTTATGGTTTTAAATACCTAAGCTGGAATTCCATCACCTCTTCTAGCCTTGTTAGTAAATGTTTCCTAAGGCACACTTGATTTCATTCTCCAGAAGGTCTAGCTCTAGATCAGTAATCATACCATTTTGATTATCAATGATAATTCTTATAGTTTAAATAACTTCTGTAGTTTCCTTGTACTATTTTTGCCACCTTAATCTTTTCTGCTTAATTTCCTATCATTTTTGTCTTTTATCATGTCCATTTTTACATGAAACTTCTTTTCCTTGATATCCCTGATTTTTTAAAAAATTTTTATTAAAATCTTTTTCAAAACATATGCAGTTTTTGTCAAATAGTGAGTTCTTATCCCAAAAGCTGGGATATTTGGGTTTGTCAAACACTAGATTACTATAGTCATTGACTATTTTGTCCTGTGAACCTAACCTATTTCAATGATCGATTATTCTTTCTTAGCCAATATAGTTTGCTTTTTAATATAGTTTTAGGTCTGGTACAGCTAGACCACTTTCATTTGTATTTTTTTCCCTTGAAATTGACCCTTTGTTCTTCCAGATGAACTATTTTTCTAGATCTATAATCTCATATCCCTAATTTTCTTGGAGATCGACTGTCTTTCCCATTCTATTCATGTTTTTTGTATTGCTCATTAAAAAACAAAAACTCATCTCTATATTATCTCCGGAATTCTGTTTCAGGTACTCTACCAGATCTAATCCCTTAAATTTACCATATTTACTTTATATTCACACATTATTTAGGTCATACCTTCATTAAGTCTGCTGTGTTTCCCTACTTCAAAGTCTAAATTTTACAATAAGTTATTCATGGTTGTTTTAATTGTGTAGTTTCTCCATCTTTGACTACAAAATCATGTTGAGTACTTGGTAATGCCCATGTATAAAGATGTCTTTTGAGTTGATGAAAAAGTATTATGACCATCAAGTTAATGTGACAAAACTATTAGTCTTTGCCCTGCTTCATTTGTACTGCAAGATCAAACTTAACTGTTATTCCAATTGTCTTTTGATTTCCAAATTTGGCATTCCAATCCCCCCTTGTTATTTCTATATGTTGTAGGTCTTCATAGAACTCTGATCTCTTTAGCAAGAGTAGTTGGAACACAGACTTGTATTATAATGATGCTGAGTAGTTTGCCTGGTATTCATACAAGTATCATTGTCACTTTTGAGATTATGCCCCAGTGCTACTATGCATTTTGTTGTTGTTGTTGAATATGAGGGCTACTCCATTTCTTTTTAGAGATTCTTGCCCACAATAATGTAAGTAGCAATCATCTCAATTCACCCATTCCCTTCCATTTAACTTCAATGACACCCAAAATATTAATGTTTAACCTTCTTGCCTAGTTTTACCACACTCCACTTACCTTGGTTCACAAAACAAGATTCTTGGTTCCTATACAACATTAATCTTCATTACAAGACAAATCCACAGGGGAACTTTCAGCTTTGGCCCAGCAGCTTCATTAATACTGAAGGGTACTTGTAGTTGTCCTCTGCCCTTCTCCTGTAATATATTGGGTACCTTCATCATCTGATACTTTTGTACACAAATCTTCCTCATTTCAAACCCTTAATAGCTGTATGACCCTGAACAATGACTTACCCTTTTTTTGTTTCAGTTTCCTGATTAGTAAAATGAGGAGGAAATGGCAAATCATTTCAGTATCTTTGCCAAGAAAATCCCAAATGTTGTCACCATGAATCAAATATTATTGAACAGCAACAAATTGGCAAATGGGGTAAGATATGAATAATACTTGTTCTTGTGAAACATTAAGTATTTTAACAGGTATGCAATAAATGTGATCCCAGGAGAAATGTTTCAAGGTCAAGGATACCCAAAGAGTTTTTTAAAAATTCAAAATGCTATAATTTGAAAGCTGAGCTATTACGCTATTTCAACAAAAATTACCCACTCTGTTGAAATACCTATGCTCCAAAAAGCTCAACAACATCTACTACATCTATAGAATGCTGTATCATTTCCCTCATAATCTTGAGTATCTAGTGAGATAATCAGTGAATGATTTGGCTAGGTTCACTAACCGACTTCCATCTCTCCAATTAAGGGACTGTGCATTGCACCATTTTGCATTTTCAATGGTTAAAACCAGCCTCATTTCTTTTTAACAAAAGTAGTAAAGTATACCTAGGCATGAGATCCAAGAGCAAGAAACAAAAAGGTTTCTGCCCTTAAAGAGCTTAAATTCTCTTAGGTAGCCTAATTCTCAATTGTCCATAGAAGTCCTGAAGTGACCCTTCTTTAGATCTATATTATCCCTCCTGAAATTCCTCAGAGATACCTTCTCTTTTTTAAGTGCAAAAAAGGAGAAAGTTATCACATTAAAGCATTTATACTTTGATGGGAATTTGGTCAGCTTTATACAGTTCCACATCTGATATAACCTAGAAGGAAAAAAAAAAAAAGCCAAGAGGAATGTGGGGGTGGTAGGGAAAGGGGAGACCCACCTTATTGGTCATGCCAAGTAACAACAGTACACAATTTTCAAGTTCACAAAAGACAAAAGTTGAGGCAAGCTGGCTTTAAAGTCATTCCAGTGGGTACAGTTGTGAACTGATCCAATCATTCTGGAGAATTATTTTAACTATGTCCAAAGGGCTACAAAATTGTACTTACCCCTTGATCCAGCAATATCACTGCTAAGTTTATATTCCAAAAACATCAAAAAGAAAAGAAAAAGAAAAAAGTATGTATTTGTACAAAGATATTTATAGCAGTACTTTTCATGGTAGCAAAGAATCAGAAATCAAAAGGGATACCCATTAATTGGAGAATGATCAAATAAGCTGTGGCATATGATTGTAATGCAATATTATTGTGCTAATAAGATGATATCAGAAAAACTTGGGCTTACAATAACTGATGCTGAGTGAAGTACAGAACCAGGAGAATATTGTATACAGCAATATGAATATTGTACAATGATCAACTGTGAAACTTGCCTGTGAATTGCTATCCTCAGCATTACAATGATTCAAGACAATCCCAAAAAACTCATGAAATACACTATCGCCCCCTCCAGATAAAGAACTGATATTTATAGAATATAGGTTAAAGCATGCTTTTTTTTAACTTTCAAATTTTGGGGGGTGTTCTTATACAAAATGACTAATATAGTAATGTTTTACAAAATTGCATGTGTATAGCCTATAACTGATTGCTTAACCATTTTAGGGAGGAAGGAATATTATTTAAAATTCAGATTTTTTTTTTTAACAAATTTTTAAACAAAAAATTTTTTTAAATTATTCCTGTGGTGTTTTGTTCTTTCCTATGTGGCTCTTTATAAACATTTTCCCATAAGCTAAGTATAATATAGACATAGGTGATAGCCATAAGTTAAGAGAGAATGTAAGTAGGCCCTGGAATTTGGAGGACCTGAGATCAAATCTGACCTTAGACTAATGATTAGCTATGTGACCTGGGCAAGTTATTTCCTGTTTGCCTCAGTTTCCTCATCTGAAAAATGAGTTGGAGAAGGAAATGGCAAAACATTCCAATATCTTTGCCAAGAAAACCACAAATATGGTCAGAGAGTCAGAAATGACTGAAATAATTCAACAACAAAAATGCTCTTGTGGTGCCATCTTGAGGTAAAATAATTGGTTTTCAAAAAGTTCAAGTTAGGATTTTCCTAAAGAAGAAAGAAACCTTTTCCTTTCAGTATTAATTTAATACATAAATTATTTAATCTTGTTTCGGTGATAAGCCTCCATCCTTTCTCTACACAATCATGTTGCCTTGAAAAATTAAGCCCTGGGGGCAGCTAGGTATAAAGTAGAGCACCCAAGATCTGAGTTCAAATCCAGTCTCAAACACACTTGTGACCCTGGGCAAGTTACTTAACCCCAAAAAGAAAAAATTTAGGTCTGATCTAGGTGCAGAAGTGTAGCATTTTACATAAAGTTAGGTGCTAAAGTAAGTTCATAAAGCAAAAAGACTAAATAATGAAAATTAAGATAACAAATGTGACTTGTGATTATATTACCAAAGGGAACACTCAGAGGAACAAACTCTCCCTCTACCAATTCAAGTTAGCTATCAATAAACTGGTTTAAAATTTGTTCATGTTTTGGTTCTCATTTATAATTTGCTTGAGGTGTCATTTTCTTTTTCAGATGGAATTTAAGAGGAAATTCCAGTATCTGGTGTTGTACTGGAAATGAAGGGCTGAGTTAAGGGATTAAGTTGAGAAAGACTTTATTTACAAGGTGGCATTCAAAATGTAACCCCCTACCCCAACCTTTCTTTATGTAGCTAGCTCAAGGAAATAGCCCTGCTATCACTTTCCTCCCATGAGGAGGTCAAAAAAAGGAAAAGAAACCACATATGTTTGTAGCCACCCTTTTTGTAGTGGCAAGGGAACTGGAAACTGAGTGGCTGCCCATCAGTTGGGAATGGCTGAATAAATTATGGTATATGAATATTATGGAATATTATTGTTCTATAAGAAATGATAAACAGGATGATTTCAGATATGCCAGTTATGTGAACTGATGCTGAGTGAAATGAGTAGAACCAAGAGAACATTATAACAAGAAGATTATGTAATCAGCTCTGACGGATGTGGCTCTTTTCAACAGTGAGATGATTCAAGGCAATTCCAATAAATTTGTGATAGTCAACCCCATCCAGAGAGAAGACTATGAAGACTGTATGTGGATCACAGCACAGTATTTTCACCTTTTTTAGTAATTGTTTGCTTGTTTTGTTTTCTTTCTCGTTTTTTCCCCTTTTGCTCTGATTTTTCTTGTGCAGCATGACAAATGTGAAAATGTTTAGAAGAATTGCACATATTGGATTATCTGCTGTCCAGGACACAGGGAGATGGGGAAGGAGGGAAAAAAATTTGAAACAAAGAAACTATCTTTTTATATATTTGAAAAATAGAATAAAATAACACCACAAAATTTTGCAAGGGTGAATGTTAAAAACTATCTTTGCATGTATTTTGAAAAAATAAAAAGATATTACTTTAAAAATTTAATTAAAAAATACTTTTTAAAGTAATATCTTAAAAAATAAAATAAAAATAAACAACAACAACAATAACAACAACAAAGAAAGTACCCAGCACCACCTGGGCATTCCTCCCATCATAAAAATTCCAGCTGAGACTGAGTTAAGGGGAAGCACCCATGATGTCCTTATCCTCAAAAAAGCAAATGAATAATCCCAAAATAATTTGTTTGACTCTGATGTATATTTATACTTATAGGATTGATTCATGATCTAACGACTTGAACACAATGCAACAAATTACTTCTTGTCATGAAGAAACATAATGGAAACAATTATTATAAATCAGATACTGTATAGGTGCATCATCATATGACTTTGTATTGGGTGAAATTGACTACAGGAACTTTCTTAGTAAAGTGCTTAATACTTAATCCACTGCTTAATGGATAATATCTTCATCCTTTCTTTCCTTTCTTGACCACTTTCCTGACAGGCCACATAGTTAAGCCAAACTGAGAAGAACTTGGTGACAAAACTCTTCTCCTGGAAACCAGTTCATCTGAAAGTTCCTGAGGTTTTCTGCCTTGGTCTTTCAAATTTTTGTTAACCTCCCCAAGCTCCAATTTTTAAATTAGCTGTATCCCCTTTAAGATTTCAACATGTGGGCAGGTAGGTGGGGCAGTGGATAGAGCACCAGCCTTGAATTCAGGAGGACCCGAGTTCAAAACTGGTCTTAGACACTTAAAACTTCCTAGCTGTGTGACCTTGGGCAAGTCACTTAACCCCAGCCTCAGGGGGGGAAAAAAAAAAAAAAAAAAAAAAGATTTCAATATGTGATGGTTCATTCACTTACCAGGAAAATTTTTACAAAAAGTGATTAGGTTAAATTGCTCATTATGGTCATCTGCTATAAGGAAGTATTATAAACCTACATGAAGTCAGCATATTTATAAAATCAATCTTCTGCATAGGGAGGTGAGTGTTAAGGCACACAGGTAGACATCAGAACTATAGAAACATATCAATTTCTTTTTAATAAAAAAAAAGAAAAACAAAAATAGAAGAGAACAGTAATGGCACTAATAGAATTGGATGCAGTCTAAAACAATTAAATGCTACTTTCCACCACCTGCACCTCTTTCCTAACCCTTTTTTCTTAATCTCATTTGTTTCTAGTCCCTTTCTTCCTCAGTGACTATCCCTCTAAACCCGCCTGGGTCAATTATCACCCTACTCAGCCTTTTTTCTTCTTATTTAAGGACTAAGCGGTTGCTAATGACCTGTGAGAGATTCAAAAGCAGTAGATGCAATGTCAGATTCAAGCTTTCCTAATTGAAGAGCTTTTTGCTTGTAATGATTTTCACTTTTTTGGATAGTTTCTTGTGAGTATGGGAACTGCTGTATAATAATGTGTATGTAATTGCTTTCTTGCCATGTCCAGGTGCTGCCAGTGAGAATGAAATAAACTCTTCTTCATATTAATATCTCTTATTCCATTCATGTGAAAGAAGTAAAA
Organism: Sminthopsis crassicaudata; assembly: GCF_048593235.1. NCBI lineage: Eukaryota > Metazoa > Chordata > Mammalia > Dasyuromorphia > Dasyuridae > Sminthopsis > Sminthopsis crassicaudata. The sequence continues at coordinate 272,905,016 of NC_133618.1, read as the reverse complement.
TTAGATTTGGTCACAACCCCAAATAAAACTAAGAAAAAGATTTCATGAATACAATTAGCAAGAAAACCTAAATTTCCCATTATAATCAATTATGAATGGACATCAGCCATCCACATAAATAAAATAGTCAGTGGTCACTTGGTATCAAGAATCAGCTGGTCCTGAATTCTGGACTGGAAAGATGGAAGGGAGATTACAGTCTCATGCTTTTTTTGAAGAGATCGCCAGAAAACATTTTGGTGATAGAAGAAGAAATTTCCTTTTGTTGCTCTCTCCACTTCAGTATATTTTCTATCAATTCCTCTGTTTCTCCCGCCAAGACATTCATTTTTGTCAAAGCCCTATCCTAAAATATTTGAAAAGAAGTGAGAAAAATACCTATAAGTAAATATGTAGATTATACAAATTTAAGGTACAAAAATGAAATATTAGTGTTCAACACTTCAAAATTATTTGCAACTTATTATATGAACAAACAAGACCTGATTTCTAAAGAAGCATGATTTAAAGAGAATAAGTATGTTAATTTCAAAAAAAGTCAGCAAAACTGGATACTTAGAGGATGAATAAAAGAACTACCTGTAATAGTTTATAAAACTGAACTAAAGCTGAACAAAAATAAGAAAATATGATCAAAGTATACTTACCATAGTTTTCACACTAGAGTCTAAACAAGGAATGTTTCTTATGGCTTCAATATGGGCTTCTAGCTTCTCAATGAAAGTTACTGCTAGATCCAACAATTGTACCACATACCTAGAAAAGGGTCAGAAATCATAAGAAGGGAGAGGAGATATATCATCTACAATTTTAAGCAAAATTATTTTCTGGGTTTGGTTTTAATTTTTCCTTCTGCTAGTACTTATGATACTAGTTGAGAGAATTAAAACCTATCTTATATTTTAATAATAGACTTGGTTTTTAAAGAAATGTATGAATCAAAAGTTTCAGACATCTAGTTGTTATCCCCTGCTTTTCAGAGGAGCCATGTCCTATCATTCATCTAGTACTTACAGATCAAAAAGAGACCAAATAATCATATTTGGAATTCAATTTAACACCTACTAATCTTCCAGTTAACAATTTGTACACATGTAAATTAAAATTCCCACAATTTCAACTCATTTCAAATCAATCTTCATATAATAGTAAAAAGAGTAGAGTAATACTCTCTATTTAAAAACCCATTTTGAGATGTCTGTAATCACAAATTCTTTAAAAAGAATTATTTCTTCTTGAAGGTAGCATACTTTGTAGTTTATTAATTCCTATGTACCATGCATTAATATCCACTGATATTATTTTACTGCTAGGTTAGAAAACTTCAATATAAAGGGTGATAGTGATTTGCTAAGGGGTATGCTAGGAGTCACTGGTAGAGAAAATATAAGGAAGCAGATGGCTCAAGTTTTTGTTCTTTTGCTTAGCTAATACCTTACATCTGTATAACTTCTTAGTTTTTCAAAACAATCCCAACACACACTATTCTCATCTGATCCTCACAAAGCCCCTTGGAGGAAGACAAGCAATGTAGGTATTTTCTCATCCCCATTCAGAAGATTAAGTGTCTCACCCACTGTATTATAATCATTAAATAAGAGACATACTTTTAGAACCATAGTCTTCTAATTCCTAGCCTAGAAAAAGCACCTTGTCTACACACATTCTGCTACTAGGTGTACAAAACAAATAATTTAAAAATAAGATGAAACTGCTTTTTTTTCTAAAGTAATAAACCAGAACTTAATCTCTAGGTACGAAGGAATACTTTTGTCCATTCAGTGCTCTAACCCTGGAATTCTATCCCCATCCAAGCTTTTAAAATTTCTTCCCTTAGAAATTAGTAACATATGATATTTTCTATAGTACTTTAAGGTTCCTAAAGTACTTCGTTTACAATAACTCTGTGAAGCTGTTTCTTACCTATTTATTGTGGAAGACCAGTCATGCAAGTCCATTTTAAAGATAAGGAAATATAGGGAGCTTATGTGACTTTGCTAAGGTCAAATCTAAAAACTGGGACTTTTGAAATTTTCTAGACTAACGCATACTGCAAAAAGAATGCCTATCGCAAGAGTAAGCACCCAATGAGGGGTCATCCAACTTGTGCTTAAAAACCTTCATTGAGAAGGAATCCACATTTTCCAAGACAATCTATTCCATTTTGTGCAGCTCTTATAATTGGGAAATTTTCCCTACAGCACTATGTAGAGAATCTTACTCTTTGCAACTTTTAACCATGACTCCTGGTTGAACTTGACTCCTTCTGGAGTCAAGCTGATTAAATGTGACCCTGTCTCCTCCATGCCTAAAATGTTCTCCCTCTTCATCTCCAACTATTAAAATCCCTAAGTCCTTAAAGACTTAGTTCAAGTGATATCTGTTTCAGGGATATCTGTCTTTCCTAATTCTCCCCAAATATTAATGTTCAACCCTCTGAATCACCTTTTATTTTATCTATTCTGTTACAACACACCAGTATATACACACTCTATATTTACTGATTTGTGAAGATATTGTCTCTTCTCTGTAAAAATCAAAGCTCCTTCCAAAGGAAGTCATGACAGAAAATACTATCCACATTCAGAGAAAGAACTGAAGAAAGTCTATATGCAAATCGAAGCACAGTATTTTCCATTTTATTTTTGAGTCTGCTTTTTTTTCATGACATGACTAAAATGGAAATATGCTCTATGTGCAATCTCATACATAATATTCATCAAATTACTTACTGGTTTAAGGGAGGGGAGAGGGAAAGGATAGAGAAAGAAAAATTTGGAACTCAAAAAATTTTTAAATGAACATCAAAATTTGTTTTTACATGTAATTGGAAAAACCACTATTTAAAAAAGGAAAAGAAAAAAAAATCAAAACTCCTAGAGGATAGAGAATATCTTATTTTTTATATTTTTATCCTCAGTAGCTACCACAATGCTTAACACATAGCAGGGACTTAATAAATGCTTATTGATCAATGAAATTAGAACATAATTAAGTGATATTTAAATACTGATTTCTCCTAACTACAAATCCAGGGCTCTTTCTACTATAGAACACTTCCTTCTAGACCTAGTAAAATGCTGTTTCCTTTATGAAACCTTTCCCAATCCCCTTGGCTAAAAATGATTTCTGTCTCCTATGAATTCTCCAAGCATTTCATTAGCACCTCCCTTCTATATTTAGTATAGGTTCTTGTATTTGATATTGCTTATAGTTGTCACAATTATACCATAACTAAGCTCTTCAAGGTCTATGTCTTCTTTATCTTTGCATTTTTCCCACTGACCCAGAAAAATGCCTTGTACAAATTCAAAAATCATCAATAACCACTGTTATGAAAAAGGACGATTATTTTCACTTTTCAGGATCAGCATATTATCACTTTAAAAAAATATTCCTACAGAAAAAAACCAAGTACAATGATCAAAGAAAGTCTTAATAATACCTAATAAAAGGCAACACAGTAAAATAAAATAGAGAAGGTGTAAAGAAAGTTTGGATTCTGGATCTGCTTGCTACATATATGTGCTTGATATTTATATGTATGTATATCTATCTATCTATCTATTTACATTTATGTTATTTATATTGGCATATCTCTTTACCTTCTCAATATCAGTTTTTTCATCTATAAAATATGGGGGGGGGGGAGAATTACATCATTATTTTCACTAACCTGTAACTGCAATGTAATTATTTCCTTCAATTGTTTAAAAACATTCTTCTGAAGAGAGGCTTACAAGGCTTCACTAGATTATCAAAGCAGTCCATGACACAAACAAGGTGTGACCATGACTCTAAAGGCAAAATGTTATAATAGGAAGGGAGCTGGTCTTAAGACATAAAAGTCTTAGTTAAGACCCTGGGCACTAATCTTAATTAGATATGTGGATTTAGCCAAGTTAGTTAATCTCTACTGAACCTCAGCTTCTTTAGATATAAAATGGAGATAATACTAATTATACTGCTTACCTCAAAAGGTAATGCTGAAGAAAATCTCTTGTGGCCCTTCAAGTCCTATGTAATTTTATGTCATATCACTAAAGTTACTTATTTATGAGTTATTGATTACATATCACTAGATAGCAACGAATAAAATAATACAGACCCAGAACTTGAATTTTCCAAGTCCTGACCTGTGGTAAATAGCTTCTATAGGCAAGTTCTCCTGACACAGGGGCTTCATCAGTCGTTGTCGAAGGGCCCTCTTCTCCTTCAGTACAGTCTCCAAGTGTTGATTCATGCTTTGCAAAGTCTCACACTTTTGAGCTTTATAAACCAAAAGCAGTAAATGTAAAAAGAGAGCAAGATAAAAGACATTAACTTTGAGGTTGCTAATCATTCCTTTTCACTTGTCACTAACAATGATTTTATCTTAAGTAATTCTCAATCCTTCTCTACTCTTCATCCAGATGACCAAATCCTAATTATTTTCCCTTTCTCAAATCTATCCCTTTTCTGATTTTATAGCTGAAGCCCTAGTTCTCATATATGAACTCTGCCTTTACACATCCAGTATTCTAACAATGTACTAAGAATCAATTATCTTAAGTGCCGTTTCAGAAATTCTCTCAATATGCTTTCTTAGAATCCTACTGTGCTGAAAAATGACCTGCTACTTCACATGAAAATGTGTGATCATGTTCTCTACTTCACTCTTAATCTTTACTATCATTTTTGTCCATTTTGAAACTGAAGTGCTCTATTCTAACCAGTCAAATATACTTAACACTTGTGCTTGATTTCTAGATCACTAGTTCTAGGTGAAACTTCCATAGCTATCTATATTCATGGTGTGCTCCTTTAAGCAGGCTGTAAGCTCCTTTCATGCAAAATCTTTGAATCTCCAGAATTTAACATAGTGCATGACACATAGCAGGCACTTTATTTATATGCCCTGTATGTCCAGCAACCCTCTATATTTAACTAAAACACACTTACCTAGAAAGAAAGGATGAACAACATCTGCTGTATCCTTTTCTAGTTTTAAGAGGTCAATTTCCAAGGTCTTCTAAAAAAGACAGAAAAAAAATCATTTGGGTCATTCAGAAAGTAGTTTCGGGGAAAAAGAATCACATATGGGTAAAAATATATCACTTAGGCCATGCTGCTGTTTCATTGGAAAGATGGGGAGGGAGAGAAGTGGCTAAACCATAGAAAGAAGATACTATGTGGCCAAATCCTTTATAATTTAGTGACATATTCCCTTGGGAGGGATAAGGACAGTTGATTTTAGAATCAGCAAGATTTCTTGCTGGCAAAACTGTAAAGTAAAAATTAATATTGTTACATGGCAAAATTGAAGATTTTACCTGTCTGATTTCAGCCTGTAAATCTTTGATCTGCTTGATTCTGGAGAAGTTTGCAAAAATTGGAGCAGGATTCTTACATGAATCTAGTATCTCCTATAAAAGAACAAAAGACAACACAAAATTAACAAAGTCAAAAACAACAGGAAAATATCAGAAGAAATTTCTGCAAGGCACAACCAAATCTTCCTCTAAATATAGAGTAACATATAACTGATGCAACATGTATCTCCTGTCTTTCAAAACATCTACTATGATTTATAAGGATAATTACACAATTATCTTTAAAATAAAATTAAGAATCAGCAGCAGAGTTTATGCACAGAGTTTATGCACATGCATATATACATGTGCTATTGATTACACATTCCCAATTGAAGAGGACACTAACCCTGAAGTTATCAGAAAATTCTAGCTCTTCTGTTATTCCAAATCATAATCCATTCCTGATTTCTTTGACCACCTTGGGATTAACAGGTCTAAGGTTTCACAGATATATTTACCCCATTAAGTTAAAGAAAATCTGATCATACTTTTCTCAAAGAGAAAAAAAAGATAGCAAGTACTTGAAATCAGTTTTAGACCACTTTCTTGTCCCAGAAGCCAGAGATTTCTCTGTGCTCTCCTCTCCTACTGTTCTCTCATAGTTCTTCCTTTATAGAAGGTGCCAGAAAAGGAGAGTACAGAGAATTAATCACCTGAAGGTTAGGACAAAATATCAAAATTCATCCTTCCCATGTCCTAGAGTTAATCATTGAAAATAAAGGAAAAGAAATGAGTGGCACCCTTACTGATCATTCTTTTGCCTTTTGCCTTTTTTTCACAAATAATTTATATCTCTCAAGGCTCCCAATCTCCTTTACATGTTGGTGTGGTATAGAGCAGCCAACACAAGATTATATTTCCTGGTCAAATTTATCAACTTTTTTCAATATTCTAAAAAAAGAAGTTGTCATTTCATTGTTGTGTATATTCCTTCCCACCTCAAAATACCTCAAAATCACTTTATAAGTTAATATACGGTATTTGAAAATTTATCAACCTAAAGTCAGTATGATGATCTACTTCTTCAAATTTAGTTAAGACTGATGCCTGAATAACAGACATACAGGCCATTGTCAGGAATGAACTCGAAGTAAGTGACCAATGATGAGGGTGTGATACTGGGCAGAGATGAGTGTGTGGTTCTCTCTCTCTCCAAAGTTCTAAGGGCAGGTCCGTGGCGAAAGAATTCACCTACTCAAAGCTGTGATAAGAAAGGCTTTATTGGTTAGGAAAAGACACCAAGATGTCTTGGCGGGCAATATCAGCTTCAAGAGAGAAGTAATATTGCAAAGAAACATAACTTGAAAACTTTATTTTCTACAAAAACAGAAAACAGAACAGGATTTGTATCTGAAAAGATTTTTCTGCTTCCAGAGAATGTGGTTAGAAGTTTGTATAACAAAGGAGTTCCTCCAGAGACTGTAAGTTTTTTTAAGTTTGTATAAGAAAGGAATTTTTCTGACCAACAGGATGATTTCAGAAAGGCCTGGAGAGACTTAGATGAACTGATGCTGAGTGAAATGAGTAAGACTGGGACATCTTTGTGTGCATCAACAACAATACTGTAGACTCTCTTGAGTTTCTGGACAAAACATAAAACAGAAACAATTGGGGGGGGGGGGGGGTGTGTGTGAAATCACTTGCTATCAATTAGGGTCCAAACAATGACCAATTGGGGCTTGGCCTGGGATCTACTGTTGGTAAATTAATGAAAAGTCAGAGTGATTTGGGTTTAAGAGATGGTCCTTAAGAAAGAAATCCCAAAGAATAGAACTTTCCTCTGAAACCAGGCATACTCTTGTTTTCCTAGTCTTGAATCACAACCTTAAGCAGTCATGATTTTTCTCTTTCCAGGAAAATTTAGAAATTAACCCTGTCCCATACAAATCTGGTTTTTGATTTTTGTTTTTCTAACCTTGCTTGTTTTCCTTCTGGTTATATTGATAGGTTCTAGTTTAAACAATCCCTAAATCATTATCTTTTTCATACTGAAGAGGGGACCCCAGAACTCAGAAAATCCTTGAAAGAGAAAATCTTCAATTCTGCCTTTATAAGAGACTCTGTCCCAAGTGCCCTCCCTTTTTTTTATTTAAATGAATTTAAGTTTTAACTGCTTGAGGTGAGATATCAAGAGGTTTCAGCAATCAAAAAAAGGAGAAGGTTACTGTAAAAGAAGAATAGAAGGTATTCTATTTAGGATTCTGTTTAAATGGATCACCTATGAAAACAAGACAATACCAGAACAAGAAAGAATCAGAAACAATGAGACTCAATGACCCATTCTTCAATAATCTGAAAAACACTAAATTACTTAGGGGGAAAAACTCTACTAGATAAAAACTTCTGAGAAAACTGCCAAGCAACATGGTAGAAACTGAACTTAAACCAATACATTTACATAAACACATTTTGCATAGTTACATGATCTTAATATTAAAGACCATTCTATTTTAAAAATCAGAGATTACATGCCTCTCACAATTATGGGTAGGTGATGTAATCTTAACCAAATAAGGGATAGAAACAAATTATGGAAGATAACATAGATAACTTTGATTATATGAAACTAAAAAACTTCACAAACAAAACAAATGCACATAAGAAGGAAGTAGTCAAAGGGAAAAAATATTTTGTATCAATAAGGGCTTGGAATCAAAGGATATATAATTTTTTTTAATTTTATTTATAAATTTTTTGACATTATATATGCATGAGTAATTTTTTTTAATAACATTATCCCTTGTATTCATTTTTCCAAATTATTCCCTCCCTCCCTTACTCCCTCCCCTTGATGACAGGCAATCCCATATATTTTACATGTGTTACAATATAACCTAGATACAATATATGTGTGTAAATACCATTTTCTTGTTGCACATTAATGTAGATAGACAGTAGTGCTAACAATTTACATTCACTTCCCAGTGTTCCTTCTCTGGGTGTAATTGTTTCTGTCCATCATTGATCAACTGGGAGTTGGATCTTCTTTATGTTGAAGATATCCACTTCCATCAGAATACATCTTCATACAGCATTGAAGTGTACAGCGATCTTCTGGTTCTATTCATTTCACACAGCATCAGTTGATGTAAGTCTCTCCAAGCCTCTCTGTATTCTTCCTGCTGGTCATTTCTTACAGAGCAATAATATTCCATAACCTTCATATACCATAATATACCAATGCTGGATCAAAAGGTATGCACAGTTTGATAACTTTTTGGGCATAGTTCCAAATTGCTCTCCAGAATGGCCAGATTCTTTCACAACTCCACCAACAATGTATCAGTGTCCCAGTTTTCCCACATCCCCTCCAACATTCATCATTATTTGTTCCTGTCATCTTAGCCAATCTGACAGGGGGGTAGTGGTATTAAGTTGTCTTAATTTGCATTTCTCTGATCAGTAGTGATTTGGAACACTCTTTCATATGAGTGGATATAATTTCAATATCATCATCTGAGAATTGTCTATTCAGGATATATAAATAATTAACATATATACAGAGTATCCCAAAAGTGAAGCTCTAATTTTGGGCTACCTTCTGTAAGGCCAGAAACCATTCTCCAATTGATAAGTAGTCAAAGGATATGAACTAAGAACCATTTACAATTTATATATTAAGAAGAATAATTGACAATCCATAGCGAATAACGTATACAAACTATCAACAGTATAAAATACTCCAAACCACTAATAAAAAAATATAAATTAAAACACCTTTGAGGCTTCAAAAAGATGACAAAAGATGGGAACAGTCAAGTTTAATAGTTTTTGGGAAAATGGGCATATTAGAACATGAATCAATACAACCATTTTGGAAAATAATTTGGAATTATGCAAATAAAGTGATTAAAATGTTCATACACTTTGACTTAGATATTCCATTACTAAAATTATGCATCAAAGAGGTCATAAGAAGAAAATCCCCTAAGTGTCAAAATACAGCAGCACTTTAAGTGACAACAAAAAATTAAAAACAAAGCAAGTGATCACTGATGGCTAAAGAAACTGTAGTACATGGTAAATGTGATGAATACAGAAAAACATGTAACTAATGAAGGAAAGGAAAGGGGGGAACCCCATTTCTTGGCGCATAGATAATAAGATAACCCCTTGAGGCACAGTGTCCCTTGTAAAATGAATTTACAGGCCTGAAAACCTAGATTGATAAATAAAAGGTTTATTGTAGAAATTTGGAAGTAAAGCTCAGTTAGAAAGACGCCAAGGCCAGAGGTGGCCACTGGGCGGGCAGGAACCTTTACATGGCTGGAAGGATACCATGTGTTGGCTGGGAGGGCTCCAGCGAAGAGGGAGTTCCAGCTCACCTCTTTTACACCCAAAAGATTGTGGGCAGTCCCCAGTTCGTGGTGGGCTTTTCTGTTAGCTCAGATCAGGTGAGGGCTGGGGGAAGCTGAGCTGATAGTGGGGTGGGTCCTGATATTCAAAGGGTGCCTTTGACCAGGATTTGTCAATCAAGGTCAGCCATGGGTTGGGCAATTAGAAAGGATTCTTAAAGGGATCTCAACCCCCATCATAACTATCTATACATACAAACTTTTGCAGAATAAAATAAGCAAATCCAATAAAACAATACATGCAATAACAATATAATAAAAAAGAAATCACTTAAAAAGTCAAAGTGAATGTGTTTTTTTTTTTAATTATAAAAAACAAGCAGGTCTGAAAGAAGATAGATAAGATACTCCCAACCTAACCTTTTGTAGAGGTGGAAGGTCCACAATTGTTATACATGCACAGCTTTTCACTGAGTTATGTTTATTTTTACCTCCTTTTTTTCTTTTTTTGCTCTTTAAAATATACTGCTACTTGGGATAGCTCTTTGGGAAGGGAGATGGATATAGAATAAATTGTGATAATATATAAAAACAAAAAAACTTAAATTTAAAAAAATAAGAGGTTAACTTTGAGAAAAAGGGTAAAAAAAAACCTGGTTCCTCAAAAACAACAAACATAGAACAAAAAAGAGAGGACAGATGAAGATGTAGAGGGGTTTTGAGGAATGAAGAGGTGAGAAAGAGTTTAGAACTTTGTCTTTAATTCATTTAATGGGGCTTTGCCCTCTGTTAATGGAATTTCAGGCACCAAAGGAACAGGTAAGAAAGGTGGTTTTTGAGAGCAAGGAGATACTCCTAAACAGCCTAAATCATACTAAACAGCAGTTTGCCACAAAATCTACCTGTGCCAAGTATAGCAGATAAGTGTAACATGGAGTAAATGATTAAAAAAGATAGAATATATGGTTCCTTCATTTAGACTTACAGTCTATTGGAAAACAAGATAGTTATTAGGCAAAAGAACTGAATATGTATTGTGTAAGCATGTAGAACATACAACAGAATTACAGATGTTTAGAACTGATAGAGATGTTAGGGATCATCCAATCTAAATGCAAATTTCAAAAGATTGGGAAACTGTAAGGGTTAAAAAGCCTCTAGAAGCAAGGAATGCAGTTCCAGGGATGTGGGAGGACCTGAGGGATGAGATTCTGAGGCACAGGCGAGTCCTACATGGAGGTGGGGCATAGCCCCAAGAGGCCGTGTCTGATTCCAGGAACCACACCTCCCTCCTTAATGCTCTCAAGGCCTAGCACGCCTCCCTCCTTCTTCTCAGGCCAATCCCATTATGCCAGGTTCCTAGAGGACTTGCCCCTTTCCCCATATAATCAGTGGAGTATAAATATGTGCTATCTCAGAATAAAGTTCTCTTTCACTTCACCCCTACCTTCTGGTGGTCTGTCTCTATGGGATCCGGGTTGGTGCCTGAAGATGGGTAAGTGTGGCCTAGCCGTGCCGTAGATGGACGGGCATTAAGAGTAGCTCAAAGGGGAGCTACCAGGTTAGAGTAGTCCATAGGGGTGTAGCAGGAAACTGACCAAAAAAGATAAATGATCTCTCTGAAGTCATACTGACAGTGAAATTAGAACCTAACACTCTTTAATGATATTCTTTTCTCTATACCATAGTGACTCAGAAGAAAATTATCTGCCCTGACTCCTTTCATGAAGCCAGTCCCACTGACCATTACATAGTTCCCCATATAGCAAAGTAGAAGTTATCTTTACTGTCCTCGCCTCAGTTTCAATTTTCCTATACAGCCTGGCTGAAATAACAGGTTTATACACGTTAGAGCTAGAAAAGATCCTCATTTTTAGAGGAACAGAGTTTGCCTCATCTAAGATTGCTGGTAGTAGAGCCAAGATTTTAACCTTACACAGCAACCTATCCCCTCCCTAGGCACTAGGGTCAGATTGCTTTACGGATTTAAAAAGTTAAAAAGAAAAGGAGTTCTATTTGTAATCAAACCTGATAAAATACAAATGAAAGCCCAGATTTACCAGTGCTAAAAGGAATCACCATGTCTCATAGACACTAAGAAAAGGATTCTTAGTGAAAGTCAATAAAGGATCCTATTAAACAATAAGTTCCCCTGATGTGTTTTTAAAAAAAGACTAATATATAAATTTAGGATTTATATAAATATCAGAATTTATGTTATGTGAAACTCATTATCTCTGCCTCAAATAAAAAATTAAATAGGCATTAAAATCTGGGATTAGATATTTGGCTTCTAAAATGTAAAATTCTGGGTAGGGGATAGACATGAGAAGGAGGTGGAGGGAGGAGAGACAGGATTAGCTCATTTAATGGAGTCCAGTAGTATTTTCTCAAAGGAAAGAAGGAAGGAGCTCAAGCCCCTGGAAACTCTGTACTCAAGGGTCAGACTTCCTATATATGTGTCTAATTAATGAGGTATGGGGGGGGGGGAGTTCACTTGGCCTCGTGGCCAAGACTTCTTCAAATAATGTCAATTTTGTGGTGTAGACAAAAGCAAACTTAACCTTGGCATGCATTACAAAGAGAAGCATTAGTGTCCAAAGTAAGGATGTGACAATCCTACTGTAATTTGTCCTTGGCAGATCACTTCTAGATGCCACAGTTTAAAAGGGAAATTGATTGAGAAAGCTGGAGGAGGAAATCTGGTTTGACTACATTTGTACTCTTAATGACCTCAAGCTAGTAAAGGTCCATCTTTATAAAATAACAGGATTTGTTCAGTGAAACTATATGGCTACAATTCAAGACATATTAGAGTATTTGAAGAATTAAAAATTTAGGTCACCAAAGGACAATGGAGAGGAACAAGGCAGTGTGAATGAAGTGCTGTGTATTATGTTATGTAGAATTGCACAGAAAAAGCAGTATAAAGTTTATCATTTGAGAGACTCTGGACTGGACAAAGAAGCAGGCCAGTCATAGAGTACAGGATAACTGGTAGAAAGTCTAAAGGCAGGATCAATATTCAAGCAATGTTAAGGGACTTAGAAGAAATTCCCAGGTATTTAGAGTGGAAAGTCTGGTAGTTTATTTATGGAAAAAAAGGGTATAAGTCACAATGGATTATATGATTAGTATGGCTTTTGATCTACACCATTACAGAAAGGAAATTATCAACACTGAAAATTGTAAATCCATTGGAAAATACTGACAAGCTGGGATGTGAGCAGAATAGGGCAAAGGGGACACTAAGAATATGCCATGTTAAGTATTGGTTAAAGACATAGCAATGGACACAAAACGAGGCAAATAGAAACAGGAAATACAAATAAAACAATGATTACAAGAATGAAGAGAGAAATAGAAATGACTGTTATTAGACCTATAGAATACCTGGAAAGAAAGAGGACATAAATGAGGAATTTGGGAAACCTCACAGGCCTGGCAAAGAGACCTCAATTTTTTTGCCAAAAATGGAGGAGCCTTTTGACTTGTTTTAGTGATAACTTCTTTTTCAAAACAAGTTTATTCTAGATATGATTCTCACTAAAAGAAAGGAACTGACTAGTAAGGTGGAACTCATAGGAACCTGGGGGTAAAGTGACTACTCCAGTCTAGTTTGCAAGAAAGATAAAATTTTGGGCATGAAGATGTCCTCCAGATTTTAGAAAAGCAGATTTCAGAGATACAGAGAAAAGATAGGCAAGATTCCTTGGATTAAAATGATTCAAGAGAAATTGGTTAGAAGATGCTAAAAAATGAATTTTTTAGATTAGAAAGGTAAACAATTCCAATGAACAAGAAAAATGGGATTTATCTAAGAAAGTCAATGTTGATACATAGGAACTCCAACTAACTTAGATTTTTAAAAGATAAGTAGAGAAAATACTAGCAAGAGAAAATACTTTTCAGGTAACAGAAAATAGATAAGTACATAGCAGGGTCTTATAAAAAGTGTCAGGAATGCTAAAATTCAGAATGGTGAGGGAAGCAAAAGACAAAAAAGGGGTAGGGTTTATTTGGGAGGGGGTTCTCTTGTTTAGCTAAATTGAGAGGAAATGGAGGTTGTCAAAGAAGGTATAGAATCTTTAACTGGGAGAAATGAGCTAAGAACAGGCAACAGAATGAGAGAAAGCTGAGAAGAGCTGTTTAACTCTTTATTTTGTTTCTGTTATAGCTACAAAGCTGAATGATTTTTACACTAAAATAAAAGAACAAAAAGTTGATTCATAATTAAGGAGACAATAAGAGAAAACCTAGTTGCTCTTGATGAATTCAAGTGCCCTGGCTCAGATGAATTACTTCCTTGAGTCCTGAAAGATCCGGCAGATGTAATCATTGTGTATCAATGATACATGTAAAATCTGAAAAAGATGAGATTGGAAAAGGGCAAATATCTTTTTTTTTTAATTGAAGCTTTTTATTTTCAAAACATATGCATGGATAATTTTTCACCATTGACCCCCTTTCAAAACCTTGTGTTCCAATTTTTCTCTCTACATCCCCTAAATGACAACTAATCCAATATATATTAAACATGATAAAAAATATATGAAAATCCTATATAGGCATACAAATTTATACAATTATCTTGCCACACAAGAAAAATCAGATCAAAAAGAAAAAAAAAAAATGAGAAATAAAATCCAAGCAAAAAACAACAAAAGAAGTGAAAATACTATGTTATGATCCACATTCAGTTCCCAGTCCTCTCTGGGTACAGATGACTCTCTTCATCACCAGATCATTGGAATTGGCCTGAATAGTCTCACTGTTGAGAAGAGACACATCCATCAGAACTGATCATCATGTAATCTTGCTGTTGCTGTGTACAATGATCTCCTGGTTTTGCTCATTTCACTTAGCATCAGTTCATGTAAGTCTCTCCAAGCCTCTCTGAAATCATCCTGCTGACCGTTTCTTACAGAACAGTAATATTCCATAACATTCATATACCTTAACTTATTCAGCTATTCTCCAACTGATAAGCATCCACTCAGTTTCCAATTTCTTGCCACTACAAAAAAAAGGCTAAAGGGCATATATTTTAATTTTCAAAAAAAGCAAGAGAACAAAGTCTAAAAATTAAAACTAGTTGAGTCAGATAATTTGGCTGAAATTCCTGGGAAAATTCTATAACAACATATTTGAAGCAGTGATTGTCAACCATTTAGAAAGGGCAAGGGTGATTACAAAGAAATCATCATGGCTTCATCAAGAACAATCATGTTACTTCATATTACATATTACATTTTTTTCTTTTCAAAGAGTGGGAAAAGGATTGGAAGAAGAGAATTTGGAATAAAATAAAAATGTAAAAATAAATTAAAACAAAAAAACCATGTCATGCTAAACCAGTCCCATTTCCTTTCCTTTTTTTTATTTTTTTATTTTTTTGATAAGATTACTAGCCCAGTAGAGCTGGGCAATCCTATAGATATAGTTTACTAGGATTTTAACAAAGCTTCTAATAAAGTATATCATATTATACTGTAGACAAGATGGGAGATGTTTGAATTAGGCATTAATACAAACAAGATGGATTGACATGAATTAGGTGATAATACTAACTTATAGATACAAAACTCATTGAATGGCTGAAATAAAATACTAATTACTAATGTTTTAGTATCAATGTAGCAGAAGATGTCTAGGGGAATATCCTCAATGGATTCATGCTAGGCTCTGTGCTGTTGTATCATTTTTATCAATGATGTGGATAAAGTCAGAAATTATATAAACCCATCATATTTTCAGGTGACATAAAGATGAGAAGGATAGTAACATAGTACATGATGGTCAGGATTCAAAGTTTTCTAGAAAAATTAAAGATTGGGATTAAAAATATAAGAAGATGAAAGCTAATAGAGATAAAGGCAAAAGTCTTACTCTTGGATAAAAAAAATCAATTTCACAAATTTAAGATGTGATGAAGAAGGTATGGTTATATAGCAGCTATTCTAAAAAATATCTCAGGATTTTAGCAGATTGAAAATTCAATTTTTTTTTTTAACCTTCCTTTGTATCCCCAACACCTAAGTAGCACAATGTAATAGTAAGTTACAGGTCCTTGATAAATGTATATTAACTGCCAAATTAGGTAGAAAGTAACAGGGAAGTCAAATAACAAAACCAATGACATCGTGAGCTACAGAAAGTGGGATACAGAAATATGGAATAGTCCCATTGTACTCATTAGACCTCATCTAGACTACAGCATTATGCTCACTTCTGGGAACAATGATTTAAAGAGTCTCCACAAAGGGGCAACAAAGATGATGAAAGACCCTGAATCCATGACATAAAAGAAATAGTTCAAGGAACTGGACATATTTAGTCTACACAGAAGAATACCTGGGGAAACATATTATCTTCAAATGTGTGAAGGGCTATCATATGGCAGAGAGATAAAACTTGTTCTGTTTGGACCCAGAACCAGTAGGATCTGCAAAGAAAAAAATTTAGGTTTGAATTTTGGGGGAAAAAATGCTTGTGGATTACATTGATGTGAAACTGAGACAGTTAATGGTTTTTACTAACCACGTTGATTTGATTTGCTTAAGCTCCCCACTATGCAGAGGCAGCCAGACTGACCTGGGAATCAGGAGGCATCAAACTGAGCTTTCCTTAAATTGGGCACATCAGAAATTCCTTGCAATATTGGCATCCTGAATCTGCAACTTCCTCTGATATGCCATAGAACCAACTCAGACTGGCTCATGTTGATCTCTAGCTCAGTGGCCAAATCTAATATAGGCCACTTACACCTACTGAAAAATAGCCCAGCTCAGAGATAATCTGATAAGACCACTATGCATTTACTGCTATCTCTTGACCTGGGTTTTTTGTCTTGACAACTTAATCAGATCACTATATTACACAAACACACACACACACACACACACACACACACACACACACGCACACACAGAGCTTGTGATTTACTTAATACCCTACTGCTTATGCCCTCTCCTCAAGCTCAGTTCAAGTATGTTCCCAAGTATACATGTCTTCTTTCTTGGGAGGAATAAACCCATGGATACAACTTAACTCTTAAAACACTGAAAAAGGCTGACAATGGCAGAGTATTAGCCTTACTCTGCTAAGCCTCAGAGAACAGAATTAGGACCAATGAGTGCAAAATAAAAGGCAACAGGAGGAAAAGATTCATTGACAACTAGAACAGTGTAAAATTAAGATGTCCTGGGAGGTGGTGAATTCTTTATCACTTTAGATATTCAAAGCTGTTTTAAAGGAGAATTTCATTCAGTTGTGAGATAACTCCTGAGATTCAAAGAAACCATTTATCCTAGATCAAATTGTAAAGATATGAATTGGGTTGAACTGAAGGCTAGCCAATTCTGTTTTTCTATTCATTCCTTTCATTTCTCATTCTAGTCATTCTTGCCTTGTTTTCTTAACTAAAGAATTTAGTGATCCCATACTTAGAGCCCTGTGGCTTTGCAAATACACTCAAATCTTTGATACCCATAAGATATCGCTGTATCTTTCTAAATTATTATATTCCTGGGAGCTCATTCTTGAGTTCAATGCATTCCAATATGGCTTGAGCATTAGCACAGCAAGTTCAGTCTTCCTGAAGCTCTGTGTGTGCACGTGTGTGTCTAAAGAATGTACAATGCTCAAATACTTAAATGAGCTTACTGATTTGGGTATTTCCTCTAACAATGCAGATTGCAATGCATTTATTCCTGCCCTATCAGTCATCCTCTCATTCCTCTCCTCGAATAAGTTTGCCACAAAAGGGGTTAGCTCCTGGACCAGAAGGCTTTTCTAATTTTTTTCTTATGTGATCAAGGACAGCAATGAATATTTGGCTTGGAACAGCATATGAGAATCGAAAGGGAACTCAAGAGGTCAACTAGTCCAACTCCGACAAATAGATTTTATTGACTCAAAAAAAGAAGCACAGAGCACTAAAATCTACCCATGTGACTATTCTATCCATCCCACTAAGTCATTTTAGTCATGCTCAATAAACATGTATTAAATGCCTCCTATGTGCCAGACACTGCGCTAAATTGCAGGGATACAAATTTTAAAAACGAAGTCTCTATTCTCAATGAGTTTATTATCTAAGTGGAGGGAGAGGGCTGCAGAGACAATTCACACTAGCACTAGGTCAACAATAATCACCTAGGTCAGGCACAGGGGCAGGAGTTAAATGAGCAGAGAAACTTCCTCAGAGACTGAGATTGTGCAGGACTGGAATAAAAAAATCTAAATCTCAGATCTAGTGTGAGAAACATTGGTCCAGATGGTGAAGAGGAGAAAGTCAGCAGGCAAAAGATGGAGAGTGTGTGCAACTGACGCTAAGGGAATTTATGTTTTCTTAGCCATACTCAGGTCATCTTTTCTATCAGATCTTTCTACCAAGCTTAAAAGCAAGAAGTAGGTCTTTAATTATGTTCCTTTTGCAGTCCTTTCCCATAGTGCTTAGACTTCTGTCCACCACAACAATCATAAAATTATATTTTCTACACAGGACAGCTAAGCCTTGTTGCTTTTGAAAAATAGCTATTCTCTACCAAGTATAAAATGTTAAGAACTAGAAGATACTTGAGAAAGAGATCATCTAATGCAATCTCTTCACTTTTCAGATAAGAAAAATGATTCAGAGAAAACAAAGGTCACAGCTAAATAAGGAGCCACCAGAACTGGAATTACAGGGAAGTATCTTTTCCACTAGATAGCTTGTTGCCTCTCTAAAATAAAAGAGCTAAAAAGCTGTCCTGACAGTCACTTCCATAACTAAATCCTGTAACTAAATCTGTTGTACATCCCCAAATTTAGATTTTCAGGGACTGAAGGAGAAGATATATAACCAGTAAGTTCCTGCTTATCTACACCTCCTTAAAAGCAGGACTGGAATATGAAACTAATAAGTGACTGGTGCCAGTACATGAGTAGGCCTGGACTTGTAAATGTGTACTGTAAAAAAACTGAATAAATAAAATTATGGCAGATAGGTTTCAATAAAGAATTCAGTATTGAAGAATAGCATTGGATGAAGTAGGTTATGAGAACAAAACCAGTAATTTAAGGACAAAAAGTCTCAAATTTTAGACTCACTTAAGATTTTATATAATAAATAAAAAATCTATTATGTATACTTGGAGAAAAAAAGGAAAATGAAGCTAGTCCAGCAGACACCTCTGAAATAATAGATGTATCAATTGCAATACAAAATAATGATTCTGAAACAAAAAGCACAAAATCAGACCAAGGAGAAATAGGAGACACCTACTGCTTAGGCAGAATTATGAAACAGTCAAAACGTACTCAGTGCCACCTACCTACATTATTCCCTTTCTAAAACTTTCTCACATCCTTTTAGTTTTAGCATTTTATTCCCATGGAATATTCTTATTCATGCAATCTGTCTCTCAATACAAAAGATGGAAATGATTTGATAATTTTGTTCATATTACAATGTCTAGGAATTGGGGAGAAAGAAAATGCTTACCCTCAAAAAACAGCTTAATTTGGTACAACAATGAATGAGAAATGATTAAATTTATTCTGATAACTCCAAAAGGGTAAGTTTTGAAGCAGTGTAGAAATTCTCCTATTTTTAAAATTGAAAAAAACTTTTCTTAATTTCTTTTTTTTTTTTTCTTTTTTCCTTTTTCCTGAGGCTGGGGTTAAGTGACTTGCCCAGGGTCACACAGCTAGGAAGGGCTAAGTGTCTGAGACCAGATTTGAACTCAGGTCCTCCTGAATTCAAGGCTGGTGCTCCTTCCACTGCCCCACCTAGCTGCCCCAATTTCTTCTTATCTAATAAAAAAAAAAAAAAAAAAACTTTCTGTTTAAACTTGAGACAGAATAAAAGGTTCTTTTCATAAAGCCCTCTAAATCACTGCCTTCCTTTCCCTCACAGCACAATCACTACATATTAGCTATTACTATGTATAAAAGTAGCACATAGAGGTGACTTTGAATGTTAGTAGATGTGTATGATAAGATTGAGGTAGTCACACCAAATGATGAGGTTTGACACCAAATGATGAGCTTCTATAGTAATTCACATGTGAAGAATTCACAAGGACTTTCTCCTCATCACAAGGTACACTTATTTATAAGAAGAGGTTACAAACAAAATGAAGACATACACCCGGAGTGGTAAATATAAAATAGATTTGGGAGGGCATATAGTTAGCAAAGAAAGTGGTTTTAACAATTAACATAGGAAAAGACAAGTTCTCCAGGGGAACTTACAATTAACCAGGAAAAAGGAATACACCATGAAAGAGAAGTATGCCATTGACTGGCAGGCTAAAACCTAAAACGGATATAGCACCCTAAAAGACTTAGGTAGCTATTATAAGGAGAAAGACGTCATGAGTCATGGGGAAGGGGATACAAAGAAAAATACTACTAACAGAAGAAGTACAAGCAGACTGCCATGCCTGGCTAATCCAAAAGGGATTCAGCAGAGATGAAGTACACCATGGGCAGATTTATAGGGGAAATTTAATCTCTAGAGTTTGACATCATAGCTTGGATTTTGATTGGATACAATAAAGTAGGGTACCCAAGAACTTCACAGAGATTGGGACTGGAAGGCTAGGCTGATCCCCATCAGTGCTCTTCCCTTCTTGCCTCAAGAGAGTAATCTTACAAGCTTTTTCTGACAACCAACTCCCCCCCCCCCCAATCTAGGACCTTATATATACACAGAGACTAAATGACCAGGATAGCAGAATATGATATTCTGGAAGGGATATTAAAGGTCATCTGGTCCAATGTTCTCATTTTATATTTGCAGAAATGGAGGTCCAGAAAAGTGAAATCACATGGCTAGTTAGTACAACAGTCCAGACAGATGGAGGTCTTCTGATTTTCTTCAGTTCTGTATCATGTTGCCTCCCTATTTGTAAGTGATACTCTAAGAAAGATTCTATCAATTTAGATGGGAGGTTGATCTAGGTCAGGGCTTCTTGAACTTTTCCACTCAAGACCCCTTTTCACCAGAAAAATTTTTACATGACCCTGGGCATGTAGATACATAAACATACACATCAAGCATTCACTGATAATAATTGAAGCCTACAGTTGAAGAAGCTGGGACCTAGGCAATATTTGAAGTCCTTTAAGATTTTATAAGACATTTTCAGAGCAAAGGAAATGATAGATCTCCATTATAATCCATTTTGCATCTTCACGGATTAGCACAGCGCCCGGCATACAGTAGGCACTTAATTTTAAATGAACATTGATACTATGTAGACATCACATTCAGAGCCTCTCCACTTAATTCTGTGTCTCTTTCAAATTGAATCATTCTTCCCTCATCTCTTCTGTACATTTTTTAATTCACAGAATCACAAAACGTTAAATCTATAAGGGAAACTACAGATTATCTCATCTCTCGTTTTCAGATAAGTAAATTTAAGACCCAGAGAAAGCAGGTGACGCACGGCCACGTGCGCTCTCCTTTTCGATCCTGTATTCTTTTCTTCTTTCATACCATTCTTTCCCCCCTTTCATTACTTTAGGCACATACCTCTCAAACCACTCCCCAACCCATAGCCTATTTCCTCCCAATCCAATGATTTCTATTAAGATATAAATTCTTCGAAAGCAGAGTCATTTTTTCCTTTTCTTTCTGTTATTTCTTCCCTTTTTTGTATTCTCTCAACTCACTGGTACACCCAGCATGAACTCCATCTCAGGTCTCATCATTATACTGGTCCTCAACCTTGCACTGCTCATCCTCTTCACCATATTAAATTCCCTCCTTCCATCCAGAAGATGAAATGCTCAGATGCCAATTTCTGCAAGCAGCTTTTCCCAGTCCTCCCAAATTTAATTACCTTCCTCTCTTAGAATTACTTCTCACCGACTCTGCCTGAGACAAGTACGTTCCTAGTTACGTACAAGCTTATACGCGATCTCCCCGGTTGGAAGCCCCCGGTGGGCGGGGGCTGCAGAGGCCTTTCTGTAAGAACCTTTCCCCCTCCTCCCAACACTTAGAACGCACAGTAAACACTTCATAAATAAAACACAGCCAGTAGTTGTTTTCGAAGAGAGGGCAGTGCCTTCCTTCCCTTATCCGCCTATGGCGAGGCAGAGAAAATTGTGACGTCGGAGCTGCGTCCCTGACTAAAAAGCCATTGGGAAGCTCAGGTGCCCTTCTTTTCCCTCCTCCCTGCAGGGACTCACGGGGGAAGATTCTTCCTGCAGGGACTTTGCCGGAGACAATCCTTCCTCTCCAGGAGAATCGCCCACCTCACCAGCCCGCAGAGACTTGTCCCTGGGATCGCAGGAAGGGGCCTTAGAGGTCATCTAGTAGAGCCCCTTCACGTTTTACAGAGGAGGAAACTGAGGCTCGGAGAGGTTTAGCGACTTTGCCAACGTCGCCCAGGTAGGACGTGGTAGAGGTGGGATTGGAACCCAGCTCCCGGGACTCCCGTGGCGACGCTTTTTCCACAACAGCCCACTCTGCTGACTTACATAAGCGCCCTCTCCACGGACTCCTCCGTTTCCCTCCCGGCCCGTCTCGGACGTTTTCTCCGGGCTCTCCCGCCCGGTCACCATAACCATCGGGCAGTTATTTTTCATTACCATTGTGGTTACCCACTCACCTGAGTGACGATTCCCGAGGCTAAGTATTCGGTTAAGAGCTGCCCCGCGGCGGTTGGGGCGGTCTCCGGGACCCAAGGGTTTGCAGCCGCCATGCCTCCCGTTAGCTAGCTTTCCCTGCTGGGGGGGCCGGACCTAAACGAGGCTCAGCCTCCGAGTGGGTTATTGCGCGCACGCGGGCACGACGGCTGCCTCGGTTGGCTACGCAGGCGCGTGCCAATGACATCACAGGGCGTTCCCGGCGCGGGCCGGAGTACAGCCTCCCGCCCTGGGGCGGGGTCCCGGGCGTCACCCGGCCGAGGCCTGAGTGGCCGGCCCGGAGATCGTCCGGCACCGTGGGACGCTTGACAGTGGAGGTTGCGACAGCCGCGGACTTGCGGGCAGCCAGGAGGGCGGTAGGACTTATCGGGCGGGCGGGGTGGACTCTAAAAGGGAAACTGCCGATGCCTCCTGCGGCTGGTGCTAACCGTGGCGACTTCTCCTGCAGGGTGAGTAAGACCGGGGCCGGCGGGCCGGCTGCTGTACTTGCAGGATGGGGAACAGCGCCCTCCGCGCCCACCTGGAAACGGCGCAGAAAACGGGCGTGTTTCAGCTCAAGGACCGCGGTCTGACGGAGGTGAGATCGAGACCGAACCTGGGGCGGGGGATGGAACCCGGCCGGCTCCGGGAGGCGGCGGGGAAGCGGGAGGCTGGGCTGGGCCGGCCCGCGCTGCGACCACTCCCTTTCTCCAGTTTCCCGAGGATCTGCAGCGGCTGACCAGCAACCTCCGGACCATTGACCTGTCCAATAACAAGATCGAGCACCTCCCGCCCGCCCTCATCGGCAAGTTCTCGCTGCTCAAGAGCCTGTCTTTGAACCGCAACAAACTGAGTGAGTGGGGGCGCAGAGGACCTCGGGCCTCCCGCTGTCTTTCCCGGCCTGACCGACTGTGGCTGAAAAGAGACCCGGCGGGCCTAGGCGTGAGAGATGTTTGTTACAGCCCCCGGGAGAGAGCGAACTCTCAGTGCTCTAGTCCCGAAGTGTAGCCCTGAACCCCGGGGGAGAAAGCCTGCAATGAGTGTGCTGATAAGTGCATGGGAAGCGTTACTGCAAGCCGTGGGGAAGAAATAGATTTGGTTATAGACAGTTACCCAGTACGGAGAGCATAGAGACAGGTTCTGTCAGTGGAAATCAGTTAAAGTCAATGGTGTGCTCTAAAGACCCTCTTGAAAGTGCAGTTCTTAATACTCTGGTTTTTGGTGTCACTTCTCCTAGCTGATTGACCTGTCAGAGCTCTAGGCAAAATATTGTTTGGGGAGCTTATCAGAAAAAAGCTGGTGGTACATATCATTTGGGGGATGCAGCTGAACCTTCTAAAAATATTGTCCCCATTTTCCTACATTATATAAACTTGCAGCCTTCTTCAAAGGATTAGACTTAATCTTATAATTTCCATATGTGGAACCTATAAGCTACCCTTAAGGAGAAAAATGTCATGGTGGGCCAAATCGGAAAAAATAGCACTAGAAGAATTGGAACTTTTTTATTAATGAAGGCCACACCACAACTAAGGAGTTCTGTAAGTCATAAAATTACCTTTAAATAAGCCAACAAACATTTGTTAAATACATACACATAATGCTAGGCCCTGGACATAAAAAGAGGCAAAAACATTCCCAACTCTCAAGGAAACCTCAATTCATACAAACCATTACGTATAAACAAGACATGTATCATTAATGCTGAGGAATTTTCAGAGAGAAGATATTAGCATGTAATGGAAGCAGAACGTGGGATTTTAGGAAAAGGTTTAAGCATATCAGGAGGTGGAGATGAGGGCGGGAGAGATCTGGAGACGAAGTCCTTCAAGGAACAACAAGAAGGTTTGTAGATCATGTGAAAAGGGAGTCAGTTTTAGGAAGATCACTTTGATGGACTGGAACAAAGAGAGACTTGAAAGCAGGGAGACCAACCAGAAGGCTACTGCAATAGTTACCCTTTTAGTGCCTTTGTGTCCTTTATTTTCAGTATGACCTTCTAGAGGGAAATACAGTATTTGAAAACAGCACAGCATGGGGGTGTTCTAAATTTGTTGGCAGGGTGTTCTGTTGAAATTGTTCCTCCTGTGCATCATATTCAATTATTTCTAATTATCTTTGCTAGCTGTTCTGCCAGAGGAGCTGTGCAAGTTGACAAAGCTAGAGACCCTACACCTTAACAACAATCACCTGACACAGCTGCCAGCTGCCTTTGGGCAATTGTCTGCCCTCAAGTCCCTGAGCCTCTCTGGGAACCGGCTTCGAGCTATACCATCTCAGCTCTGTAGCCTACGACACTTGGATGTGGTAGATCTCTCCAAGAACCAGATTCAAAGTATACCTGACACAATAGGAGAACTACAGGCTATTGAACTGAACCTCAATCAGAATCAGGTCTGTAGATAACTTAGATGTGCATGTGACTTTATGAACTTTTGAATAACCCCTTTTCCTCTTTACCTGGCTCTAAGAAAGTAAAAATGGAGAGAGAGAGAGAGTGTGTGTGTGAATCCATCCATCCATCCCTTGATTCAAAGAGCCATTTATTTGCACATAGCTTAGGATCAAGTTAACAAGACTGACTCCTATGTTCAAGATTTTTATTAAAAATCCAAATAACCATTTAAGTTCATATTGTTCTCTAAAGTTTGAATGAGATGGTAGTAAGGGATGTATCATCTTTTCAGGGATCTTGCTAGATTCCTCAATCTGCCCGTTCTTACCCTGAAAGATTCCCATCCCATTTGATCCAGGAACCTGCTAATAGGATTGTGGAAGTTTAGGCAAAAATTCAGTCCCCATTCTAGGAGTTTTAATAAGGACAATGCAGGGGCAGCTAGTTTGTGTGGATAGAGCACTATCCCCTCCATTCGAAATTATCCCTTATGTTATTAAGCTGCCAGGATTTAAGAGTCTTTTTTGAGCACTGTCATAACAGACTAAAGGATTAGCTTAATTAAGCAGAGGATGTTGGATTTTCAGTTTGGGAGGAGCCCATATCTATATATTAACCCCACTTTTCTCTTCCCTTCCCCCCCCCAAAAAAAGTTTTTGGTGCAATGTAAGCTTCTTGAGGGGTTGTTTCCTTACACATAGCAAAGTATCTGGTGTAATTTAGAAGCTTAATACATAAGTGCTTATTGGCTGATTTCCTTTTCAGAGTCATTTCCTATATTAAATGTTAAAACCCAGTAAACCAGCATCCCATTCCTTTCTCTGAATTGGCTTATTTTAAAAATTTGATCATGTAAAGTTCTAGTGAATATTTTGGAGTGTTTGGCATAGGAAGTTGAAATTTCTGGTTATATTCTTCTGCTACTTTCAATTTTCTCATGTTAAATAACGAGCTGGACGAGAATTTTTAAGGTATGTGATGTAATATAGGTTTTGTGAGAACACAAGATATGGCCTCTGCACTTGTCTCGTGTCAGAAATGTTTTTTTTTCACAGAGCTAAAAAGTGCTTAGTTGGAGGAACTTCAGTGGGGGGCAAAGTAGTCTCACCCTTGCATCCTAGAAAAATGCTTTCCCCCCTCCCTCCTTTAAAGCATTGCTTCAAAGTTGATGGTCCAACCTCTTTGTATTCTGAGGGGAAATGGTAATATAAATGCAGCATTCTGAGTGTTGAGATCTTGGGGATTTTGTTCACTGAGAAGCAGCTAGGGGGCACAGTAGATAGCATGCTGCCTTTGAAATCACTAGCTTTAAATGCTAGCTATTGTTATCATTATTACTAATATTCAACTTCTTATTGTTGCTATATTCATATCTTATCTTTTCCACTAACTAGTGCTTTAAGATTTGTAAAGTGTATTACAAATATCTTTATCCTCACAGACACTTTCTGTTTCCTCCGGTGAACCACTGAAGGTTGAATGAACCATCTCTTTTCAGAGTGAGAGATGAGAGTCACTTAATTGACAGATCTTGTTGATTACATCTCTGCTTCATGTTTTGCTTCTATTTGCTCTTTTCTACTATCTTGGCCACCACTCTAGTTTGGGCTATATGAATAACTGCATTGCTCTTCTGTCCCTAATATAACCTTCATAAAGCTTGCAAAATCTTCTTCCTAAGACATAGGTCGAATCATTTCACACCCTTGTGAATTTTCCATGGCTTTCTGTTACCCATGGGAAAGACTTTTTAGCCTAGTACTCAAGGTCTTCCATAGTCTAGCAGTGGTCTACCTTTGCAAACTTACTTTTCATGTCTCCTTAACACCATCTGTTCAGCAAAAAATAAGAGTACTAGCTGTTTCCCAAATTCAAAGTACTGTAGTTTCATCTGTTTCTATACTTTGCTTCATATCTAGAACACACTCATTTATCTGTAGAAATCCTTTAAGGTCCATCACATGTATTGCTTCTGTGGTCTCTGGCATTATTTACTCTGGGTTTTTTTCTATCAAATTTTCTACAAATATTTCATATATAGTTTTACTTGGTCTGCCTTACATCCTACCTTGTTATCTTGGTCATATCCCCCCTGGTAAGCTATTATTCCCTTGAGAATAGTGATTGCTATATATTGTTTTTCTATTTCTTATCAAAGTACATTATTCCCAGCAATAACTTAATGTTTGAGCAGGTTGAAGCAGAGGGAAAAAATTTAGTAACTAAATACAAATCAAAAATAGTGTCATATGCAATAGAAACATTAGGAGAAAAGAGGACAGAAAAACATCATTGAACTTGACAATAAGGAATTTATCAATAACCTTTGAGAAAGCAGTTTCAGTAGAGGGGAAATGTTAGAAATCAGATTGAGGATGGTAAAGAAATGGAGATTATCAACTTCCCCAAAATGGACTTTTTTTTTTTTTTCAAATAACAAAACTTTTTTTATCTTTCCTTCCCGCTTCCCCACATCCATTGAAAAAGCATACCAAAACCCCTGTCACAAGTAGTATAGGTAGTCAAGCAAAAATCAATCCCACAAAAGATATTGTGGACTACTTGATTTTGTCAGTAAAAAGAAAAGAAAAAGAATTACAAGAAGAGATAAAGTCAGTGATGGATTTGTTTGATTTTTCCCCAAGACATCAAATAGGAAATAATGACTTTGTTACTTTCTTGGCTTGATAGATTTCTCAGATCTCACCACAGATATCTCGCTGTCCACGCCTCAAGGTCTTGCGCATGGAAGAAAACTGTCTAGAGCTTAGCATGCTTCCACGAAGCATCCTCAGCAATTCACAGATTGCTCTGCTTGCAGTAGAAGGCAATCTTTTTGAGATAAAGAAACTCCGAGAACTAGAAGGCTATGATAAGGTTAGTAAATAACAATTCAAATGATTTTTTTGTTTCCCTACAGAAGGATACTGATCCACATACATTCTTATACCTGATGTTAACAGAACAAGTTTTTCCCTATTCAAGTTGTCAGCTATATGAATATTACATATAGGAATTACTGCCAAGGTGTAGTTTTTTTCTTAGAGCTGTAGAATAACCTAGATGACTATGAATTTATCCTTCAAATATCAGTATTTTTTTTTGCTGACTGGACCACATCAATGAACTTTAAAATTGGATCTAGATCTGATTTTTTTCTTGCTATCTTAGAAGAGAGGGGAGGAGGGAAGGAGAAAAATTTGGAACACAAAGTTTTGCAAAGATAAATGTTAAAAAAACTTTTTACATGTATTTGGAAAAATAAACTAATTAAAAATAATTGGATCTATAATGTTAGGAACAGAAGGGCAGCAAATTAATAAAAAGTTAGGCTTGCTGTGATGCTACATAAAACAAAACAATTTTATTTTTTATCTTACTGGCTTGTCCCTTATTTAACCATTAAAATAATTTTGGTGTTTTTTAGTACATGGAGAGGTTCACAGCCACCAAGAAGAAGTTTGCATGATGTTTCCCAGAAGCAAGGCACCTCACAAGAAACACATTTTAAAAGTTGGGAAATCTGGCTGAAAAGAAGACTTAGGTTATTGCCAAGGAAATCTGCAGTGAGGAAATGATTGAAGGAGGAATGAGCACTTGAGTACCAAATGGTGTCTCCCAAGAGCAAATTATGTTGCATCTAACTTTCTCTCCCCTTTCAGGACTTGTTATAAATAAAGCAGGCGGTAAAGGGGGGATGGAGGAGGACCGCCAGAACGAGAATGAGAGCATGTTAGAGAAGAAGAAATGCCAAGTCCTCAGGCTGAGGGATAATGATGGCCTATATTTTCACAGCTGTTGCTAGTTTCACTTTAAGAAACAAGTAGGTAGCTGCTGTTTTATACACTTAAGGGGATTGTGTCTGGTAATTGCCCTGAGGTTGTCTCTCTAGAATAGCTCCACACCACAGCTTGGAAGCCCATATTTAATTCTGGTGTGTGAGCTGCCATTACAACTGTTACATATCCATCTTTGTATTTAACACGTTTTGTATCTGTGTGGAACATGAATTCATAAGAGGCCTGCTATGATAAATTACAGCATTCAGTGCTTTGTTTAATCCAATACATCAGTTCTGTTCAAATTTAAAACTCTGCTGCTTGAAAAAAGTGCTTATTCTGCTTGGAAATTAATATATGATCTGTGGCAAATGTCTCAAATGTGCTTTGCTGGTTTTAAAAAACCTAACACTTAGGAGATGAGCCCCAAGCTGCAGCAAATTCATTACTACTATTGTAGGTGCCTTACTGGTGAAGGTACTCTTATGCAAAATATGTAAGATGAAAAGAATTGTAATATCCAAGATTTTTCTAAAGCTTCTTTAGAAATATCTAATTTGTTATAACCTTTGACCCTTTTTGTACTATAATTTTATTAATCAAATTACGTATCCAAAAGCTATTGCTACAACAGATTTTCAGAACATCCCATTATGTATATAAGGTGTGCATAAGATGGAAAAAAATAACAAAAATAAATAATTTTTTAAAAAGAACCTGGAGTGCAAAAATTAAATAGCCTCTACCCTCAAGGAACTTTTGTTCTTCTTGGAGAATTATGTATACAAATATATTTAAAGTAAATTTCAGGGAGAAGGCATTAACAGCTGGAAAGAGAGAGGGTGACAGGGAAGATAAGGAAAGGCCTTGAGAAAAAGGAAGCACTTGATCTAAACTTTGAAAACAGCTAGGAGTTGTATTTTTAATGGTTCACACCATAAAGGATAAACTACAAACTTGAAAATGGAATATTAGGAAAAAGAAAAAAAAAAAATCTGCAAATCAGGCACTTTGGACCAGAAGGCTTGAAAAGAGAACTGTGTGTGTGTGTGTGTGTGTGTATACATATGTATATATATATATATAAAACAAGCCTAGAAGGGTAGGTGTTATATATATATATAACAAGCCTAGAAGGGTAGGTGAGAGAGATATTATGAAAAAACATGTGTCAAAATAGAGGTTACAGTCCAGAGTTTGAAAGGCCAGGAATTTTTTATCAGGAATATTGCTTTGGCAGCTGTATGTCAAAACTGCCTCAAGGAACTATGAAATACTAAAGATTTTCTTGTTTATGTGGGCCTTGTCAATGACACATTAAAAATAATTTTTGAGGATTCCACAGCAAGGGTTTTGCCAAAGTTTTGTTTATACTTAAAAGTTCTACCAATAGAAAAGTTGAGAACTACTGGGCTATAGCAGCAACTCAAGGGAGAGACTATTCAAACCTTATCTAAAGTCAGTTCAATTGAGAGTGGAAGTAAGCCAAGACATAACAATTTATGTCCTTGGCAAGAATTGTCACCCAGGTGTCAAAACTGACAATATCTGCATGTTAAAGATTATAAAGCACTTTCATTTCTCTGGCCTAACATTGTTTTGCACATACATAAATACAGTGAAGAAATAGGTTAGCACTTTGTCCAGTGTCCACAGCTAAGTTACTAAATAACTGGGATTTGAACTCTGGTTTCCTCTCAAGTCTAGCATTTTACATTTATGCTACACAGCTTCATGTCAGAATTGTCATTTTGAGAAAAATTATAACTCAGCATTCCATTCTATTAGCCAAAGAAATAAATAGAACTGAATTTACTAGTAAAGCCTAAGTGGGAGACTACAAGTTTCTAATAAATATTGAATCTTCTGAACAGTCAAAAGAGTAGTTTTCCACAAACTATATCTTTGTAAGACTGTAGTAGTTGTCCTTTGTGTAATCCAGCAAAAAACATTCTTCCTCTGAAATAATTTTTTAATATCTCACATAGTCAAGATATGATAGCCATGGATACTTAAATTCTCTGTAAGCAGAATACAAGCTCTAACAGTCCTGCTATGATAGAACACATCCCTCTACAGTCTGTTTATAAAATATATGTCTACTGTCCAATCAGCCAGCCTAATTTGTTGGAGTTTATCACTTGTTTCGCTGTAAGATGGCTTTTTTTGGCCATGGACTTTATGAAGCTAGTCTTTTAAAGGCTAGGAGATGGTTTTGATTTGCTGAAAGGGAGAATCCACAATGAAAACACTTTTTTTTGATAATTGAAATAAAATGCTATCATGTGATATGCAATATGCATTTTAATATATTTAAGGAAGAAAAGTATTGTCTTTATATGGAAAAAGCAAGGATCGTGTGACACTGGCACAAGCTGAGTATATTATCTTCCTCTTATGTTTCTTCCCATATACACTGGCTGCTGGGGATTTCGCCTCATGTTCACTGTGAAGGTACAAGTAAAATCGGACTAAGATACACATCTATACTTAAATCTCTGATCATTAAAACAAGCTAGAATTCTATCATGGGAGGGAATATTGAAAGGGAGCTAGCCCATGAAAACAGCAGATTTGGTAATTAGCAAATACATATCCAAGCATATCCTCTTTTTCCCTACCTTATAATATACAGTGCTTAGATATTATGGAGTGGGCACAAAGACAACTCTGTCTTCAAATAATTCATATGTTTGGAGACAGCTTTTCAAAGTTTGGAAAGTACCTTCCATGCATTGATTCATTTGCTCACAACAGTCATGTGAGACTGAAGCTATTGATTTTAAAGAAAAAATGAAGATAGAAGATGGTGCCTGAGGTCCCTCCCACGGCTAGTGTCATAGGCAGAATTTGAATTCAAATGTTCCCGACTCCAAACTAGTTATCTCCACCATACCAGGATCTTATAGACTCTATCCAGAACCTTGTTTTAGGGTGCTTGCTCCCAAATTCCACTTAAAATCTTTTACTTCCCTTTTAAAAGAGGCATGAAGATGAAAGATTTATGGGCAGGTCTAAATAAATGCCTTACTGGTACAACTATAACATTAAAAACTAGACTAATTTTAATTACTTCTGCAAGACAGTGATTTGTGGGGCTGGCAATTGAGAATTCTTGGAATCTTAGAAAGGGATAGATATGCAGTTTTTAAGCAAAGTACAGAATGCACTGAAATAGGGAAAAATTGGAATCAGAAACTAGGAAAATGTGGAATGGAGAGAGAACTGAAACTGGGAGACCAATTCACCACTGTAGCCCAAGCAAGAAGTGATGGTGTCCTGGTAACTATGAATGGACAGTATGTAAAGGACAAGTAATCTAGAAAAAAATTATAAAAAATTTTTAGCATCAATATATGGGATGAACAAGAGAAAGTAACCAAGGTTGTAAACATAGGTGACTAGAAATATGATTATTATATATTAATATATACAATATATTACATATAATTCATACCTTCAATAATACTAGGGATATTTTAAAAAGGAAAGAATTGAGGGAAGAGGGTAGATGGAGTTCTGTTTTGGATATGTTAAGTTTAAGATAGCTATGGATCAACCAATCTGAACTATCCAACAAGGGGAGGAGATATGAATCTAGAATTCAGGAGATTAGAGTTGGATGAATGAACTATTTGGAGAGAGATGTGAATCCATAAGATTCACATCTTATGAGATCACTAAACAAGGAAATAAGCATTAAGTATCTACCATGCTATGTGCTTTATAAATATCCTGGAAGGTTAGAAGCTATTACTATCATTCCCCAATTTACAATTAAAGAAAATGAGTATTCAGAAGTTCAGTGACTTGTCCAGAGACACATAACTAGGTCAAGGCCTGATTTTAATTCAGTTCTTTCTCACTCCAGCCTCAGCTCTCTGTCCACTGTGCCATTTAGCTGCCTTTAATAATAAAGTGGGGCCAGTACAAAGCCCTGAAGGACACCTACAATAAATGAACATGACATGAAGATCCAGAAGTATTATGAATGTTTCAGATATACCAATATATATAGCATTAAATTAATAAGATTAATTAGTATAAAGTAAAATGAAGCTAAGAGCTTCATTAAAAACAAAAAATGTTTTTTATTGAGGAAAACCTGATCATTCTAATGGCAGTTTCAACTTGGCTCTTCCCTTACAGACCTCTTTTCCTTCACAAGTTGAATTGATTTCTCTGAAAAGTGATCAAAAATTAAGCCAAAAGATTAACAGCAATCCAGACAACACTACCTATACACCCTCACTTTATTCATAAAATTATATCCTTTCCTGCTAGTGTCTAAATTAAGTCCATTCAGAGTTTTCCAGGTTACCTGCCAAGATTAAGGGAATAGCATTACATTTCCTGGAATATCCCAATAACAAGGAAACAACTAAATTGGCTCATAAATGTGCTCCTGGACTGATTTCAGAATAAGTACCAAAACAGTAATACAATGGAACCACTGTACTGCACATACATTCCACCTGGAAATGAGTTTGTCAATCAAATGGATAGTGCCACTGTTTGTTTTGATCCCTAGGAAGACATATCCATTCATTTACTATCTCAATGCCCACATATCCAGGGCATCAGTGAAAAAAAAAAGAAACAAGAAGAGGGGAAAAAAGGAAAGGGGACTCCACGATATCTGAAAACAGGAAATAGTCAGGTTTTGTACTTTCTTAGGACTTTGCTTTATCATCCTCTTGAAAAAACACCTAGCCAAAATGTTTTTAATGCCTTTATTTCAATTGAATCAATGTTCTTCATAACCTAAGCTAAAAATTTCTGAGTACTAAATCAGTATTCCATTCCATTAAGAAACTACTGAAAGAAGGTTAGGTTCCACAAAACTTTGTACTTAGTATTTTTTCTGGGAAACTCAATCAGGTTTTATTTTTCAAGACAATAACTCACACCCGTATAAAACCCTTTTAAGTTTTGCAAAACAGTTTGTAAATTAGGTAAGTGAATAAAGTTACCATTGGGCCCATTCTGAATGGGTCTAGTCCAAACTAGAACTAGGTAACTCCTTCAAAACAGCTATAATAAGACACTCCTTTCTATCAATAGCAAAGGTGCTAGAAAAATAAAAGGATCTACCAAATGTGCAGATGTTTTTAACCTCAAAGCAACAAACTACTAAATTGCATTAAAAAAGAAATACATATACATTATTACAGAAAAGACGAATTAATCTATATTTATTTCAGCAGCAATTGATTTATAATTCTATTAAAAACAAAACATATAATCCTTAATTCAAATAATGCCAAATGTTGGGAAAAAAGAAAAAAGAAAGAGATAGTCTGGAGAAATATCATACAAAACAATCCTAAAAAGAAAACAAATTCAACAAAAAATTGGTTTTTTTATTGAGGAAAACCTGATCATTCTAATGGCAGTTTTACCTTGGCTCTTCACTTACAGACCTCTTTTCCTTCACGAGTTGAATCAACTTCTCTGAAAATAGTGATCAAAAAGATTTCCTACTACCTTGAGAGAACACAGTTCTACGGGTCAGGTACAAAATTTAATTACAACCATCAATCTGGGGTTTATGGAAAAATAGTTGATATGTATCTGTTGGCATATTAATGAAAAAGGTACAACTATATTATGATCAGTTCGTTTAAGTTTTCAGGTAATGTTGAATATGCTACAGGATAAAGTTAAATATGCAAAAAAAAAAAGATAGTGCAATCACATTTTTCTTCATTAATAAGTGAGCCCAACTTATTTTCCAGATCATTTCTAGCTGAAGAGAAACCAACAAACAGTCTAGAATGGGTAGACTACTATAGTGGAGAAAGTTGGGAGCTATAAGGATACCAAAGCAACCCAACTACTTTTTTTGAGTTACAAGTCCCCAAACCATTCCTTCGAAAACAAAACAAAATTAATAACAAAAAACCCCCACTATAATTCATGGTTTTGAGGTAAACTGAATTCACTTTATACAGTTTATTAACCAATTTGTCATTCTTGTTTTAAAGAAATGTCAATGTTTAACTTGTAAATTATATATAATTTCTCCCAAATAAATGGAACAAACACTGAGGTGATAAATGAAGATGCAGCCTTGTAATGGGAATGTGATGCTACAATTTTTTTTTTAATTTTAAATCATAAACTTATAGAAAGTGTTTCTGGAAAATGCAGCATGAACTGGGACTACAAAACATATCTCTGTATAGCAATCATTTGGACAAAAATTAAGTTCTTTTATCTAAAAAAAAAAAAAAGTAACTGTTCTGCATTTAGATTTTATGATTTTAAGAATCATAATCTCCCAAAGCAAAAAGGAGCCAAAAAGTTATTTATCACTACCCTTACTTTAAGGATTTTGTTTTTGATCCTGGCCTGTGATTTCATCTGATGCATATAGGCACATGCTCTACAACTTCTAGAATATCAAGCAGTTGCCCTGAGAGCTTTGAGAGGTTGGGCCACCTGCCCAGAGGGATGTGTTATGACTAGACATTATCTTTATGTAACTTTTTCTATAGAACTTTTAACTGGAATAACAGAAGCAAAAACAAATAATCTTCCCAAACTCTAACCCTCCCTATCCCACCCCAGAGTATATAGATACTCTCTCCCCTCCATTGCTGTCTTTGGCAATGCTTAAAAATCCTGAAAGCAGAAGTCTGCTTGAGTGGAGCAAGAAGAATGTATAACAATTTTAAGGGTTTTGCAACGCAACCTCAGCCTGTGTACCAAGGAGAAGAACCCCAAAGGGAAGACTTAATTATTTATATCAATCTGCTTCACAAGGGAAAAGAGCAAGAACTTGAAACCAAATGACAAGAATCTGTTTCACTTCTCTGTCCTTGCCTTCTCTTTGCTTAGAGTGGGTTATTGGGGCAAAGAAATTTCAAACACTGAAAGGTAGTATGAGTGATTCAGGAAGAACTGGAGGATGTAGCAGATAAAAGAATTTCCAGATAAAGGCAGCAACAACATCTTTAACTGTCAATGAGTTTCTTTGCTCTGGCATTGGCATTATCAATACGATCTTTGTTAGTATCAGCCTGAAATGGAAAGGGGAAAAAAGTCAAGTACAACAATGTAACATGGACATAAAAAAATCATTTGAAGGAGTTACTTTCTTCTTGTCTCACAGTTCAAATCTTTGTCAGAAAGGTATGGAACTGATTCATCTTGAATAAAGCAACATAATGTCATAAAGTATATATTCTTGAATGTCTCCACAAGATGGGAGGCTTACCACGGATTTAGGGAATTTCAATCTCAATGCCTTCAGACCTATTTTCCCCCCAGTGGTTTCTATCAATACCTCCTTCATCAAGTCTCCCTTTGTCTCCTACTCAGCCCCCCACTTTCTCAAAGGACCTCTTTGACATATCTGAATCACATCATTTGTCCCCTGATTTATTATATACTGTTATTTTGGTTTATAATAGTTATTATTACCTACCCATCAAATCATCATGCTGTAAAGATGGTATCTTATTGGAATCTTCCCATAACACTCTACCACAAAGTCAGATATTCAATAACTATTATGGAAAAAATGGAGAGGCTTTGAGAATCTTACCTTCTCAGTGATTTTTTCTATTTGCTTGTTCTGAAAGTCAATCTCATTGCCCATGTCTATAGCCATGGTTTTCAAATTTCCCAGGATACTGCCCACCTGAGACAAATTTTCTTCCATTTCATCTTCTCTGGCATCATTAGTTATCCTATTACAGAGACAATAAAATGTTACCACTGAATTTGTAATCTGCCTCAAAAAACTGGAAAACTGTAAAAACTGATTTCTTAAAAAGAAGAAACTAACTTTTCATTTTCAAAAACACCTTAATTGATTGGATTGTAAACACTCTGACATCAGTTTTCTTTTCATTATAGATTAAGTATATATTAAGTGAGTGGTCATTCTGAAAAATTGACAGTAGTGAAACTCACAGTATTAGTAGAAATAAAATATATCTTTCTTATGTATATGTGTACTTAAAAGCAAATTTCTAACATAGTTACCTTTTTTCCCTTTTTTTTAAATTAAAGCTTTTTATTTTCAAATCATGAATGGATAATTTTTCAACAATGATCCTTGTAAAACTTTGTGTTCCAAAATTTCTCCTCCTTCCCCCTTCCCCTAATCTCCTCCCCTCAATGGCAAATAATCCAATATATGTTAAATATGTTAAAAATATGCTAACATAACTACCTTAATGCCATCTAAGAAACCATGCAAAGTTATTCTAACAAAGAAAGGAAACTCAATGTCCTGAGTGAAAAGACATGAGGTTATATGTAATGGAAGGCTGGGGGGGTAAGAGAGGAAATTGTTTTTTAAAAAATAAGAGAAATGGGGAAAGTTATTGGGAGAAACAGATATACCGTTTAATGTATCCACCACTGGTTGCTCCTGCAGCTGTCTGCTGAGGTTGACCATTTGTCATACGACCTGGCTGTTTAGAAACTACATTACCAGGTGAATTGTCTCCACCTTCAGACCATGTTGCCTTATAAGCTTTGCCAGACTCAAAATTTGCTGACCTATACAAAAAAAAAAAAAAAAAAAAATTAAATAGCAAATCAGATTGAGAGGAAATTATGTGAAAGAGTCTACATCTTGTTTAGCTTGCCGTATTACTGATGTATAGTCAAGTAGAGTGCTATTAAGAGTATACTTGATATTCCATTAAAATAAACACTCAATCCAAGCATCTAATTAAATTCTACTATAATATATAAATGTCATTCATAATTCTCATGAGAATCCACAAGCTACAAAGAGAACTAACAAATCTGAAAGGTTAGGATAACCAGTGTGGGGCTCACTTCTTAGTTAACTACCCTAAAGATCAATAACCCTAGCACATGGCAGAGAAAGTGAAAACTGTTAAGAATAGTTTATCTAGACCATAATATGAAAGAGGAAGAACACAGATAAGTTAAAGACAATGTTAACACTCAATTTCATTAAACTTTTTCTCTACCAAACTTTTACTGGAGCTAATAACAAGTGATATAATTGTCTGGCTGGTTTGTTTCTAACTTCTATTGAGATGAAAGTTTCAGGAGATATTAAATGAGTCCCCAACATAATCATGGAATCATCTAATATTTCAACTAAATAAGTAATCTTGGTAAACAAAAAAAAGTGCAAATTACTCATTTAATTTATTTATTTGCTGATGCTATTGAGGTTAAGTGACTTTGCCCAGGGTCACACAGGCAGGAAGTGTTAAGTGTCTGAGACCAGATATGAACTCAGGTCCTCCTGACTTCAGGGTTGGTGCTCCATCCACTGCACCACCTAGCTGCCCCTTCCCCATTTTATTTAAGAGAAATCCTAAGGGCCAGAGAAGCTATGATTTGTAGTTATTCAGATAACCAATAGCAAAATTTGACTTGAAACCAATATAATGGGCTTGAAACTAAGATTGTTTATCAGTTCAAGGTTTTTTTTTGGTTTGTTTGTTTTTTTAACTACACCAGGTTTTCTTTCAGAGGTGAGCAGACACAAATAATGAATGACATGAAAAAATGTTTGCAAACCTTACAGCACTATACAAATATTTACAATGGATAAATTTACTTGGCTAAAGTTTTTAGATATAATAGCTTATTCTTCCTGATTCATTTTTCTCCCTATTCAATCAAATATTTAGTTAACATTGACTATATGCTAGAAACTACTATGTTACATGATATAGAAATAAAATTATTCTTGTCTGAGTTTACATTTTATCCAATGATCTGAAACCCAAATCTTTTATAAAATCTTTTCTAAACGTGATTGATAGTCTATCAGAGTATACTTTTATTATACCTGCACCTGAGAATGATGAGGACATAGGGCTTAATAAAACGCTTGCTAAATGGTAAAGCCTATTTAGAGGGTTTCATAATAATGACTCCTAATACTAAAAACTTTCTAACCCTTTTACAGGGTGAAGGAAAAGTTAAAATAGTAGTGTTTACATAAGCAGATATTCTTTGTGGAATGTACTACTTGACAATCTAGCAAAAACTTTAGAATCCTTCTCAGAATAATGTTTTTAAATATACAGAAGATTATTAAGAAAAATTTTATTATTAAGAGATTATAAAAACCAATTATACTAAGTTATCAAAAATCTTTTTTAAATTAAAGACTCCAGGTTTCTAAGTTTCACCAAGAGTTTTCACAAAATAACATGGGCTATTTCATTTGATCTTCCTAACAACCCAGTCAAGCTTTTGTATATGGCCTTTTTTGAGGTTCTGCTTTGCTAAAAATGAAATGGAAGTTTCTGGAGATAGTCTTTGCCTCTTTGGTATACTTCAAATTATTCTCTAATAAGGAAATTTTAAAATGTTATAGGCAGAGAAAAGATTAAGACAGTATAGTTTGACTAATCCTAAATGCACCTTGGGGTTCACTGCTGAAAGAACTATAATTTTAAATGTATTATAATCTTTATGCCTTAATACAAATGTGTTCTGTTTTAGAATAGGATGAAAAAAGTGAAGCAAATGTTTTAAAAATATCAAAAATTAAAATTTGAAGTATGTGTCTATATGCCATGTGTCTATATGCCTTTTTTGTTTGTTTGTTTTCCCCAGTTACATATAAAAGAACATTTTGTTGTTGTTGTTATACATATACATTCAATTCCTTACATATTTTCATGTGAATCATGTTGAGAAAGAAAAATCAGAACAAAAGGAAAAAACACAAGGAAAAAAAAAAAGGGAACACAGCATGTGCTGTGATTTACATTAAATCTCCACAGTTCTCTCTCTGGATGGAGATGGTATTTGCTATCCAAATTTTATTGGAATTACCTTGGATCACTGAACACCAAGAAGATATCAAGCCTATCATAGCTGATTATTATGTTTTCCTGGTTCTGCTTGTTTCATTCAGATCTTTCCAGATCTTTCTAAAATCAGCCTGTTCATCATTTTTTATAAAACAATGATATTCCATTATTTTCATATACCATAACTCATTCAGCCATTCCCCAACTGATGGGCATCTGCTGATTTTTCAATTCCTTGCCACTACAAAAATTTTTGCACATATAAGTTCTTTTACCTCTTTTATGATTTCTTTGGGATACAGACCAAGTAGTACATTCCAATTTTCTTTAAGAGTTTGAATGAAAAAGTTTATTTTGATCCCCTTAAAGCCAAAATTATTAAGTCCAATAATATTCCTCTTAAAGAACATATAGTCCAACAATACTGTCAGAAACTTTATAACAGGAGGTATAAATAATATAGCAAGAATAAGCAAATGGGGAGAATATAGCATGAATAATTATTAAAAATCAAAAAAACTTTAAATTTGATATAAAACATAATATGTGTGTTTGTGTGTGTGTGTGGGCATCTTGGGATTGAGGTTGGATCAAAGCTAGGAAAAATTTCTTAAAGTGCCTGTTTTCAGGAAAGGAAGTGAAGAAAAACTAGGGCCTAAAAAAGCCTATTGAGATGGGACCTGAATTAT
The DNA here is from genome assembly GCF_048593235.1 of Sminthopsis crassicaudata. NCBI lineage: Eukaryota > Metazoa > Chordata > Mammalia > Dasyuromorphia > Dasyuridae > Sminthopsis > Sminthopsis crassicaudata. The sequence goes on along the minus strand of NC_133618.1, from coordinate 272,865,108 downwards.
ACCAGGGTAAGGTCCAGATCACTGATTAAAGAGGACATAGCTTCCTCAATGAAACTCCCTGGACCTCCAGCAGTTTCAGCCAACCTCTCTTCAGGAATAAAGAGCCATCTGTGGGAAAAGAACAAGTAACTTTGCTTTCAGCTTCAAGTCAATTTACTAATTCTGTTTTACTTTCCAAAATCATAAGTCAGTCAATATACATGTACTTAGTTTAGTAAGTATTGACTGACCTAAGAGCTAGAAGGGACCTTAAAGATTGTTTAGTTCAACCTATAATTGAATAATTTTTCAAAAATATTCCCAATATGTGCTAATTCCTTCTATATCAGAATTTCTCCTGTGATTGGAAACTTACTATCTCCTGAGGCAACTAATTCCATTCTTAGATAATTGATTGTTAGGAATGTCTTTCTTTATATTAAATCTAAATCTGCCTCTGCCAATTTTCTGTGCTGACTAAGTAGATTTATCATAATTTACAGGACCATCTCCACTATGCCTTCCCTCTGAATAAAAAAGAATTTCCTTCCTGTCCTGCCCCTTACTCCCTTACCAAGGCCTAAGAATTCCTTTAACATGTAATGTGTGCCCTCAAAATGGCATCCTAACATTTAGAGATTCAATTAAAATGTATAATCAGTCAATGAGTATATCAGGATCATGGCATAATTTCTTCTTTTTATAGATGAAGAAGGAGGAAAAATTTGTTTAAAGTCTAAGGACCTTAAGGATATCAAAATATACTGTTTCAATTAACCTCCTAAAAAAAATTGGCATATAGAAACATACTTTAAGCATTAGTACTTGAAATATAATTATATACACTGAAATATATATGTGTGTGTGTAGCTCTTTTTCATGCTATTTTTCTTAAAGAAATTTTTATTTTTATCATTCTTTTCTTAAATTGAGATTCTCTCCCTCCTCCCCACCCCTAAGACAACAATATATCATACATGTGAAATCAAGCAAAACATATATCCATATTAGCCATATTGCAAAAAAAAAAAAAAAAAAAAAAAAAAAGTGAGAAAATTATACTTCAATTTGCACTGAGTTCACCGGTTCTCTCAGGAAGTGGGTAACATTGCTGTCACTGTGCACAATGATGTAATATTTTTTCCCAATTCACTTTGCATCAGTTCATATATGTCTTTCCATGTCTTTTCAAAAACCACTTTCCTCATATTAACTTATAGCACAATAATATTCCATCCCAATCATATACCACATCTTGTCCAGCTATTCCCCAAGTGATGAATCTCCTCTCAATTTCAAATTCTTTTCTACCACAAAATCAGCAGATACAAATATTTTTGTGTATGTGTGTGTGTATATATATATATATATATATATATATATATATATATATATATATATATATATATATATACACTTTTCCTTTTTCTTTGACCTAGTAGTGGTACTGCTGAATCAAAGGGTAAGCACAGCTTTATAGCCCTTTGAGTGTTCTCCAGAATAGTCAAACCACTTCACTATTCCACTAACAGTTCATTAATATACTTATTCTTTCCACTCCCAATCCCCTGAATCATTTCCAATAGATTGAAGAGTTGTTTAATTTGCATTTTTCTAATCAGTAGTGAGTTAAGGCATTTTTTCATAAGACCATAAATAGCTTTTACTTCATTTTCTGAAAACTACCTATTCATATCTTTTGACCATTTTACCAAAGGTGAATAGCATTTGTTTTTATAAACTTGACTTTCTATATACATGAGAAATGTGGCCTTTATCAGAAAAATTTATTGTAAAAATTTTGATATTACTTCATTTTCTATAGTGCCTTTTAGCAAAATTTTATTTCTCTATGACTTTTAATTAGGTCTATTTTTGCTTTTGTTTTATCTAAGATCATGATTGCTACTCCTGCCTTTTTTAGTTCAGTTGAAGAATGAGTTGATAAAGCCTGTTAAATACTGCTCCACCTTTTTATTTTAAATCTTGTAGGATAGGTTATTCTTGGTTGTAATTCTATCTCCTTTGCCTTCCAGAATATCATATTCTAACTTCCCGACTCCTTTTACATGTAAGCTGCTAAATCCTGTGTGATCCTATGACTCTACAATACTTTAATTGTTTCTCTTAGGATTTGACTGTAATATTCCTGAGAGCTTTCATTTTAGTATCTCAGGAGATGATGGGTGAATTCTTTCAATTTCTATTTCAAATTCTATTCTTCCCTTTCATTCTAAGATATTAGAGCACTTTTCCTTCATAACTTCTTGGAATATTATGTCTTCACTCTCATTTTTGATCTTGGCTTTATGGTAGTCCAATAATTCTTAAATTATAACTCTTCAATATATTTTTCAGATTAGTTATTTTCTGGAGAGAGATAGTTTATTTTTTCTTGATGTCTCATGGAATCATTAATTTTCACTTGCCCAATTCAAATTCTTAAATAACTATATTCTACAATGAGCTTTTAACCTCTATTTCCATTTGGCCAATTATGCTTTTTAAGGAGCTCTTTTCAGTAAATTTTTTTTGGCTCTTTTGTCACTGGGCCAATTCTGGGTTTTTAGGTGTTATTTTCTTCAGGATTTTTTGTGCCTTTTTTTTTTTAAACCAAGCTGCTAATTCTCTTCCCATAATTTCCTTTCATAACTATCATTTTATTCCCCCATTTTTCCTCTACTACCTTTATCTCTTGATTCCAACTCTTCCAGGAATTCTTATTCCGCTTTTGTCCATTTAGCAATCTTTCCTTTTTTTCTTGGGGAAAAGGGATAACTTTCAATACTCTCATGCTCCCCAATGACAATTCTTTTTCATTTCAAATAAAAATAATAGTTACCAAACATGCTAAGTCAAGAAAAACAAATGTCCTCACATTGGACAAAGAAAATCTGCATATCTTTTACCATTCTGAAGGATATTTATAATGAAAATGATATCCACCTCCAGAGAAAGAACTGATGGAATCTAAATGCAGACAGAAACACACTTTATTATTTTTCTTGGAATTTTTTTTTAGTCTGTGTTAGCTTTCATAACATAACTAATATGGATAATATGTTTTGCATCCTTGCACATATATAATCTGTATCAAACTGTTTGCCTTCTCAGGGAAGAGGGAGTAGAAAAAAAGGAATTTGGAACTCAAAAAAAATTTTTTTTAATTGTTTCTATTTCTAATTGGAAAAAAAAAATTTAAAAATTCTTTAAAAAAATTTTAAAACATGTATCTTGCTCTCTATCTTCAGTCAATCAATTCCCTGTTTGGAGGTGGATAGCAGGCTTTATCATTGGTCTTCCTGGAAACCTTGTTAGTCACTGCATTGATCAGAGTTGCTAAGTCTTTCAGAGTTATTCTTTCTCAAAATGCTACATGTTATTCACTTCAGTTTGTATCAGTTCTGACAAGTTTTCCCAGGTTTCTCATTTTTTATGGCACAATAATATCCCATTACTTTCACATAGTATATTTTGTTCAACTATTATCCAACTGACAGACTCCCCTTTTAGTTTCCTTATCTTTTCTTCAATAAAGCTACTATAAATGTTTTGAGACTTTGTTTTGTTTTTAAATCTCAATGGAACTACTGACACTGCTGGGTCAAAAGCTATATCCAATTTAGTGCCTTTTGGGGCATAGTTCTAAACAGAGGTATTTTCTATCACACATCACAAAAAAAAAAAAAAAAAAAAAAAAAAAAAAGGCCACTCACAATATCCATGCACATGCAAATGTAGCCAAATGAAGCATCACCTTTAGACAGCAGGTTAACAGCTCAGACTGCGCCAAAAACTGCATCCTAAAGTTCACTTTGCTCAATTACCGAGCCAGCCTCTGGTGTTAAATCTTCATTTTTAGTAAGCAGATTAGAAAGGAAAAGATTAGGTAAGAGTGAGATACATGAAACAGCAAATGATAGCAAAAGAGAAGCTGATTTAGTTAGAATTTTTTTAAATCACATTTAGATTCCTGCCTTATTTCAATCTGAATAAAAAGTATGGAAAAAAAAGAATCATAAAGTAAATAGAGAATGTTTCATTTTTCAAGATACAAGTCCATTTGATTGAAGATATGCTTCTAACTGAAAGTTAGCCCCAAAGTTCAATATATGCACAAAATAATCACTTTTCAATTCTAAACATGTCATAGCAAAATAACAAGATTTATTTTGCTTATCAAGTCTTGAAAGTTACATCTCAATTTCACAAAATAATTTAGTTTTCAGAAAATCCATAATGGTTTTGAACTACCTAGATATAACATATAATTTCTGTTTTGCTCATTCAACGTATATACCATGTTATTTTGTTCAAACTGCTTCGATGATGTGTTCAGTAATTTAAATTGTCTCACTCTTAATGACCCATTTGAAGTTTTCTTGGCAAAAATACTGGAGTGGTTTATCATTTCCTTCTCCAGCTTCTTTTACAAATGAAAAAACTGAGGCAAACAGGGTTAAGTGACTCCCAGGGTCCCACAATTAATAAGTGTCAGAGGCCAGATTTGAATGCAGGTCTTCCTAATACAGGATCAGCTCTGTCCAGCAAGCCACTTAGAAGTCCCTAACACACTGCTAAAAAGTAAAATATCAAAAAGTCTTAGCACAGTTTTAAGTTTTATAATTCGGCATAAAGTTTTTTTGAATGGTTAACTTAATTTTAAAATTCATTTTTAAAAATTCTAAGTTCAAAATATTTTCCCAACCATCCATCCTTCCTCCCCCATTAAGAAACAAATAATATATCAATTCCTATATAAAGTCTTTATACATTCCTCTATTTCCTTTGCAAATGAAGACCTGGGGATTATTCTGTGGCCTTAACTAGACATAATGGATACTGTTTCAATGTAATGATCAATTTTGCCAATTCTTTTCTTCTTTCTCTTTTTCTTTTTTTTTTTTTTTCTGTGTGTATGTATTTGAAAGATGGCTCCTAAAAAAAAATTCCCTAGAAGGAAATTCAGGGAATATAAAACAAAGATGTCAATAAAAATTTATTTAAAAAAATAAAATAAAATAAGCTGTGGTTTGAGAAGAACTCAAAAGTTCCAGACCTTATATGTAGATAATTTTGAAGATATTAGATGTGACTTTAACACTGTGTAGTTGAAGAACAGAAGAAGTCACTAGAGTTAAAGCACTTAAGGAATTATGGGAAGTCATATGGCTTTTTCTTTTTCAAGTAATCAACATGAATATTACCAGAGGAAGTCTGGTATGTGTCCTATGTCTCTTAAGAAGAATACATGTGGTAAAATGTATGGGATTGCCTGTCATCAGGGGGGAGGGAGTAGAGGGAGGGGGGGGGATAATTTGGAAAAATGAATACAAGGGATAATATTATTAAAAAAAATATATATATATATATGTACATATATATATATATATATATATATATATATAAAATAATAAAAAAAAAAAGAAGAAGAATACATGTGACATCAGCTAGATGGTACAGTGAATAAGAGTACTGACCTAAAGTCAGGAAGACCTGAGTTCAAATCTGGCCTTCAGACATTTAACATTTCCTGGCAGTGTGACCCTGAGCAAGTCACTTAACCTCAATTGCCTTAGCAAAAAAAAAAAAAAAAAAGACCACCACATTGGAGGTTCCTTATATTAATATTTTATTTTCTCTATGAAGAGTAGCTATTTACCAAATGTTTAACCAAAATATATAACACAACAACACACTAGATTCTGAAGCCAACTGTAAATAGTGTTGCTAGCTACTTAGATAACTATATAAAAATAAAGTTAAGAGAGTAAAATCTAAATATAATAAATTGGGGCATTAGACATCCCATCACCTTGGGACTTTTAATCTTAAGTATATTTAATTTTAAACTAATATTAGTTATACTATCAATTCTCCAATGTGAAGATCTTAACACACTTCCTGTGAAGAGAATGGAGCAACTTTTTAAAAAAGGCATTATTTCCAGTGGTTCTTTAAAAAAATCAAAATTTTAATTAATATATTTATTGAAGTTATTTTTGTGTGCTAGCACATGGTCCCTTGTAAGCCACTACTGACAGGGTTTCAACTAATTAAGCTAACAAAAAAATCTTGTAGCACCCATTCAGATGTCATAGAATCTCAGAATCAGAAGGGACCTCTGAAGATCATCTGGTAGAGCTTATATCTAAAATGAGGATGTTCCTCTTAAAAAATACTCCAGCAATAGACATCCAGTCTTTTCTTGAAGACTTCCACTAAAGAGGAATTTCTTCCTTCCCAAGGCAGCTTATTTTTGGACAGTTCTAATTATTAAGAAGTTTCTTCTTGCATTAAACCTAAATCCCTTTCTCACATCCTACCTGGATTCAATAACCATAAAATATAATCCTTCTTCCATCAGACTTCCCTTGAAATACTTGAAGCCAACTGCCATTCATTTCCATTGGATCCTTTACTTTTCCAGACTATTTTCCAGTTCACTCATTTTGAGAAACTCCCTCTGGTTTATCCCATTTTAGAGGTATTCAAGCATCAACAAGGTCCATGCTAAAATGGAGAGCTTCGAACAAAACATGATGAAAATGTTTTTTTGGAATACTAGTATATTAACATGAAAATATTTGTTAGCTGTACAAAATTTCTTTGTGTACAAAGTTGAAGAAATTAAGATTTTGAGAACCTCTAAATAACACCAAGATATGGAGAAAAGAACAAGGAGCAACCTAGTGCTGGAGGTCTCAAATGAGTATAAAAGAACAGGTAAGATCTGAAAGAAAATGCATTAATAAGTAAAGAGTTAGTAGTAAAACAAGATAAGTTTTTCCTTTGTCCAAGAGCTCAAGTTTTCTTAAGGGATCAATTGTTTATTCAGAGTAGGTACGCCTTGATTCCACTATACTTGTTGGAGAAAATCTTCCCTTAGGGATAGTGTTTCAGCTCTATGGTATTCTCTGTATCTCTTAGATTTCTATGAAAGCCATTCTACTTGTGCTATAAAAAGGAAATAAAGTGAAAAAAGGACATTAAGTTCCATCTCCTCCATATACCTATAACAGAAGTATTTATGAACGCATTGAATGTTTTTTTCTTCAATGATCTTTCCATGTATAAAATAAGTTATTCTCATTTTAGCAAGAAATAAAAGAACTACATAGTTGAAGAAGAGCAGAAGAAAGGTCTATATCCCTCACCCTCCACATCCAATCAGATGCCAAGTCTTTTTCAAATCTACCCCTACATTTTTCACTTCTGATTACTTCTTTACATTTAGAGGGCCAGCACCCAAATTCAGGCACATCATCTTTCACCTAGCTTGCTGAAATATTGGTTTCCTAACCTCTGCTCTCTCCACACTCTAATCCAGGCTCTATATAGTTTCCAAAATGTTATTCCTAAAACACAAGTGATACCGTGTCACTTCCCTAAACAAGGAGTTTTGGTAGCTTCCAGTAGCCTTTGGACAATATAAACTCCTCATCAAGAAAGTTAAAGTGCTCAGTATCTGACTGTCACCTATGTTCTAGACAGATGCCAAAATATTCCACACCTCATGGATTCTAAGTTTCAAAATGCTCTATTTGCAGTTTCTCATATGTAACATTCTATCTCCTGACCCTACACCTCTGGCAAGACTGTCTCTTCTATACCTTCCTCCTCACTTCTACAACATGGAACCCCTAGGTCTTTTCAAAACTCAGATCAAGTATTGACTCTTAACAAGAGGCTTTTACTGAATCCTAAAACCCAGCTTAGTATTCCCATTTTCAAGTTCCTTTCTATTTATCTTTTATATGCCTGATATTTATTTCTTATTTTCACCTAATAGAAATTATGTTTTTAAGAGCAAAGAAAGCATTTTTGTCTTTGACTGTTCTAGTGCCTAATAAATGCTTGTTGAATTGAACTGAATGAGATTTGAAGTTGCTTAGAGAGAATTAAAAATATTTGGACAGTTTTGTACAGCAAAACAATTGTTTGGTCATGTATACATATATTGTATTTAATTTATACTCTAACATATTTAACATGTATTGGTCAACCTGCCATGGTGGGGGAGGGGGAATTGGAACAAAGGGTTTGGCATTTGTCAATGTTGTAAAATTACTCATGCATATATCTGGTAAATAAAAACTATTAAAAACATATATATATATATTTGCTAAGACAAGTTTTTTAAGTTAAACTGAAGAATAGAAAAAAGATCACATTAAGGCATAGTATTTTCACCTTTTTTGTTGTAGTTGTTTGGTTGGGTTATTTTTTTTTTTTCCCTTTCTCATGGTTTTTTTCCCTTTTGATTTCATTTTTTCTTAGACAGCATGATGAATATGGAAATATGTTTAGAATAATTGTACAAGTTTAACCTATACTGGATTGCTTGCTGTCTTGGGGAGGAAAGAAGAAGGAAGAAAGGGAAAAAAATTTGGAACACAAGGTTTTACAAATGTGAATGTTCTGTCTTTGTATGTAATTGGAAAAATAAAATACTATTGAATTTTTTTTAAAAAGATCACAATACAAAAAAGAACTGTTGATCAAGTGGATGAAATAATATGGAAGAACAGGCAAAGCTACTCAACTTTTATTGAGCTTTTGTTTTCTTTAGCCATTAGAAATAAGCTTTAGACTGAAAAAAAAAAAAAAAAACAGAACAAAAAAAGCTGACAGGAAGCTGATATACAAGAGAATTTGGGAGACAAGCCATTGTCTGGATGCAGTCAGTAAGTTCAAGTAAGCAGGCTCCAATAAACTATATTCTAGATTACTGGAAGAACAAGCAGAAGTGATTGCTAAACCACTCTCAATGATCTCTGGAAAAACGTGGAGAATAGAAGAGGTATCACAAGGCTGGAGGAAGAGAGGCATTTTTTGTTTTCTTGAAAACTGGGATGAGAACAGTCCATAGACTATAAGTCTATGGGCTTGACTTTGGGTCCTTGCAAAATTTTATAACAAATTTTTAAAGAGAATGTCAATTCTCTTTTAATTCTTAGGAAAGGAATTATCCCAAAGAAACCATCATCATGGTTTCACTAAGAACGAGTAATGTCAAACTGGTTACCAAATCAGGACAACATTGTAGATTTAATTTAACATATTTCAGTAAACGTTTAGACAAAAATTTCTTCTTCTGACAAAATGAAAAAGTAATCACTAGATACAAGTATAGCTAAATGGATTCAGAAATGATTAAATGAATTTAAGGAGCAATCTGGAAATAAGTCTCTGAAAGATGTCCAGAATATTTGGCCTTGGACAATTTAATCTTTTTCTCGTGATATACAGGTGGAGATAAAATAGTTATCAAGTTGGTAAACAGCATAGTATTGGGAAGGATAACTAATAAATTAATTATAGAGTCAGAATCCAAAAGTCTTGAGAAACTAAAACACTGGATTGAATTTTATTAGGGCTAAGTGTAACACTTTAACATCTGCACTTAAAAATCAACTTCTTAACCAAAATAGGGAAGACAAGGTAAACAGTAGTTCAGAAAAGAATTTGTAGGTTTTAAGGAACAGAAAACTAAAGAAGTCAACAGTGCTAATAAAAGGTTATGATTAACTTAAAAAATATTTGGCCAATCAGGATGGTAAAGGGCCTCAAGACCATACCACAATATACAGCTGGAAGAGAAAAGATTCAGGAAGTTGTATTTAAACAATTATATGTGGAGAAATGAGTGAAAGTTTAAAAAATTTAAGCCTTCAGCACTCTGAAGTCATTCAACTTTAAAACGCTTATTATGACTTATTAGAATCAAAAGTTGCCAATATATTTCTTCTTTTAATTGAAAATTTAATAGATTAACTCCTCATGAAGGAAATGATAAAACTGATTGCTCAAAATTAACATGCAATTATTCTGAATATTTAAATATCCCCTACCAGTAACAAGAGATTGGTATTAAAAAAATAAGAAAGCTAATTAATAAGAATTTAGTGTCATTTATCATTTTTACAATGTAAATTAATGGATGGTTGTCAAATGCTATTCTATTCTAAGATTGAGTTCAGCCTTCAAACATTTACCTTTTAAGTGACCAACCACTTATGAAAAAACTCCCCTCAAAACATCTTTGGCCACTGCAATAGTCTAGTCTCCTAATGGGAAAAATCTTTCTCCATCCCAATCCATCCTTTAGCTGCTGCCTCAGCTTCAATCTTAACTCTTTCATGAAGATTCCTCATATTATTCCACTTTTTCCTTTATCTAGCACTTACAATCTAGATAAAACATACCATTTAACATCTGATATCTACTTCCAGTATAGTTTACTACTCTTTTTTGTTTTTCTAACAATATTCTGAATTTTTTGAAAATGAGATTATTGAATTATATCTAGTTTGCAATTATCTTGATGGGGGTTGAGGTCCCTTTAAATTTCCTTTTTGAATTTCAGTGATATCCAGGCTTTCCCCAGCCCCCACGGGATCTAAGCTAACTTCAGTTTTCCCAACCCCCACAGTTTCTTCCTTATCTGAAAACTCATTGAATTGTATTCAAAGCTGACTCTGGCTAAAAACCCGCCAAGTGCCTGGGACTCCACCCACCTTCAAGATCACCAAGAGCCCCCATTAAGAAAAGGGGCAATCTTGGAGTTCATGCTTTGCAGAAGTCCTAAGCATGGCATCCTTAAGTTGGTCATGTCAAGGGTTTCTGCCCACTGGACCTATTCTGGTGCCTTTTTATCTGTACCCTCAATTTTACTAACTAAACTTTACTTCTAAACCCCTACAATAAACCTTTTTTATCAATCTAGATTTTCAGGCCAGTAAATTCCTTAAGAGGGGACTCTGCACAGTCACAGGACTATCCTTGCGCTGACCCAAAAGGGGTTCCCCCTTTCCTAACTCTCATCAATCTAGTCCAGTTCCCTCATTTTACAAACCTAAATGCCTTGTCTAATTTCACATAGATATATATTAAGAAGCAAAAACCGAATTTTATCCATTATTGTTTCCAATACATCATGCCATCTCTTCATATTCTCTACTTCTACTATGATGAACAAATAGTAATCAAGCAAGTATTCTCTAATACCTGCTTGATAACTATTTGTTCATCATAGTAGAATAGAATAGAACTCTCCACAGATCCTCTTTTAGTACTTATTGTACTACCATTGTACTAGTATTTGGTACTTATTGATGATTAACAAAAGGAAATATTGAGGATTCTGGGAAGATCGAGAAGAAGTTGGTAAATTTCAAGTTCTTCAATTTTCTCCCACAAAAAAAAAAAAAAACAAAAACTAATGTGCCTTAGGGCAAACATGGTTTGGTTAAAAAGTCAAGAAGACTTGGGGCAGAACAGGGTCTTCCAGGTACAACCAAAGAAGATCTGCAGAAAGCTCCTAGGCTGGGGATTAAGCACCTTTGGGTTAGCTCCTCAGAAACACTAAGTGAGGACCCCTGGGTCAAGCTAGGTTTGGCTGAAGCCTCAGCAGGAGTCACGGAGACTTTCACCTTCCAAATGCATGGGGAGTCTAAGGTCTGAGTCAAGGAAGACTTAGTGAACCTCATTAATCAGGAATGCCAGGCCTAATTGTGCTGCAGAGACTCGGCCCTGAATGAGAAGAAACCAGCACACTTGTGATTGCAGAAGCACAGCAGGGCAGTGACACTGCTGGCTGCAAGAACTTGAAGGTGGGTGGAACTCTTGGTTTGGGGTTCCAGGTCAAAAGGTAAACTGAAGTGAAGCTAAGGACACCATCATCTTCTCTCCCCATGATTAGAGGAGCTTACAGTAATATGTATTATGTTTTTTTAAAAATGTGTTGCCAAGAAGAGCAAACCTAACCATAAAAACTTTCTATGGGTACAAGGAAGACCAGGGTTCATCTTCAAAGGAGGGCACTGTAGTAAAAAAAAAAAAAAAAAAAAAAAAAAAAAGCTTCTACTCCAAAAAGTTCCTTTAAATGGCTCCCTGCCCAGAGAGAATTTATACAACTAGAAAAAGAAACACAGAGTCTCAAAGATGAAAATAACTCTCTGAAAATTAGAATTGGGCAAGGGGAAGCTAATGAAGCTATAAGAGACCAAGAAATAACAAAACAGAATGTGAAACACCTTATAAGAAAAACAAGAGATCTGAAGAACAGATCAAGAAGAGAAAATATAAAAATAATTAAACTATCTGAAAGTTGTGACCAAAAAAAGAACCTTGACACAATAATGCAAGAAATAATCCACAAATATTGTTCTGAAGTGATAGAACTCGAGAGGAAGATAGAAAGAGAAAAAAATCCACCAATCATTACTTTACATTACAAGATCCTTTCTGGAAAGCACAATTTTAAAATCCCCATATTAAAGAGAAAATTGTGCAAGAAACAAGAAAAAAATACACAGACCTACAATCAGAATTGTACATGACTTATCAGTAGCCACAATTAAAAAACCACAGGTCCTGAAATCATAACTATAGGCAATCCAAAAAAAAAAAGGCCTCTGCCCAAAAATATCTTAATAAAATTACCCATAATATTGAATGAGAAAAAATGGATATCCAATGAACTTGCAGATTTTCAGAATTTCCTATCAACCAAACCTGAACTCAAAAGATCAATTTCAAGGAATTTAACAGACAAATTGTTTGCTTTTTTTATATGGGAAATGTGTACTATATATTTAAGACTGACATCAACAATAAGGTAGCTCAAAATTATATTATACAAATGAGATACAGAGGAAGAACAGATATACTGGCATTAAAGGGGGAAGGAGGGCTCATAGTTTTGAAAAGCTGCTCGCAATTGGGAATGGGTTAAATAAGCAACATTTACATATGTGCCTACATATATGTCATGAAGGCATATATGTATCTATATATACATACATATATATACACACATACATACACACACAAAATCTATATCTATATAACAAACATATATATATATATATATATATATATATATATATATATATATATATATGTGTGTGTATACACCAAAATCTATAAAGAAATAAGGGAGGAGGGATTGGCAGACAGGGAAGCAAAAGGTGTAGGAAGAAGAAAAGGGATGGATTCATGGATGGGGAAAGGTTACACAATAGCAAGACAAATTAAGGAGCAGAATTAAAGCAAAGAGTCAGCAGGGATAGGAAAGATATGTTGGGGGGGGAGATTTATACATGTATGTATAGATCTACATATGTATACATAAATATATCTTTTCTGGATTATAGTCTGCTTACAGAAAGTGGGGAAGATGAAAGGCAGAAAAAAAGTAAAAAAGGTACACAGCAGAGAACAAAAGAATTACAAGGAACATGGACACTCATGAATATGTCTTCTGTTCATGTATATATTGTATAGATACATACATATATATGTATGTATGTGTGTATGTGTATATTTTGAATCTTCCCTGATGTTCTGCTGGGCACAAGACAATGTTCTCTTTTGTCTTGTTCTATATTCCTTTTCTGTTTTTCCTTTTTCTTATTCTGTTATTTTTAATAAAAAAAATTTTAAAAAAAAGAAAAAGAAAGAAAAATGAATTTCAACAAAGAAAATATTAACTCCATTCCACTTTTTTACAGCCAGATACATTTTTCCACCCACTTCTCTCTAGATCCAAGAAAAAACAACAAAAAAACCTCATTTCTTATTTTAAAACAGAATAGATTAAATTGTGATTTTCAAGGAACATTAAATTCAATATGAAATTATTACTTATCTTTTTAAACAGATCAACATACATTTTATACGATGTGCAACAAAGTCCCTAAGTTTGTCTTAAAACCACATACACATTTCACTAGAAGGGAAAACATGAAAGGGGAATCTTTTTTGTAAAACTTGTATAACAATTTAAAACAATCACTATCATTAAAAAAAGAAGAGAAAAGAAAAGGAAAAAAAAATCTCTCATAATACCCTCTAGGAAACAATGGTGAGTTTCAAGCTTTGACTCATCAACTCACCTATTCCAAGGGCAAACACAAAGGCCACAACACTTGTTGAGTTCTGTTAGGGTTTTCTCTGTCTCTTTCATGTCTTTGTTTATTTGGTCCATGCCTTCTTCTATGCGATTCAGTTTTTCTAAGAAGAGTTTTTTGAAAGTTAAATTTTGTGGGAAGTCACTAGCTATCACAAATGTTCTAGAGAGCTCCCCAACCAGAAAATAACACTGTATGAGGCAGCATAATATAATACAATCCCAAATCTAATAATGTATTAATCTAATCTAGTAAATGTCTATAATGGCAGTGAAAGAGTAAATAGACAATAAATAAATACTGTCTGACATAAAGTCAATCTGGGATGTGCCAAAGTTTAAAGCACCTAGCCCCTAATATCTGAATTTGAGTTGACCCAGGAAGAGCTTAGTTCAGTTTTGTTATCATATGAAACGTTGAAACTAGATACTCAACATTATTCCTAGGTCAGCAGATTCAAACCTCTGAATAAACAAGAACCTTAAGAACCAGGCCCATATAATATTGAACTCCAAGTAATATTTCAATCTGATGTCCCCCAAACTTGTTTAGGTGACTAATCAAATTTAAGCCCAAAGTCAGATTTTCTGGACATACAGTAACTTCTTAATAACTCCAATGGAAAAGTCAAACACTGAATAATCCAAACTATTAAAGAGGTTTGAGGTGGAAAAAAGTACCATCCACATGGGAAAGGGCACTCTTAAAGGATACATATTTGGAAACACAAACACATGAAAAGTTTTGTGATTGCAACAAAACCAGTAAAGATCATATGCAAAGTGAAATTCAAAACTTCCTCCAATGCCTCCAATGACTCCAAACTTACCTCCTTGTTCATCCAGCATAGTGATGGTTTTAATTCCTGCATCCTGAGACTGAAAGAAGCAAATAAATAAACAAATAAATAAGTCTAAAGTATAGCTAAATAAAAGGACTAATATCCACAAATATAAAATAAGAAGCCCATAGGAAATACAGAGAAAACATCAAAATCAGAGAAAGCAAGATTCTAGACAGATTAAGCCAGTATTTTTGATGTGTATTTTGCAATGTAGTCACTATCTGGAGTGAAAAATAAGTCAAAGACTTGTATTAAATTAATTGTCCCTATAATGCTATACTAATAGAAAAGGAAAAATCAAGTGTTGACATTACATATCATCGATGACATCAATACTTTCAGTTTTCAAACAAAAAGTATTGTAAACTTATTCAGAATACTAAAATTTAACACAATCCTTCCTTGCTCAATTCCTATTCTTGACTAGATAGAATCGACTTTATGTCAAACATAACATTATCCAGGCAATAAATGTTTCTAGGTATTACTGATCCAAATGCTAAACAAGTCAGAAACTTTGTAAGTTAGAACAGTGACATCATGATGTGCTCAATAGGATACCCAAAAGTAGAACATTCCTAGTAATATTCTCTTACCTCAATGGCTAAACCCAAGATTCTCCTTGTGCTTTCCAGGGACTGGGGAGGAAAAAACAAAAAACAAAGCTGTAATCTAACATTTTAGTATAAGTAGAACTTATAAAAACAAATGTCCATGTTTACCATTTTTAGGATGTTATTCTCTACTATATGTAAAATAATTGCCAATTTACCTCTTAAGCAATTTTACAATTAAAAAATTTGTCATTAAAGTTGTAAGCTGATTTTCATCAGATACTTCAGAGAAACACTGAATCACAGAATTTGAGAATCAAAAGGAATCTCTCTACAGTTATCTAATTCATAGCTCACAGAATACCCATTATAACATAACTGCCAAATAGTCATCTAGTCTCTGGATGAAGGAAGACCTCACTATCTTTCAAGGCAACCCAGTCTATCTCTGGACAGTACTAATTTTTAAATTTTTTCTAACATCAAGGCTAAATGGCTTCTTTGCAAGTTCCCCCTAGTACTTCTGATTCTGCCCTCTGGAACCAAAAAGATTAAGACTGATCCTTTGGCCTTTTTTGTCTCAACACTTCACATTTCTCCCTATTGAATTTTATCTTATTAGATTCAGCCCAATGCACTAACCTGTCACAAAAGTTTTGGATTTTGTCATGCAACATATTAGCTATCCTCAGTTTTAAGAAATTTTTTCTCACTTTCCAATTTTGGTAAACATACTATATCTGTCATTATCCAAGTCATTGGTAAGAATATTAAATAGCCAACCAGAGTTCTAGGTACTCCATCACCAATAAATCTTAAATTTATTTTCAAAATCCTCAATAAATCAACAGGAATTTATTAAGTACCTACTATGTAGAAAGCACCATATTAGGTGCTAGGAATATAAAGATCAAAAAGGAACAGTCCTCATCTTTCCATATAGACAGTCATCAATCTAGATCAGATTTTTATACCTCCCATCAGAACTATTACAATGGCCTCCTAATTGGAGGACTTTCTGCCTCAATTATTCCCAATCCCTTCACACAGCTGCCAAAGTCATCTAGCACAGATCTGATCATACTAGTTCCATATCAGATTTTAGGTGACTATTAGCTCTATCTAGTACCTTTATTTAGGGTAGACTGTGTTAGAATTTCTTTTAACATTTTTATTGTCTTTTTTTTTTTTTTTGGGAGGAAAAAGGTTAAGAAGGCAATAATAACATACCAAATGAATTCTCCAGGCTGATCCATCAACAAATATTTACTAAAAGTTGGTCAAAAAAAATTTAAATGATCCTTCTTCACCTCAGATCAAAGAACAATACAGATAAGAGATGGGAAATGAACTAAGACTTTCAATAAAATATTTTACCTCATCAGTCACCTGGTGAGCCCTTAGCTGAATTTCTTCTGCTGACAGATCATCCATAATGAATCAAAATTCTTGACAAAGAAACAGTTACTGAGATATTCTGTTTTAAAAAAACAAACAAACAAAGTTTCAGGAATTAAAGCATCTTATTCTCACTTTGGAAGATCACTAAAATTTACATGAACTGGAGCAAAGTGAAGTGAGTAGAACCAGGATTGTATAATGATCAATTGTGAAGGATTTAGCTATTCACAGCAATACAATAATTCTGAAGGATACATGAAGAAAAATGTTCTCTACCTCCAAAAATAAAAAAAGAACTGATGAAGTTGAATAAAGATTGAAGCACATTTTTTTATACATTATTTTTCTTGGGATATATTTTGTCTGTTTTCTTTCACAACATGACTAATATGGAAATATTCTGCCTGTCTGTACATGTTATAACCTATATCAAATTGCTTACCTTCTCAAGGAGAGGAAGAGAATTTGAAACTCAAAATTTTTTAAAATCTTAAAAATTATTTTTATATGTAATTAGAAAGAAAAGATATCTCCCATTAATTTGATTTTTTTAAAAAATCATTTTGTTTATATTAGTCTTCAGTCCAAAGAAAGTTTTATGAATTGAGGAGCAAGGTAAGAAAGGATTTCAGTGGCCTTTTGAGTATGCCCACTTCTACGATTCAAATTCTAAATTCAAACATTATTGTGCTAAATCTGCAGCCGAAGCACTAACTTAAAAAAAAGGAAAGTCTGTTTAAGTCTTACCTGTTACATACTAATTATTCTGCCTTGGCCAAATCACTTAGAAAATTGTACTGCTGTTTTGCATAATTGTACATCTATAATCTATATCAAACTGGTTACTTTCTCAAGGAAAGAGAAAATGAAGGAATAGGAAATTCAAAATTCTCTTTTAAAAAAAAGTTAAAGGGGAAGCTACGTGGTGCAGTGGATAGAGCACTAGCTTTGAAATCAGTTAGACCCGAGTTAAATCTAGCCTCAGATACTTAAAACATTCTAGCTGTGTGACCTTGGGCAAGTCACTTAAACCCCAACTTCCTCAGAAAAAAAAAAAAGAAGGATCCATGTGTGCAAAAATGTTTGTAGCAGCAATTTGAAATGGCAAGGAATTAGAAACTGAGTGGATATACATCAGCTGGAGAATGGCTGAATAAGGTATGGTGTATAAATGTAACAGAAAATTATTGTTCTATAACAAATGATCAGATTTCAGGAAGGATTTTAGTGGCCTTTTTAAGTATATCCACTTCCACAATTCAAATTCCAAATCCAAATATTATTGTGCTAAATCTGTAGCCCGATCTGAAGCACTAACTTAAAAAAAAAAAGGAACAAATCCAACCTCAGTCATTTTAGAAGTTTTTCGGATTTGTCTAGAAATCAACAACATCAAGATCTATGTACATGGAATATTCGCTTAGAGATGAGGGTTCAAAAAAATGTAAGGAAGCTTGATCTCAAGAACTGTATGCTTCAGAAAAAATATCTGTGAGGTCCTTGGGAAACTTATGGGCAGATTCCTGAGGGAAGGACCTTACTCTTTTATTTTTTCAAGTGACCAGAAGGATTTTGATAAATATCACCAGTTCTGACCTAAGGGTAAAGAGGAAGATAAAACTGAAAACAATTTTTAAAAGCCTTTCATAGAGTAGGTACTTGATAAATATGTTTCCAGACTGAAATTCTCTCTGCCCAAACCATTATTTCCTGATACAGTTGAATAATTTCATACTGCAAAAATTAGATGAGCTAATGAGCTGGTTAGTAAGACAGTGTCTGACCTACATGAACTGATGCAAAATGAAGTAAGCAGAACAAGGAGAATATTGTAGGCAAGAACAGTAACACTGTAAGGTGATGAACTATGAATGATTTAGCTAGTCTCAACAATATAATGATCCAAGACAATTCCAAAAGTCTCATGAGTATAACTGCTATTCACATCCTAATGTGAACTAATAAGAACTAATGGAGTTTAAATGCTGATCAATGCATACTATTTTCACTTTTTTTGAAGGTTTTGGTGTTTTTTTTTCTTTTGGTCTGTTTCTTCTTTCACAACAAAACTAATATAGAAGTATGCTTTGCATGATTGTACATATGTAACCTATATGAAAATGCTGTCTTGGGGAGGAAGAAGGCGAGGGGAAAAAATCTGAAATTCAAAATTTTAAATGAAAGTTGAAATTTGTCTTTACTTGTATTTAGAAAATACTATTTAAAAAATATATAATACTTGAAGAAAAAGTTAATTGCCATTAAAATGAACACTGATGGTAACAAAACAAAACAAAACAAAAAAGACAGAGAACAGAACTTGGATTTTTGAACCAGAACTTATAAAATAACTCCTGGTTAGGGATGGAGAGACTAGAGATGAAATGTATCTAACAAAGATATTTTCCTCTCTTGCAGAGGCTGAGGCAGAGTACCAGGCCTGGGGTCAAAAAGATCTAAGTTCAAATCCTGCCCCATATACTTAACAGCTATGCCACCCTAAGCAAGTCATTTAACTTCAGCTTGTTTCATCTGTAAAATAAATACTTACCTTTCTCCCAGAGTTACTGTGAGGATCAAAAGAAGTAATATGTAATTGTAAATGACTTAGCATGGTGCCTGGTATTTACTAAGAACTATATAAATGTTGGCTTTTATTATTAACACAAATCTAAATCAAAAGAGCTGAAAAGGGGAGAAGATAGGAGACAAGAAGAAAGAGAATAAGAAGAGAATAATAACTGATATGTGCTCAGCCTCTAGGATTATAATACTTACTAGAATTGTATATCATAAGTACATCATGCCAAAGGCCTCCATTCATATTAATAAGGAATTTGCCTCTATAAAGAATTAATTTTTCCAAGGAAATTAAAGGAAGGAGATCCTTCCCATCTACCACATATGTAAGATAGTAGATATAGACTTAATAAGGGACATCAAGGTACTCTTGAGTTGTTTGGCTACTCTAGGACTCATTTCTCATTTACATTTTTTAAAAGAGGAAATGACCCAAGTCAAATGACTAAAAGGTAGCACCCAACTAAAAGGGAAAAATACCAAAAATAAAATGATGCAAAGGGCATGTGGCTTCATTCTTTTCTCAAATCTACCTTTGGCTCTTAAGATATTTATTGACCAATTCTGGTTCCCTTAAATATGGAACAGGGAAAAAACAAAAAACAAAACAAAACAAAAAAAAAAAAATAAGCAAACAAATGGAATCAACTTTTTTAAAAATCTAAGAAAAAGAGGAATAAAAAAGGAAAAATGTGGTCTAAGTCAGCAAACATAGACTAGTTAGTAAGATAGCAAGAACAAGATGCTTTACAGATGGAAAGCCCAGGCATTATAATGGTGTTTGCGAAATAGGAATCTAATTGATATTTGGGATAGATTCTCTATAACAGATTATGACAGGACTGGGATGATACAAAGGAAAAAGTGTGAGAATCAGAGGAATCACACACTTTACCAAGTATGTGTCCTTAGATAAGATTCTCATCACTCTGGGATTTAATGAAAGGACTTGGACTAGATGAATTCTGAGCGCCATCAGATTAAAATCTGTGGCATAGTCAATCTCATAAGATAATGAGGCACAGAGAAATTCTGAGTTGTATGGAGGAAGTACCCATGTAAGTACCCATAAAATGATATCCTAGATACTTTGAAATATGAAGCTGCTATGCAATAAGTAACATTTGTATATGTTTTTTAAAGAAGTTGTGAAATTTATTAATAACATTTTTTCTTTCTTCTTTTTATTACTGCTTTGTCAGATTTTTCTAAGGAAGTAATGTCTATTCAAAAAGGAATCATGTGTTCTTACTTAAATGATTTGAGGAACAGAAGCATAAAGAAAAGAAAAAAGCAAAATTAAGATAGACACAATGGATAGTAGTGATGTTGATTTGGTGTACTGATTGCAGCAATGTTAATTTCTGCAGTTCCAAAAATATTTAGAACTTCTCTACAAGGCTAAATTTAAATGTTAAAGTATTTGGGAATTATATAAATCCAGAAAGTTGAGCTATTTTTATGCTGATCAAGGCTTTGATACATACATAATGAACAATTTCAATATAAACCAAGCTCCCTGATGACAGAAATCTACATATATTTTGTTTACCTTTTTTTAAATTTAAGATTAAGACAGCTACCTGAGGCCAGAAATATCAAATGACTTGTTCATGATCACAACACACTAGTGACCTAGTAAAAAAAGAGACACTTTGAACCTAAGATTTCCTGAAACTTTCCCAATAAATCAAAGAAAAAGCAAGGATGTCCAGTGTCCCCATTATTGTTTCATATTGTTAAAGAAATGACAATAAGACAAGAAAAAGATGGTGAGGTGTAATATTCTCTGGGAGCAGGTTTCTTGGGGGGCTTCCACTTAGTACACCTTGTTTCAAGTTCTGGCCCATAACATCTCCTTGCAGGATAAATCAATCATACTGAACCATGCTAAATTAGATAACTATTGTCTCTATCAATTCCACTAACTTAGTACCTTATAAGAATACTTTGTTTCAAGTTCAGAGTTCTGGCCCATAAAAGTGAGGCTTCAACAACAATACTACATGATGATCAATTCTGATGGACATGGCTCTCTTCAACAATGAGATGAACCAAATCAGTTCCAATTGATCTGTAATGAACAGAACCAGCTACAACTAAAGAAAGAATACTGGGAAATGAGTATAGACCACAATATAA
Source organism: Sminthopsis crassicaudata (assembly GCF_048593235.1). Taxonomy (NCBI): domain Eukaryota; kingdom Metazoa; phylum Chordata; class Mammalia; order Dasyuromorphia; family Dasyuridae; genus Sminthopsis; species Sminthopsis crassicaudata. Next base: position 272,843,692 of record NC_133618.1, on the reverse strand, counting down.
CACTTAAACTCTTTCTGTTATTGTTTGCTTGCATTTTTGTTTTTTTCTTCTCAGGTTATTTTTCTTTTCTTTCTAAATCCAATCTTTTTTGTGCAACAAGATAATTGTATAAATATGTGTGTGTGTATATATATATGTATATATATACACACACACACATATATATTGTATTTAACATATATTTTAACATATTTAACATGTATGGGACTACCTGCCGTCTAGGGGAGGGGGTGGGGGGAAGAAGTGGAAAAGTTGAAACAGAAGTTTTTGCAAGGATCAATGTTGAAAAATTACCCATGCGTATGTTTTGTATATAAAAAGCTATAATAATAATAAAAAAAGAAAGACAAAGATGGTGAGGAAAAGAGGAAGGAATATTATGTCTATTTGCTCTCCATAAAATCTCATAGGAGGAAACCTGTTGCAGGTACAAGCACTTCAAAAGAATACCCGTCAGCCTTTCAGTAAATTGCTATCCACTCTAATTAGCTAGAGATAAAAGAATAAATTCCACTCATCATGGATACAAAATGTAGAAAATGTTTGGGAAATAATACACAGACAAACAAAACAAATACAACTACAAATTTTTCAGAAATACAGACTTTATTAAGCTATTAGAGAAATATTCATTATCACTAGGTTGTATCAATGTTATAAAAATTATGCCACCAAATAGATTTAGTACCATACCTAACTACTAAGAAGTTACTTTATGAAAACATGTATCTTGAAAATAAAAAGCTATTACAAAAAATAAAACTAAAACTGAATTTTAAAAAAAGAGAAGTACCACAGACAAGATATACAAAGGATGGATACAATCAATCAACAAACATTTATTAAATTCTATGTGCCAGGAAATAAGGAGAGGGGACACAAATAAACATCAAAACAAACCCTGTCTGTCTTCAAGGAACTTACGTTCTAACAAGAAAAACATTTGCATATACAAAACACATACACATGGTAGTTGAAAAGTACTATCAGGTAGAAAGATCAAGAAAAATGACATGGAGAAGATAATGCTTGAACTGATTCTTGAAGGAAATCAGGGAATCTTAGAGATAGGGCGGAAGAGGGAGAATGTTAGGTTCCACTCCAGGCACAGTGACAGGAGATAAAGTGTTATTTGTGAGGATCAGGAAAGCCAGTCTCATAAGATGTAGAATAATGTGTATTAAGGATGGACAAGTAGGAGGGGTCCAGAATGTTAAGGCCTTTAAAAGCCTGACTGGGGCATTTGCATTGATCCTAGAAGCAACAGACAACTACAGAGTTCCTGTGCAGAAGACTAACAAAAGTCAAATATGAACTTGAAGAAAACTATTCTGGCAACTAAGTAGAGGATAGACTGCAGTTGGGAGAAGCAAGATAATTAAAAGGCTATTGAAAGAGCCTAAGAGGCCATGAGGATCTGAACTAAAGTGGAGATCAAAGGAGTACAGAAAAAGTGTCAGAAAGGAGAGGTAGAAATGGAAAGATGTAGCAGAGAATGAGGAATAGAGACTAATGCTGAGGTTCAGAACTTTGAAGAGTAGAAAAATGGTAGACCACGGAACTTAAGCTCAGGAGAAAAACTACAGCTAGGTAAAGAGATCTGAATAAATAGATCATCTGGTAAGCCGATGATATGCACTAATATAATAACTGAATCCAAAAGAATTAATGAGGTCATCAAGAGAGCATGCATCAAGAAAAAAGAGGGCCTAGGAAAGAGACTTAAGGCACATTCATGATGTGGGATGAGGCATTTAGGAGGCAGAGTGAAGAGAGGATAGAAGGTTGGGCCTGAAATCAGGAAAACTTGACTTCAAATCTGGTTTCAGACACTAGCTACATGACCCTGGGCAAATGATTTTATCAGTATGCTTCAATTTCCTCATCTGTAAAATGGGAGTGATAACAAGAGAACCTATCCCACAAGGTCTGTTGTAAAGATCAAGTGAGAGTAATAGTACAAGCACTTTAGCACAGTGGCAGGCACAGGTATGTGCTATACAAATATCAAATTTTTGTTATTACTGGATGATGAATCACCAAAGGAATCTGAGAAGGAGCAATTCAAAGAAATGGGGGGAGAACTTGAAGATTAAAATCATAAAAACTTTTACAAGGAAAGAAAGAATATCCTAGTTCTAGAAAAGGGTAGTGGACAGTGTCAAATGTAACAAAGAAGTCAAGAGCACAAGTATTTTTAAAAGATCATCAGATCTAAATGATGGACAGAGGTAGCTACACCCAGAGAAGGAACACTGGGAAGTGAATGTAAATTGTTAGCACTAATATCTGTCTGCCCAGGTTACATGTACCTTCGGAATCTAATGCTTATTGTGCAACAAGAAAATGGTATTTACACACATGTATTGTATCTCGGTTATATTGTAACACATATAAAATGTATGGGATTGCCTGTCATCGGGGGGAGGGAGTAGAGGGAGGGAGGGATAATTTGGAAAAATGAATACAAGGGATAATATTATAAAAATATATATAATAAAAATTAAAAATAATTTAAAAAAAAAAAAAGATCAAGAAATTAAAAATAATTTAAAAAAAAAAAAGATCATCAGATCTAATTATTGCCTGAGGAGCTGACAGAATCCAGGAAATATTGTTTGGTTGCTTGTTTAGATTTTTTTTTTTGGGGGGGGGGAGGGAATATATGAGGAAGGAAAAGACAAGTATGTTTGAAGGCAGTAAGAAGGGTTACAATAGATACAAAAAAACCGAATATTAGAGATTAAAGAGATGTGATAAAGGGTATATGTAAAAGGAAGAAAAGACATTCTAAGTCAAAATACAGATCATATTCGGGCATAGGGAGGAAAATGAATATGCAAATACAGCAGATAGCAGATGGAGAGAAATATGAGAGACAGACAGACAGAAAAAGAATCAGAGAATAGTGGGAAGGACAAGGAAAAAATGCTGAGGATGCCAAGAAGGGACAATGTGAGAGACACATATAAGGGCTGGTGTTGACCACCTCATTTTCAGAAATGAAAAAAAAAAAAAAAAAAAAAAAAAGAGAGAGAGAGAGAGAAAAAGGTAGGAAATAATGTCAAATGGGGTTTTAAGACTAAGAAAAAGAGGGGAAAAAAACAGAATTCAAGGTGAATTAACAGCTTTAATTTTCCCAGTAAAGTAAAAGATCATGTCCTTAGTTGAAAGGGTGGGAGGCTTAAAAAGAGATAAGGGTAGAATAGTTTCTATTGGGAGTGAGATAGGATATCAATTAGGGAGTGAAAGTTTCCCCTTCAATTTAACAAACATTTATGGATCTACTACATTTAGAATACTTTGAAAGGCACTGAAGAGGAAATACTAAATTAGCTAAGGCGTAGTTTCTGCTCTGATGACTAGAGCTGTGCATAAAGAAGATTAGATTTGGCAATTATGTAAAGAATGGAAGAGATTCAGGGAAAGAGGCTCAGCAGACAGTCCAGGCAGGTGACAATGAAGGCCTGTACTTGGGTGATATAAGCAGGAAAAAGATAGCAGTCAGGACTTGAGAACTGACTATATAAAATGTGGGGAAGAGAGAAGGATCAAAGATCATACCAAGATTTCAGATATATCAGCCTGGCTGATGCATGATATCATTAACAAAAACGATGAAATGTCTAGAAATGTACAAATACAAAGCAAAGGATCATTCAGGGTCTGAGGATTCAGATTCAGTGGCTCCCAAGTATAAGCAATCCTCAAGGAGGTTCCATAAGACCTCAAAAGCGTCCCTCTTAATAATTATGCAACCCTCTCCCAGAGTTCACAACTCAATTTCAGACCAGTCCACCTGAGAATGAAATTAATTCAAACTTCCCAGGATCTGGATCATACCACACTAGCACAATAAGTAAAGTCAAAAGAAGAAAGAGCTTTGGAGAAAATAAACAAGCTTTGGAGTTTGATTTTAGAAAGCTGAATTTGAATTACATAAAGTGTATAAATGTCCTATAGGCAATCATAGATGTGAGGCTAAAATTAAGATATAGATTACAGAGATTTAAATTATAAGGCTGAATATATAGCTTACAAATCATTTATGTAGATTTGAATCTTGAAGCTGAGGAAATAAATGTCATTTCAAAAGAGAGAATATAAGAGAGATGGGAATAGAAACTTGGGTAAAACCATAAATTTAGGGGTCAAGAAACCAGCAAAAGAAAAATAGAGTTAAATTAGGAGGAAGAACTAGATAGTGTTTTGGAAAGAAAAAAAAAAAAAAAAAAAAGAAAATATCCCAAAGGAATTTAGTCCTATTTTTGTTCTAAGTTAAATAAAAGTATAATGTTCATTACCTTGGTGAGAACTAAAATAACGAATATTCTCTTCAATTATTTAATAAGCTTATATTGCTGAAAAGTGTTATGTATTTTTATTTATTGAAATCCTGAGTATATTACTGCATATTAGCTCCCAGAAATGTTATGCATTTTGTAGTCACTTTAAATGGAATTTCCAAGACTGTTTTGAGCTATAGAGAAGAGGACAAGGGAATTCAAATGTCAATGTATGTTAGTCTAGAGCTTGAAAAGAAAGGGAAAGGTTTAGGATAGTCACTGGGGAATGAGACAGTAAGAGACAAACTAGGAGAAATGTGGAACAATAATGACAGTTCATTATAATTACAGATGATATGATGATATGCTTAGAAAATCCTAGAAAATCATCCAAAAATCTATTGCAAACAATTAACAGTTTTAGCAAAGTTGCAGAACAAAATAAACCCACACAAAAAAGTATCAGCATTTCTATATATTACTGACAAAGCCTATCAGTAAGAGACAGAAAGTTCTACTTTAAATTATTGTAGATAAAATAAAATATGTGAGCTTCTACCTGCCAAGACAAACCCAGGAACTATATGAATACAATTAGAAAACACTTTTCACACAAATAAAGTCAAAGCTAAATAACTGGAGAGTTCATTATGCATTTTCAATTTATAAAGGAGAATTTTTTTTTTTTAGTATTTTATTATAGTTTTTTTATTTACAAGATATATGCATGGGTAATTTTTCAGCATTGACCCTTGCAAAACCTTCTGTTCCAACTTTTCCCTTCCTTCTGCCCACCCTCTCCCCTAGACGGCAGGTAGACCAATACATGTTAAATATGTTAAAGTATAAATTAAATGCAATATATGTATACATATTTATACAGTTATCTTGCTGCACAAGAATAATCAGATTTTAAAATAAGGTAAAAATAACCTGAGAAAGAAAACAAAAATGCAAGCAGACAATAACAGAAGGAGTGGAAATGTTATGTTGTGATGCACACTCAATTCCCATAGTTTTTTCACTGGGCATAGCTGGTTCTCTTCATTATTGAACAAATGGAACTTATTTGGTTCATCTCATTGTTGAAGAGAACCAAGTCCATCAGAATGGATCATCATATAGTATTGTTGTTGAAGTGTAGAATGATCTCCTGGTTCTGCTCATTTCACTCAGCATCAGCTCATGTAAGTCTCTCCAAGCCTCTCTGTATTCACCCTGCTGGTCATTTCTTATAGAACAATAATATTCCATAACATTCATATACCACAATTTATTCAGCTTCTCTAATTGATGGGCATCTGTTCATTTTCCAGTTTCTGGCCACTACAAAGAGGGCTGTCACAAACATTTTTGTACATACCTTTTCCCTCCTTTAAGATCTCTTTGGGATATAAGCCCAGTAGGAACACTGCTGGAACAAAGGGTATGCACAGTTTGATAACTTTTTGAGCATAGTTCCAAATTGCTCTCCAGAATGGCTGGATGCATTCACAATTCCACCAACAATTTATGTGTCCCAGTTTTCCCATATCCCCTCCAACATTTAGTATTATCTTTTCCTATCATCCTGGACAATCTGAGAGGTGTGTAGTGGTATCTCAGAGCTGTCTTAATTTGCATTTATCTGATCAATAATGATTTGGAGTATCTTTTCATATGGCTAGAAAGAGTTTCGATTTTTTCATCTGAAAATTGTTTGTTCATATCCTTTGACCATTTATCAATTGGAGAATGGCTTGATTTCTTATAAATTAGAGTCAATTCTCTATATATTTTTGAAATGAGGCCATAAAGGAGAAATCTTGATTACATTATTTTCTCCAGGAATGTTTGGCAACCTAAGAACAGAACATCATCCAATGTTGATGATTAAGAAAGTGAGGAAATGGAAAGTCAAGAGGTAAGGATTCTAGTGGGGTATCAAAAGAATCATCAGAACAGTAGATTCCATCGAAATCATTACTAAAAAGTTTTAACTCTCTTAACAGATGATTCCCCAATTTGTGGTTCCAATATTGACCTTTTTCCAAAATTCCAGAAAATTCTTACCTCCAATTGCTTACAAAATTTCACATTATGTGATGATCACTTGTGATGGACATGGCTCTTTTCAACAATGAAGTGATTCAAGGCAATTCCAATAGAGTTAGGATGGAAAGAGCCATCCACATCCAGAGAACTATGGAGATTGACTACATCAAAGCATATTATTTATATAGTTATCTTGCTGTACAAGAAAGATCAGATTTAGAAAGAAGGTAAAAATAACCAAAGAAAAAACAAAAACGCAAGCAAACAATAACAGAAAGTATAAATGCTATGTTGTGATTCATACTTATTTCCTAGTGTTCTTTCTCTGGGTGTAGGTGGTTCTGTTCATTACAGATCAACTGGAACTGATTTGGATCCTCTTACTGTTGAAGACAGCCATGTCCATCAGAATTGATCATCATATAGTATTGCAACAACATATTTTTAATGTGGTTTTTAAAAATAGATTCTTAATTTTTATGACAATATACTAAGGATTAACAGGAAAAGAGCAGACAAGAAACAGGGAATTACTGTTTTTAAAACCTGAATCATAACTATAAAGAGAATTCATAACAGAACCATCTTATAAATCAATCTAAGCACTTATTAACTACCATCTTGGCACCTGGAATGCCAAATGAAAAAAATAAACACTATCCTTAAGGATCTGATATTCTACTGGGAAAAGAAAATACACAAATAAGTAATTATTTAAAAAAAAAAAAAGTCAGGGAGGGAAAATCAGAAAATATTTCAAAGAAGGAGAACTTTGATTGAACCTTGAAGGAAGATAAAGATCCTAAGGGCAATGTTAAGGAGGGAAAACATACCAACCAAGAGGATAGTCTGTACAAAGAACACAAGCAGAAATGAAATTTCAAGTTCAAGGAATAGCTGTTAGATCAGACTGGATGAAAAACAAATTACACAAAAGAGAGTGTTTGAGTAAGTAAATTTGAAAAAGTTGGAAGAACTCAAAATTGTTGAAAGAGACAGACTTCAGATATCCTACTTTATCCTAAATGCAACAGGGAACTGAGAATAAAACATGGTTTGCCAAGAGTCACAAAAATCATTTTGGCGACTGCACTAAGGTCAGATTGGAATGCAGAGTCACAGTCAGAGTCAAAAACCATTTATTTAGCACCAACAACAAGCAACATACAGTGCAAAGCCCTGGGGATACAAAGAAAGGAATAAAACAGTCCTAGCCCTCACAAGGGATTTACAAACTAATGGGAGAAAGACAATATGTTAAAAAGAGACAGAAAAGCAGAGTGAATGAGTGGAAGAATAATGAAGTTCTGCAGCCAGGATGGGAAATGATGTGAGGAGTAAGAATTTCAGAATTGATTTCAACTTGTGGAATGAATTCTTGGAAAACACGAAGTGCAGGAATGTATATGGGTGAGAAAGGAAAAGGTGAATTCCCTGAGCCGCTCCTCATGTGCTTTAATTTCTCAACTTAAAAGTGAGAAAATGGTAGGGGGCAGCTAGGTGGTGCAGTGGATAGAGCACCAGCCCTGAATTCAGGAGGACCCGAGTTCAAATTTGATCTCAGACACGTAACACTTCCTAGCTGTGTGACCCTGGGCAAGTCATTTAACCCCAGCCTAAAAAAAGTGAGAAAATGGAAGCAGGAAAATAAGAGAGGCATGTACAATGGTGGTTAGGTAAGTATCCCCCCCCCAAAAAAAAAAAATCAATTTGAGACAGTGGCAGTGAAAAATCCAAATCTAGACAACTAGCTACATACAAAAGGAAGAGCTGATAATAGTCATGAACCTGAATGGCCGGAGGAAGCTGGAGGATAGTTCGATTTAAGAGAGAGGATGACTGCTTTATACAAGCTGAACGGGAGATGGCAATGGGGCACTCCAGAAGGCAGATGCTGGAATTGAGAGATATTATTAGTAAGAGACAAAGATTTGGCAGATCTGACACAAGGGTAGTAGCCCATAGGAGCTGCTGGGATCATCAATGGAATGCAGAGGAAAGAGAGCCTTGGTTAAAGCTTTGAGGAGGAGAAAAAAGCAGATACAGAGAACCAAAGGAGAACAATGTTATTAAAGAAGCCACAAAGGGAGTTTCCTAGTGGAAGATGTGAACAGCATCACAAATTGCAGAAAACAAAGAGGATGAGGACTGACAAAAACAAAGTTGGAAGTGCAAACATTTAAGATGTCAGTCTGTATCCTGTGTCTTAGTCAGTAAATTCTTGTCAGGTCTCCTAGACCAGCCTGAAATTTCATCTGACCCTAGATGATGATCCAAGCAGCCTCATGCTAGGAGGGTGGCTAGGAGGGGTGCTCCAGTGGTGGAGCCAAGCCCTTAGGTCTCAATCTCAATCCCTAAGCACAGGCCTTTCACGAGAGTAATGTCAAATTCAAATAACAAACAAGAGACACTGCCCACTGCACAAGGACCCCTGCAGGCCACACAATGATGTAGAAAACCACTCACATGAATACAGCTATTTGTGATTAATTTATGTTGTTAAATATTTCCCAATTACATATTGGTCTGGTTCAGGCCTCAGTGGGAGATGTTGTAGGCCACACGTTTGACATCTCTTTTCTAGACTATTTGGCAACTGGAAGCTTTCAAGGATTCACTGGGACCTGGATATGAAGCCTCTTCTGGAAATACCTTATTCCCTGTCATCTTCAAATAAGATTACAAAACTGGCATTGATCTTAGTTTTAGAGCACTTCTTTGTATCTCTGTGAAGTGTCGTTTTCATCTGTGACAACCACTAAGACCAAATATCAAAATAAAATAAAGACCTTCAAATAACTACAAAGAAAGTGTTAAAAAGAAAAAAAAATTGTTACACCATTTGTGTTTATTTTTTCAAAACAAAAACTTCAAAAATACTGGGGCATTAGTCAATCACTTTGCTAAAAAAAAATTTTAATAAAAAGTTTTGTACTATTAAAATGTTTAAATGATTTATTTTTATCTGTATCTTGCCCTTTAATTTTCATTTTTACATTTATAAGAAATATATTACATATGCACACATATACCATAGAATTTATATGATTTTTTAAATTTTTTTTGTAATTATTATTTTTTATTAATTTTATAATTATAACATTTTTTTGACAGTACATATGCATAGGTAATTTTTTGTAACATTATCCCTTGTACTCCCTTCTGTTCCGAATTTTACCCTCCTTCCCTCCATCCCCTCCCCTAGAGAGCAGGCATTCCCATACATATTAAATATGTTATAATATATCCTAGATACAATATATATGTGCAGAACCGAATTTTTTTTTTTTTTTTTTGATATATGAATGTTGTTGTTGTTGCAAAGGAAAAATTAGATTTGGAAGGTAAAAATAACCTGGGAAGAAAAACAAAAAATGCAAACAGTTTACACTCATTTCCCAATGTTCCTTCTCTGGGTGTAGCTGATTCTGTCCATCACTGACCAATTGAAACTGGTTTAGATTTTGTCCGTGTTGAAGATATCCACTTCCATCAGAATACATCCTCATACAGTATTGCTGAAGTGTATAATGATCTCCTAGTTTTGCTCATTTCACTCAGCATCCAGTTGATATAAGTCTCTCCAAGCCTCTCTGTATTCATCCTGCTGGTCATTTCTTAGAATTTACATGATTTACAAAGATATTTATAGAGCACTTGAGACCAAAAACTTTTTATTGATGGGGTACCCATTCAAAAAAGTTTGGAGACCACTGCAGTAAAGTTTGTGATACATTTATATAACCTTATTTTGAACTAGAATATCTGCATTTACACCTTAATATTCACTTTACATCTTAATACTTATCTTATTTGAATAAAAATAATTCCTTTCAAAATATTTAAATTTATATTTTTAACTGAGCTTATTCTCTTCTAGTTGTATAAAATTAGCAAGGATATCCTGAGCATTTAATTTGTCCCTGATTAAAGGACATCTTATCATCATCAACAATAACTTAGAAGCAAAAGCCTAAATTTTGTTGTCCTGGTATATAAAGAAAAGATAGTGCAATTTGGTGTACAACCAAAAGCAAAGAGAAAATTCCTTAGCAACAAAAGGAGGTTATCCTGAGGTCAAATATAGCTGCTGTTAAGGGGAAACAGAGCAGGAAACCAGCTTCTTCCTCTTAGGGGAATGTCACAAAAAAATTTAAATTAGATTATCTATAAGTCCTCTTCAGAAAGAAAAGAAAAATATCTGTAAACTAAGATAAATAAGCTTATCTATAAACTTTAAAAATTTAGCCATCAGAATAAAGGTATTACACTTTATCCAGTAAGGAATTAGGAAGGAAAAAAGAGAATAAATAGTAGAGTAGATTAAGAAATAAAATGGTTCTAAGTAAAGTAAACTCTAAGGATGAATAGAAATATTTATAGCTCTTTTTGAGCTGGCAAAGAATTGGAATCAGAAGAGGTACCTATCAATTGGGGAATGGATAAACAAATTATGATATGCAAATGTGATGAAAACAGTAAGAAATAATTTAGGGAATCTGTATGCACATATATCTTTCTTTTGGACATGATCAATAGTAGAAATTTGCTTTGCTTAATTATAGGTGTTTGTAACAATGATTTTATTTTTCTCTTAATGGGAGTCAGGAAGGAAAGAAAAAAATTTTGCTGATTAAAAAAATTAATTAAAATTTGTTTTAAAGAACAGAAATATTAACCATGGACTCCTTTAGCAAATTCCCTTCTCAGAAAGATGTTTTTAAATTTAAATATATATAAAAAGAGAGAGAGAGTAGTAAAAGCCTATCAATAATACTGAAAAAAGTTTTTCAGATTTTCCCCCACAGAAGTTCACAAAGCCACTGAAATACACTTATAGACCCTTCCTTACCCCTGCACTAGAAGATATTCTGCTTATGTTCTTTTGAACACTTTTAAGATAACTTGAGTATAGTCTTAGGAATACATCCCTCCAAAATCTATTAGCTGTTTTTATAATACCTCTATTCAGTAGCCTAGTAATTAGTTTTTAACTTCATTTAATACAACCCTCTAAATCAAATTCGAATTATCCCCCTTAGATTTAATTAGGGGATATTATCATAGATGCATTATAACTGTGTATGGACAGTATGTGAACTAATGAGATAAACATTTTTTTAATTTACCTGCACAATTGCTTACCTAGAAATTTAAGATAGGTTTGGTTATCAATGATCTGTTGCTATTAATTAATACATAAATATTTTTATATCATTGGCTTTGCATAGTGAATAGTGAGCCACCTTCAAAGACAAGAAGGCTTACAAGTCTTACTTCTGACACATCCTGATGGCACCTGCTGGGCATCTCTCAGTGATCTGGACAAGATTCTAATACTAGCAATTACAGAAAAGGGACCAAGGTACATTGCAGAATGTATTTCCTCACCTGAGAGTTCCTTATGCCAATGAAATCAAAGATCTAATTCCTAACTCTATCCTTAGGATTCTGAAAGACTATTGTCCTAGGGACAATTAAGAAGAATAGAGAAAAAAATGGGTGCAGTTGAACACCTAACCTAAGTTTTATATATTCACTGAATTCAGGATGTATTCATCATGTCAATTCTACAAAAGGGCTAGGAAAAGGAAATGACAATCTGACCAGGGGCAGAAATTTAGTTAGCAGTTCAACGGGGAAGGATACTTTCAAACAAGAAAAGAAAGTAGTCTTCCTAACCTCTAGAAGAAATTGATGTAATGTGGCATAAGAAATGATGGAGGTAGCAGAGTTCAGAATGGGTTTTACAAAAAAATGTTATTTCTCAAATTTTCAGTTTACTTAAAAAAAAAAGTTTTTAGTATGCTTACATACTTGTTAAAAGTACAGTTCATCTTACTGGAATTAGGGCTGTTCTAGAAATGCAGAATATAACTGCAGAATATATTGCAGTTGGTCACTAAAAATAACAGAGATAATAAATATTTGTTGAAGTGAAAGTCTAAGGACCTACTCTGTACAATACCATTACTTTAGTAAATTAGGCACTGGTGATTTTGTCAATATCAGTACTCTCTCTATATATATGCTCAAGCTCTCCACAACTGTGTAAATAATCTTGGGGAACTGATATGACTGAAAGATTCATCTTGTTACCAATCTGGTGATCCTTGCTTACCAAGATAGTCAGAAGGATGATCAGATGACAGTTACGCAATCCATCACTGGGAGAAACAAGGCCTTTTTAGCCTTAAAAAAATATTTTATTACCTAAGCATTCTCCAGTTAAAAGTCCATTCACAAAATGTCTTAACCATATCCACTTTAGCCCTACTCTTTCTGATGTTTACCTCATTGTTCTTTGTGATGTGACATCTAGAACTCTTAAAAGACTATAAAAACCCCACCCAAATCATATATGAAGGATAGAAAGAATTCGAAATTGCAGTTGATCCTGATTTTCCCTCTACTAAGATTTCACTTTACCTTTTTTTGACTGATGGAATATTCAATCAAAAAAATTAGAGACAAATAGTATATATGAATTATGTGTATTATAATTTTTTGGTTCAAAAAACAAGATCACTACATGTAAAGGCAAAACTAACAAAGCCAATAACAAAATTCTAGAGAACAATTATATGTGTGTGTGATTAAAAAAATTAATTAAAATTAGACATAATTAGTGTGTATATATACATATATATGCATATATATATGTATATATACACACTAATTATGTCTTATTTTTTAAATTTCCAACATTGTACAATAGAAAGGTTGCTGACTTTGAAGTCAGAATCCTTGATTTTGAATCCCCATTTTGCCTCCTACTTTCTAAATGACTTTGAATAAATCACTTAAGTTCTTTGGGTTCCTTAATTATAAAATTAGATCAGAGGTGTTAGACAATGACGGCCTATCAAGGGACTTAAATGAGATAAGAACTTGGAAATAACAAAATAAAAATACAATCAAACTTCAAATATTAATAAGATGTAGTATGCTAAATTCATATGGATTTAGTTCATTTAGTGGTCCCAGTTTCTTTTTAGAGTTTGATACCAATGGACTAAATCAGGATTTCTTAAACTTTTCCCATTCACATGCCCTTTGTGCCTGTGAAATTTTTATGTGATTTCAGGGATACAAAATGGGTATACAAATTAAATATTCACTGATAACAAATCATAATTTCGTGACACCCTTCCCATGTCCACTTATGACCCATATTTTAAGAAATTAGAGACTAGATGATAACCCTTCAGCTCCTTTCCAGCTCCAGAGCTGATGCTATGATTGCCTCTCTTACCATATGTAACTTTCCACAAAAAAGGAGTAAAGCAAAACCACACACACACACACACAAAACCCAATCAACAGTTACAAGTGTACAAGTTACTTCTTGCCTTCTTAATGTGTGGGGCAGAAGAAAAAAACAATATGAAAAAATTTTAAATAAAGCAATTTTTAAAAAAAGATTACATAACAAATTTTTTCTGAAGGAACAGCTTGCATAACTCCAAATATAAATCTAAGATCAACACAGAAATGTATTGAAGCAGTTAGATAACATTATGGATAGAGTGCTTAGCTTAGAGTCAGGAAGAACTAAGACCACATATGGCTTCAGATAGTTACTAAATGTGTGATTGAACAAATCAATTAGTCAGCTAGTTTGCCTAAGCTTCCTCAAATGTAAAATAATAATAATAATAATAATGTAACGGTCCTTTTATAAGTCAAACCCAGTGAAAACAGGAGGTTTGAGTGTCCCGGAAGTAACTTCTGTGGCTAGGGATTGCCCCAAGAGCAGGATCCAGGCCATATTGAGAGAGCTTTTTAATGGGGGATGGCTCCCTCTCTGATTGGCTGTGTGTGTGACCTCACAGACCCTTTTTAAGCCCACTACAGGAGGTCGCTCTCTTTATCCTGAGGTAGCTGAGCCAAGTGGATGGACAGCCAAGCTCCTTAACCTTGATAGTGAAGACGTTCATAACAAGAAGAGATGTATAAAAATGTCAATTTTAAAAAGACATTTTAGTGATTATTAACAATAGGATACAAGAGGAAGCCAATTCTAACTTAGGTCACAATGAAAATAATTTTAAAAACAAGATCACCAGCATGTCTAAAAACACCAAACCTAGCCATACAGTTTTAAATTATTATATTCAAAATTTGCATTATTAATTTCTTAGTAACATGTGTTACACCACCTCATTTTATAATGATCAATATTGTCCATGAAGAATTACAAATAAAAAACACATATCTATTCCCACTCTAGAATAGAATATTGTTAAGGACCATGCCTAAATGAAAGGGCAGGTCAATTCTCTGAGAGAGCCTTACATCTGAAGGAGCTGCAAAGAAGCCTTTACTAATGCAGATGTTCCTTACAGACTAGGAATGAAATAAATTGAAGGTAGAGGAAAGAGGAGAGAGGTCAGAAAAGGCAACCACCTCTCAGTGGAGAGGTCAGAGAACAGCAACTGCCTCTCAGTCTCCTTGTATCACCAACATCATCCTCTCACATGAGGAGAGCCATTCTACGGTCTGAATTAGATGTCCAGCAGGCACTGGCAGGTGGCTCCCATATCACAACAGAATGTGAAAACTTAAAAACCAAATAAAATTCAAAAGGAATTGTTTTAAATTGTTTTAAAAAAATTCAAAAATTATTTCAAAAAAAATTTAAACTAGTTATTAATCTACATAATACTCATTTTACATTCCTTCACTATCAATGCAAATTTCATCATATCCTGGACTTATTAGCTAATCACAGTAGAAGCAGGTGCCAAAACACTCATCATCACAGGATGACTATTAATTAACTTTTAGAAATAATGATGATGATAGACATTTATTCAGCACTTTAAGGCTTTCAAAGTGTTTTATACACCAGAAACAAGTTCTCATTTGATCCTCAAAACAACGTTACACAGGCGCTATTACTACTACCTAATAGAAAATATCAAGTGTGCCCCATGCTCCAATATTTTGTTCTTAGTCTTTTTTCCCCACTCCTTCCCCTCATCAATCTCTCACACAGAAAAAACTTCCAAATTTATAATTCTAGCTTTAACCTATTTCCTGAGCTGCAGATCTGCAATTCCAACTGCCCAAAGATATCTTTGCCCAGATCTTCCTCCAGTAGCTTAAATTAACTAGATTGACCTCAGTTATCTTTCTCCTACAAATCCTTCTATTCTGACAGCCATACAATAATCCCTCCAATAACTATATTCAGTAATTTGGGGTTGTTTTTTACTCTTTTCTCTCCCATCCCTCATATCCAATGAGCTATCAAGTCATAATATCACAGATTTTGAACTGCAAGTGATCTCACAGACCATATTAAAATTTAAGGAAACTGAATCCAGAAGGGCAAGTAATAGTGGTGGTACAAGTACAAGAATGTGAATCCTGGTCTTCTGACTTCAGTACTCTGTTCCACAAAGGAGGCAAGGTTAAGAAGGGAAAAAAGCAGGAAAAAAGTTATTAAACTATGCATACCCTTTGATCCAATAGTGTTACTATTGGGCTTATATCCCAAAGAGATCTTAAAGAATGGAAAGGGACCTGTATGTGCAAGAATGTTTGTGGCAGCTCTCTTTGTAGTGGCCAGAAACTGGAAACTGAGTGGATGCCCACCAATTGGAGAATGGCTGAATAAATTGTGGTATATGAAACTTATGGAATATTATTGTACTGTAAGAAATGACCAGCAGGATGATTTCAGAAAGGCCTGGAGAGACTTATGAACTGATGCTGAATGAAATGTTCAACAACAATACTACCTGATAATCAAATCTGATGGACATGGCTCTCTTCAACAATGAGATGAACCAAATCAGTTCCAATAGAGCAGTAATGAATTGAACCAGCTACACCCATCAAAAGAACTCTGGGAAATGAGTATGAACCACTACATAGAATTCCCAATCCCTCTATTTTTGTGTACCTGCATTTTTTATTTCCTTCATAGGTTAATTGTATACTATTTCAAAGTCCGATTCTTTTTGTACAGCAAAATAACTGTATGGACATGTATACATATATTGTATTTACCATATACTTTAACATATCTAACATGTATTGGTCAACCTGCCATCTGGGGGAGGGACTGAGGGAAAGGAGGGAAAAGATGGAACAAAAGGTTTTGCAATTGTCAGTGCTGAAAAATTATTCATCCACATATCTTGTAAATAAAAAACTATAAAAAAAAAAAAAGTCCACAAGATAACAAATACTTCAACCACACAAACTGTCAAAGGCTTTTAATATGACAAAAAAGTGGTACAGCAGAGGGAAGGAAGACACAAAGGGATTATTTCAATATTTAATAATGTACAAAAAATTTTATCTTAAGAACACTAAAAATCATGGTGACCTTGGATTAGCAAGTACTACTGAGGTAGAATTTTTCATATTGAGGCTTATTAAGTAGCAAATACTTTCCTTCATATAAAACATTTTTCTAATCCAACTTAACAAAAACATTTTTTTAACATGTTAAAGTATATCTTAAATACAATATATGTGTACATGTTTATACAGTTTTCTTGTTACACAAGAAAAATCAGATTTAGAAATCAGATATAGAAAGGTAAAAATAACCTGGGAAGAAAAACAAAAATGCAAGCAGTCCACATTCATTTCCCAGTATTCTTTCGCTGGGTGTGGCTGGTTCTGTTCATCACTAATCAATTGGAACTGAACTGGATGATCTCATTGCCAAAGACAGCCACTTCCATCAGAATTGATCCTCATATAGTATTGTGATTGAAATGTATAATGATCTCCTGGTTCTGCTCATTTCATTTAGCATCAGTTCATGTAAGTCTCTCCAAGCCTCTCTGTATTCATCCTGCTGGTCATTTCTTACAGAACAATAATATTCCATAACATTCATATACCACAATTTATTCAGCCATTCTCCAACTGATGGGCATCCATTCAACTTCGAGTTTCTAGCCACTATGAAAAGGGCAGCCACAAACATTTTTGCACATACAGGTCCCTTTCTCTTCTATAATATCTCTTTGGAATATAATCCCAATAAAAACACTGCTGGATCAAAGGGTTTGCACAGCTTGATAACATTTTGAGTATAGTTCCAAACTCCTTTCCAGAATGGTTGGATCTGTTCACAATTCCACCAACAATGTGTCAGTGTTCCAGTTTTCCCACATCCCCTCCAAAATCATCATTGTCTTTTCCTGTCATCTTACTCAATATGACAGGTGTGTAGTGGCATCTCAGAGTTATCTTAATTTTGATTTCTCTGATCAATAGGGATTTGGAACACCTTTTCATATGTGTAGAAACAGTTTCAACTTATCATCTGAAAATTGTCTGTTCATATACTTTGACCATTTATCAATTTGAGAATGGCTTGATTTCTTATAAATTAAGAGTCAATTCTCCATATATTTTGGAAATTAGGCCTTTATCAGAACTTTTAATTGTAAAAATGTTTTCCCATTTATTGCTTCCCTTCTAATCTTGTCTGCATTAGTTTTAACAGAAACATTCTTAAAAGCTATTCAGAATTTTCAGTAGGATAAGGTTATATATTTTTTAAAAATCAATACAAGTTAAAATGATATAAATTAACTGTAAAAAGAATTTCTGTCCTAATCTTTCAGGAGTAGCAATGTAACTTGAACTGAATCTACAAAGTGAGAAAAGGTTGAAAGAGAACTGAAAAGATGATAAATGTTCTCCCTTAGCCACAAAGTACCTTTTCTCCTCCATCCCCATTAAAAACAAACAAACAAACAAACCCACACAGCAAAAAGACCAAATAAGGAATGGTGGCCAATGACTACTAGTTTTCAAAATTAGTTGATTTAACTATTCTACTTTAACACAGATTATACGTCAGCCCCTTTTATTCAAATCTTCTCAAAATTTACAGCTGAAGCAAAACATGATTGAACAGTGTTTCATATAAATTTTGCACTTAGAAAAATTGGGACTAACCTCAGATCTGTTAACTGCCAGTAATATAAAAAACATATGTGGTTACTTGTAGCTAGTATTTTATCTTTTACAATGCATTTTTTTCAGTAAATGAGAATAATATTTGTAGTATTCTACAAATAAGGAAACAGTTTCATAAAAGACTTGGCCAAGGTCACATAACTGGAAAATGTTTTCTACTGCAAAAGTTTCATAAATTTAACAACCAAAAAAATTTTTTAACCTTATGTAAAAAAAAAAAATGTTTAAAATGTTGGAGGGGATGTAGGAAAACTGATTTACTAATGCATTGTTGAAATGCTCTATTTTGGAGAGCAATTTGGAGCTCTGCTCAAGCATACCCCTTGATCCAGTAGTACTCACTATTCACTATTGGGTCTATATACAGAGAGATCATTAAAGAGGGGAAAAGATCCAAGTGCAAAAATGTTTGTAACAACTTGTTTTGTAGTAACAGGAAACTGAATGGATGGCCATCAATTGGAGATTGGCTGAATAAATTGTGGTATATGAATGTTATAGAATATTACTGTTCTATAAGAAACAATCAGCAAGATGAATGATTTCTGAAAGGCCTATAGAGACTTATGTGAACTGATGCAAAGTAAAGTGAGCAAAATCAAGAGAACATTATACAAAGTAAGAGCAAGCTTATGTGATGATCAACTGTGATGAATTTGGTTCTTCTCAGCAATACAGTGATCCAAGGCAATTCCAATAGACTTGGGATGGAAAATGACTGGCATACAGAGAGACAACTATGGAGACAATGTGATCAATGCATAGTTTTTCACCTTTTTGTTTTGTTTGCTGCTTCTTTCTTGTGGTTTTTTTCCCTATTTTGATTTTTCTTTTAAAATATAACTAACATGTCCAACAGTTAGAGTTACAGAGAGAAACTCCATTTAAAGTAACTACTGATAGTATAAAATATAACAAACATGGAAATACATTTAAAAGGATTGTACATATTTAACCTATGTAGTTCAAGGTAGATACATAAATGTCAATATTTTTAAAAATTAACTTTATGATGGCAATTTTTTGATGTATGCTATATGATGGCAATTATACAAATAACCTTCTTAAAGCATAAAGAAAATAATTTAATCTTTATGGATCAGGATCAAAATTATAAATAATTATTATACTCAGCAATAATAAGCTGTGATGTCCTTTGTATCACTGAGGTGCATAGAGCTATTTGACCCTATATTAAATAGTCCCACATACTATTACATGCTTTATCTTTCAATATTGGCCTCTAGGAGTAAAGTCCATCTTTTCCCCTATAATATGGGAAACCAAATAGCAATACATTAAAACTGTACCAAATAGAATAGCTATTTTTGCTGTCGTTATTTCCTTTGAAAGAAGACATGAGAGGCAGCTAGGTGGCGCAATGGATAGAGCACCAGCCTTGAATTCAGGAGACCCCGAGTTCAAATCTGGTCTCAGACACTTCACACTTCCTAGCTGTGTGACCCTGGGCAAGTCACTTAAGCCCAATTGCCTCAGCAAAAAAAAAAAAAAAAAAAAAAAAAAAAAAAAAAAAGACATGATTTGTAAAGGAAGCAAATTTGAGTATATGGATTTTATCATATCATTTTGGCTGCCCAAGCCTTTTTTTTCCCTTCTTGCTTCCCATCTATGTTCTAAATAGGAGAGATATATCTGTTCTTAAGGTAACTGAAACAAAAATAAAACCACTTATATGCTGTAATAATAATTATCTACAAAATTAGGAAAGTTCCACAAATATTTACATAAAGTCATACAGAGAAGAAGAAGTAGACTGATGGTACAATATTATCAGGGAAGTAAAATAGCAAAAGTCACTTTGAATCTTACAACAATGACAAACACATGAACCAGCAAGTGACCATATACTACAGACTCCCCAAAAAGAACTACATAAACTACAGGGTAGTAATTTAAATGACCACTTTAATTATGCTCCTGTGGTGGAAAAAGAGCAGCTACATCTGTCCTAATACGTGATTTTATATAAATAAGGATTTATAAAGCACGTGTAATCAAAAATTTGGCATTGGCAGTAACAGGATTGGAGAAAATTTTAAATAATATATAAAATTATAAAGCATATCCGTAACAATGCCCAGATTTAAAAATCACCAGGCATTTCCTAGCGGGGACCTAGAGGGCCATCACATTTTTACTTGTAATTTGGCAGTAACTCTATTGTACTGGATGAGCCCCATGGCAGACTGAAGGCCAGCTTTCAGGAAGACGAGACTACATAGAACGGTGTCTGTTAATACTTGCAATACCGTGTTTCAAAGCAGCTCAAAGTGCACTCATCACCGGGGTGGAAGTGTAACTCCCTTCGGTACTTCAGCTCCCTCTCCCAGCCATTAATTACATCTTGAGGAGATGACAAGCGGAGGAAAATGACTACTTCTCAATGGACCAGCCTGTGTTTTCCTTCAACTTTCTCTGTGGATCATCTTTCCTTTCCCACCTGCAGAGTAACTAATGGTCACGGCGGGAGGGGTCGGAGAGCAAGAAGGGGAAGGGAGGCTTTAAACAGCCCCCCAAAGCTCCCCCCGCTGGAGGGACTTTTCCCCTTCTCCCACTCCTGACTTAGGGACTCTGTGGCAGCATCAAAGCCACCGGCCCGTAAGGAGGCTTCTCGGACACGCCCTTCGTCGGGACCAGAGCGGCTCGGGCTCGGCAGGCCGGGGGACCCTCGCACTGAGGCGCCTCCACAGCCACCGCGACACGCAGCCCCGGGGTGCGCGTACACCGCTGTCATGAAACGTATCCTTACACTCTATGTATCCACATACCCATACACACGCACCCTCCTCCGAGGGGAGAGTAAGAATGGTTAACTTCATGCTTCCCTTCCCATCAGGGGGGTCCGCACCGCTGCCACCCTCCTCTCAGGTCAGGGACCGCGAAGTCGGACTGACTCTCCCCCCCTCCCTCCACTTCCCGGTCCCTGTCCCTCCCCCTTCTCCTCCTCCCCCTCCCCCCCATCCCAGCGCCCGAGCCTCTTCCCCGTCATTTTTCTTCTCTCATTATTCGCCTCTCCACCATTTTTTTTTCAAGTCACGCGAAGTTTTTCTTCTCTTCCAGAATCTCCCCCAGCAGTTCCCCTGGCCCCGACTCCAGGACCCCGAACCTGGGGTCTCTACTCACCAGAGAACTTCGCCTCCTGCTCCTTCCAATCTTCTTCAAACCGGACTTGGTCAAAGATAAGATTCTGGGCTGCGTCCCCCCTGACGCATGCGTATTCAGAACCCTCCACATTTTCCCCCTTTGCCCCGCCCCCAACAGGCGCCTGCGTACTTCCCCAACTCCGGCACCACCTACCAGGACACGCCCCTGGAGCTACTGCCAATCAGCGTACAGGAGAGGGAGGTTTAAATCTTCCACCCAGAAAAAGAACTGCTGTCCAATCTAGTAGATCAGTTAGTGATGAGTTGTTTTTGAAGGAGTTGGATGATGCATGTAAAGTTCTATTTCTTTATTTCCCAGGCTTTTGTGAAACCAAATACAGGTGCAGCTGATCTAAAAACAACCCAATTCAACAAAGTATTTATTTGGCAAGTCATGGCAAGTCACACATTGTACTGAAGATACTAAGATAAAACAAGAACAACCCAATTCCTGTCCATTAGAAAATGATATTGCACCTTGTGCACAAAACTGTAAAATGGGGACGCCTCGAATTAGATGACTTCTAAGAATCCTTCTAATTGTAAATCACTGTTCCTAGGATCCTAAGTAAATACAAAATGTATTATACAATATGATAGATCTGTTGTAATAATATATAAGATGATGTGATACAATGTATTGTCTAACAAGTAATATAATTAATGTAATATAAAATGTAAAGCAATTTCCATAATTTTCCATCCCACCTTGGTTAAAGACTCATCACTTTTCACTTAGGCTATTGCCTTCTGATTGGTCTCCCTACCTCAAATCCTGACCTGAGTGCTTAGCAAGACTAATCTTTCTACTCATTCAAGGGATCTCATTCTGTCCTCTCTTCTTCAACAAACTGCCCCCTCTGACAGCCCCTACTCACTCGCTCATTTTCAATCTCTCCCTCTCTACTGGCGGTTTGCCTACTGCCTATAAATATGCCGATGAATCCCCTCATCCTGAAAAAAAGAAAAGACCCTCACTTGGAGAATAACATACACACTCAATTGGGTATAGAAATCTATCTTAACCTATAGAGGAGTAAGAGGGAAGAAGATAACGCAAGAGTAGTGGTACTGATATAAAGGAGGGTGGATTTCAACTAAAAGCAAAATACTTTTGAAGAGGAATAAGATGAAAGGAGAAATAGAGAAAGAAAAACAAGGAAAACAGAAAATAGGAAAAACAGGAAAAAAATACACAGTTAAGGCAGCTAGGTGGTGCACTAGATAGAGCAACAGCTCTCTAATCAGGAGGACCTGAGTTCAAATCTAATCTGACACTTAACACATCCTAGCTGTGTGACCCTGGGCAAGTCACTTAACCCCAATTGCCTCAGGGCGAAAAAAAGAAAGAAAGAAATACACAGTAATAGTAATCATGAAAGAACTGATAAAGACCTCATTTCTCAAATAAATTTATAGACAGAGAGAGAAAGGAAGAGAGAGAGAAAGAGAGAGAACTGAGTCAAATTTATAAAAATACAAGTTATTCTCCAACTGATAAATAGCCAAAGGATATGAACAAGCAACTTTTTTTTTTTCCTAAGTGTCTAAAGTCACATTTGAACTCGGGTCCTCCTGACTTCAGGGCTGGTGCTCTACTGCGCCACCTAGCTGCCCCTAAACAGGCAATTTTAAGAGGAAAAAACAAACTATCCATATTCCTATGGAAACTAAAGCTATGTTCATATGAAAAAATGCTCCAAATCTCTATTGATTGGAAAAAATGCAAATTAAAACAAATCTAAGGTCCCACCCTCCCCTATCAAATTGACTAAAATGACAGAAAAGGAAAGCAACAAATGTTGGGTGGGATATAGGACATTTTAAATAGCACAGTTAGTAAAATTATGAACTGATCCAACATTCTAGAGAGCAATTTGGAACTAGGCACAAAGGGCTATAAAACTGCATATCTTTCACACCTCTCAGATAGACTAAGGTGACAGAAAAAGATAATGATAAAAGTTGTACAGGATGTGGGAAAACTGGGACATTAACACATTGTTGGTGGTGTTGTGAAATGATCCAATCATTCTGGAGAGCAATTTGGAACTGTGCCCAAAGGGCTATCAAATCCTGCATACTCTTTGATCCAACAGTATGTCTACTTGGCCTTGTATCCCAAAGAGATTATAAAAGAGGGGAAAAGACCTACATGTGTAAAAATATTTATAATAGCCCTTTTTGTAGTGGCAAGGAACTAGAAATTAAGAGGATGCCCATCAGTTGGGGAATGGCTGAATAAGTTATAGTGTATGACTATAATGGAATATCATTGTTCTATAAGAAACAATGAGCAGGCTGATTTGAGAAAAAGCCTGGAAAGAGTTACATAAACTGATACTGAGTGAAGTGAGCAGAACCAGAGAACATTGTACACAATAACAAGATTATGCGATGATCAACTGTGATAGACTTTGTTCTTTTCAGCAGTGAGATGATTTCAATTCCAATAGATTTGTGATGAAGAGAACCATCTGCATCCAGAAAGAGGACTATGGGACTGAATGTGGATTAAAACATATTTTCACCTTTTTTGTTGTTATTTGCTTGCTTTTTTCTCACTTTTTTCTTTTTGATCTGATTTTTCTTGTGCATCATGATAAATGTGGAAATATGTTTAGAGAAATTGCACATATTTAACCTATATTGGATTACTTGCTATTTAGGGAAGAGGGGAGGGAGAAGGGAGGGAGAAAAAATTGGAACCAAGGTTTTGCAAAGATGAATGTTAAAAACTATCTTTACATGTATTTTGAAAATAAAAAGTTATTGTTAAAAAAAGATTATATGATGATCAACATGATAGACTTGGCTCTTCTCAATAATGCAGTGATTCAGGGCAATTTCAATAGATTTGGGATGGAAAATGTCATCTGCATCCAAAGAGAGAACTATGGAAACTGATGTGGATTGAAACATAGTATTTTCACCTTTTTGTTGGGTTTTTCTTTCTCATGGTTTTTTCCCTTTTCATCTGGTTTTTCTCATATAACATGACCATGTGGAAATATGTTTTTTAAAATTGCAAATATTAAAAAAAAAGAAAAGAAAAAAAATTGCAAATATTTAGTCAATATCAGAATTGCCTGCTTCCCACCTTGGGCTGGGAAGAGAAAAATGAGGAACACAGATTCTTACAAAAGTGAATACTGAAAATTATCTTTACATGTTTTTGGAAAATATATTGAGAATTTTAAAAAGAAGAGCAAAAGTGGGATTGAAGGGGGAGGGAAACTGTTTCCTTTACTGAAACTCTGTTCCCTTTATGATTATCTCTCTGAAACCATGATCCTTTTTGGAGTCTCCCCCTAGATAAGTTATCTTTCAGGGATGCCAGACCCTTTGATTCAATTAGAAATCTTGGTCAAAAAGCACCCCTTTGAAAGTGTTATTAATTCCAATTGGAAATCTGGGCTGGATGATGATAAACATCTAGGCCTGGAAACTTTGGCTTCCTTTTCAACCTGAAGCCTCAAGAGTCCTTTTAAAGGGTAGTTTCTGAACTCACTATTTGCAGAAGATCCAAAGAGGCTTGCTCTGCTTTTAAGACCCTGCCAGCTGAGAAGGCACTCTCTTCTCAGTGTCAATCTCCATTTCCCTAATAGGACTTTTAAAACTGACTTCTTATCTACCAATAAACTTTCATTTTTGCCAATTAATAATTCGGGTTCATGAATTCTTTCATGAAGAACCTGTGCAAAGACCATAGGGGGATTTTAACAACTCTCTAACAGTCACTAACCTCATCAGGATCAATGACAGGAAAGGTGCCATATAAGGCAGAGGTGAGGCAGATTAATAAAGTGAGAACAGCCTGTGGAAAACTTTTTTTTCAATTGTGCATAGCTTTGACCTTTTATATTTTACCTTTAATTATAGGTTTGTATTCCAAAGATATTAAAGGAGGAAATGGAAAGAGACATATAGTATATATATATATATATATATACACACACACACACACATATATATATATATATATATATATATATATATATATACACACACACATATATATATATATATATATATACGAAAATATTTATGACAGCTCTTTTGTGGTGGCAAAGAAATCAGAAGTTAGGGGATATTCAATTGGGGAATGTCTGAATATGTTATGATATATGATTGTGATTGGAGTGCCAATATGCTATTATGCTATAAAGAAATGATGAACAGAATGCTTTCAGGAAAATGTGGAGAAATTGACATGAGCTGATAAAATGAGCAGAACTAGGAGACCATTGCACACTGTAATGGAAATGTTTTAGTAACTATGAATAACTTTGCTATTTACAGTAATACAAAGATCCAAGACAATTACAAAGAATTTATGATGAAAAATGCTATCCATCTCCAGAAAAAGAATTTGTGGAGTCTGAATGCAAATCGAAGCATATATTTTAAATTTCTCTTATTTTTCTTGGGGTTTTTTTGTTCCGTTTTCTTTCACAGCATGACTAATATGAAAATATGGTTTCATGACTATACATGTATATCCTATATCGACCTGCTTGCCTTCTCAATTGGGATAAAGGGAGGGAGAATTTTGGTACTCAAAATTTTGAAAAGCAAAAGTCAAACACTGTTTTTATGTGCAATTGGAAAAAAAATCCTTCACTTGATCTTTCTATCCCTACTATTCCTAATTTTCTTCTGCTCTTTGTAGTAATTTCCTTTAATAGTCCATCTATAATAGAAGCCTTCATTTTCTCTCTTCTTAATTTTCTTCTTTACTCCTTACAATCTGCCTTCCAACTTTATCATTCTACTCTCCAAAGTTACTAATGATCACTTAGTTGCCAAATGTAATGGTCTTTTCTTTATCCTGGACCTCTCTGCAGCCTGGATCCTATTAATCACTCTCTCTTTATTCTCCTTGATGCACTGTCTATCTCTCTCCATCTCTCTGTCCTTGTCTGTCTCTGTATATCTCTCTTTACATTTCTGAGTCTCTCTGTCTCTCTCCCTTTTTCTCTTTCTTCTGGACTCCATTTACTCCTGATTTTCTTCCTACCAATCTGACAGATCATTTTCTTTCTCTTTTGCTGGATCCTCCTCCTCCTCAAGTCCTCTAACCATAAATGTCACTCAGGATTCTGTCCTGAGTCTTCTCTTCTCCCTCTATATTATTTCTATCACTTATATATACGATCTCATCAATTTCCATGGTTTAATTACTATTTTTATGCTGTTCATTCTTAAATCTAACCTTCTGCTACACTTTCTCTGCTGACCTCCAATCTCACATCTCCAAATGCCTTTTAGATATTTCAAACTAGATGTAGTGAATATAACATAGATGAAGATCCAGCAAATGAGACTAAGAAAGAGGATCATATAAGTAGGAAGAGAACAAGGAGAAACTAGTGTTGGAAAAACAGAGAAGAGGATATAATGGAAAAGAGGATATTGAACAACGCAGAGAGAACAAAAATATTAAAGGTTGAGAAAAGGTTATTAGATTTAATAATTAAGAAATTATTAGTAAGTTTGGAGACAGTAATTTCAGTTGAATGATGAAGTCAAAAGCCAAATTGTATACAGTTAAGAAGAGAGGAGGAACCTATTGGAGGCAGATAGATGGTACAATCAGGACATAGCTAGTAGGCAGGGAGAAAATATTTTTCTTTTTATTAAAGCTTTTTATTTACAAAGCATATGCATGGGTAATTTTTCCAACATTGACCCTTGCATAATCTTTTGTTCCAAATTTTCCCCTCCTTCCCTCCACTCTCTCCCCTAGCAAGCAGGTAATCCAATATAAGTTAAATATGTTGAAATACATTTTAGGTCCAATATATGTATACAAATTTATACAGTTATCTTGCTGCACAAGAGAAATCTGATCAAGAAGGAAGAAAAAGAAAAACTGAGAAAGAAAACAAAATGCAAGAAAATAACAACAGAGAGAGTGAGAATGCTATGTTGTGTTCCACACTCTATTCCCATGGTTCTGAGTGTAGATGGCTCTCTTCATCACTGCACAATTGGAATTGGTTTGAATCATTTCAACACTGAAGAGAGCCACAACCATCAGAAATGATGTGTAGTCTTTTAGTTGCCTTGTATAATGACCTTCTGGTTCTGCTCATTTCACTTTGGATCAGTTCATGTAAGTCTTTCCAGGCCTCTCTGTATTCATCCTGTTAGTCATTTCTTACAGAACAATAATATTCCATAACATTCATATACCATAATTTATTCAGCCATTCTCCAACTGATGGGCATTCACTCAGTTCCCAGTTTCTTGCCACTACAAAGAGGGCTGCCATTAACATTTTTGCACATGTGGGTCTCTTTTCCTCCTTTAAGATCTCTTTGGGATATAAGCCCAGTAGGAACACTGATGGATCAAAGGATATGCACAGTTTGATAACTTTTTGAGCATAGTTCCAAATTGCTCTGCAGAATGGTTGGATCTGTTCACAATTCCACCAACAATGCATCAGTGTCCCAGTTTTCCCACATTCCCTCCAACATTGGTCATTATCTTTTCCTGTCATCTTAGCCAATCTGAGAGGTATGTACTAGTATCTCAGAGTTGTCTTAATTTGCATTTCTCTGATCTATAGTGATTTAGAGCACCTTTTCATGTGACTACAAATAGTTTCAATTTCTTCATCTGAAAATTATCTGTTCATGATGCTGAGTGAAATGAACAGAACCAGAAGATCACTATACACTTCAACAACAATACTATATGAAGATGTATTCTGATGGAAGTGGATATCTTCAACATAAAGAAGATCCAACTCACTTCCAGCTGATCAATGATGGACAGAAACAACTACACCCAGAGAAGGAACACTGGGAATTGAATGTAAAATATTAGCACTACTGTCTATCTACCCAGGTTACTTTTACCTTCGGAATCCAATACTTAACATACAAGAAAATTGGATTTACACATATATATTATATCTAGGTTATATTGTAACACATGTAAA
This sequence comes from Sminthopsis crassicaudata, assembly GCF_048593235.1. NCBI lineage: Eukaryota > Metazoa > Chordata > Mammalia > Dasyuromorphia > Dasyuridae > Sminthopsis > Sminthopsis crassicaudata. The sequence goes on along the minus strand of NC_133618.1, from coordinate 272,815,297 downwards.
ATGTATGAGATTGCCTGTCATCTAGGGGAGGGAGTAGAGGGAGGGAGTAGAAAATTTGGAAAAATGAATACAAGGGATAATGTTATTTAAAAAATAAATAAATAAAAATTGTCTGTTCATATTCTTTGACTATTTATCAATTGGAGAATGCCTTGAACTATTATAAATTTGACTCAATTCTTTATATATTTTAGAAATGAGGCCTTTATCAGATCCTTTGGATATAAAAGTATTGGGATTGCCTGTGCAGGTAGGGCACCTCTGTGGCAAAAGGGATGTGAGATATGGATAAAAGAAGAGATAATAGCAGATGTTATGAGTGATCTGAGATGAGCAGCCGAAAAGAGGAAGTTCTTCATAAATAAAGCAGAACTATGAAGCAAGATTTCCAGCTGAGAGAGTTGGGTGAGGTGGAGCCATAGAAGGTTTAATAAAAGATGAAAAGATTTGGAAGAACTTCTATGGTAGGATAGTAAATTGAGTTTATGTTACAAAATGTGTAGTAGGTGCAATTGTATTCATCATCTGGGCAGTTAGGTGGCTCAGTGGATAGAGCACCGGGTCTGAAGTCAGTAGGACCTGAGTTCAAATCTGATTTCAGACACATAACATTTCCTGGCTGTGTGAATTTGGGCAAGGCAAGTCACTTAACCCCAATTGCCTCAGCAAAATAAATAAATAGATATAGATATATAATTTTATATATATATATATATACACACACACACAAAAAAAATTTTATTCAGCATCTTATTTGTAGGAACAAAGGCAGCAGATGGTAAGAGTAACCTAATGATAAGGTTTAGAAGGGCACCATCCAAGGTGGGGGATGGCATTGACAAGAAAAAAACAGTATAGAATTAAACCATTTCACCAAGAAGAAAAGATGGGAAAGGAGAGAATATGGTTAGTTCAGGGATAATGGCCTAGAAGTGAACTGAGAAAGTTTGAGGTCATGGTAAGGAAAATGATCAGAATTCAGTATATAGGAAGGCAAAGGGAGAGCAAGAAAGCCAATAGAATGTGATTAGATAAGGGAATTTCAGATAACTTGGACATGTAGATAATGCTTTTTATGAGTGAGCAAAATTAAGGTAAAGTTGAAGCCAAGGTGGTGCAGTGATAGGAAGCAGTACAAGAGTTCCCATCTATATACTCTTTCAAACAAATATGGAAAAAATATCAGGTTGAATCCTGATGGAGTAACCTAGGAAAAAAATCAGCTCATTTGGCATAAGGAGACACACAAGGAAGTCTGTGTATATTGGGGACAGATTGGCCCAGAACCATACTACAGGAAGCACTCTAGCTACAAGATTATATAAGAGGAGGTCCCAGACCTAGAACCATACTTGGGCACTGTGAAGTGGTGATGTGTGAACAAATGGCAGCTTTGTTTAAACACTCTCCAATCATGGATTGAAGAAGAGTAGACTAAGAAGAAAATCTGCTTAGGGGAGTAGCTTTCCCAGGTCAGGAGGACTTGGGCTATATATAAAGGAAGTTTACAAGTCAGCAGAAACAACCCAGAAAGGTGGAGCCTCATTTTCAATGTCTAGCCCAGTCTGTAGAGGAATACCCAGGATAGAAAACCTAGATCAAAGAGGAACCCATAATTCCTCTCTGAACCAACAGAGTTTTTTAGCTGGCTGATAGAGTTAAAGTTCAGAAGTAGCCTACACTTGCTCAGGCCAGGGGTTCAGCCATAGACTTTGCCCTGGATCAGACAACTTTTGGAGCATTAAAAGCTTTTGGTCCCCAACCTATCCTTGAAATCCTGGAATGACACAACATTCTGTACTCTCAACAAAGCAGCCAAATCAGTTGGTGGAGTTGTGAACTGATTCAATCATTTTAGAGAGCAATTTAGAATTATGTCCAAAAGACTATGTGCATACTTTTTGATCAAGCAGTGTCTCTACTGGGTTACTATCCCAAAGGGATAAAAAAGGGAAAAGGACTCACATGTGCAAACATTTTTGTAGTGGCAAGGAACTGAAAATTGAGTGGATGTCCATCAGTTGGGGAATAGCTGGATAAGTTATAATACATGTGATGGAATATTATCATGCTGCACAGGAAAAATCAGTAGATCTGATTTTTCTTGTGTAACATGACAAATATGGAAATATGTTGAAATACTGCACATGTTTAACCTACACTGTATTGATTATCATCTAAGGGAGAGGACTAAAGGAGAGAGAGGGAGAAAAATTTGGAACACAAGATTTTACAAGGGTGAATATTGAAAATTATCTTTGCATGTATTTGGAAAAACAAAAAGTTATAAAAAAATGAACCAAAAAAACTGCCTAGATTTCTTAGAAGCAGAGGGCAAAGTAGAAATAGAAAAAATCCACTGGTCACTTCCTAAAAGAAAACCCAAACTGAAAACTCCTAGGGATATCAGCTCAAATCTAGAGCTTTTTGATCAAAGAAAAAAGATGTTCAAGTAATCAGAAAGAGTTCAAGTATCAAAAAGCCCCATCAAGATCAAACACCATTTAGCAGCTGCTAAAAAAAGAGGAATAAATAGCTTGGAATGCCTTATTCAAAAAGGCAAAGGGATATAGACATGTAGAGCATTTATAGAGAAGAATAACTTACCTAGCAAAACAGAGTATTATGCTTTTTGGTAAAACAAAACAAAAAAAAAGGTTTTTGATGAAATGGAAGACTTCTAAGCATTTCTGATGAGAAGTCCAGAGCATTAAAGAAACTATGAAATAGATATAAGAGTGAATAGGAAAAAACTTTTTTTTAAAGAGTGAAAAGAAGCATAAAAAAGGTAAACATGAATAAATGATGATAAAGGACTGAACTAAGATAAACTGCTTACATTCATGTATGGGAAGGTGACACATACGATCATCCTTATTATTATCTGATTAAAAGAGAAAGTCCAATTAGACAACACCTGAGAATGGGTCTATCATATTTTGATGATCTTAAAAAATGAAAAGAAAGGGAAAGAGGAATACACTGGAGTAGGGAGAGGAAGGAAAGAAAGGTTAGGGGAAATTATCTTACATAATGTACAAGTAGAAATATATGCAAAGAAGAAGGGATGTGAATGACAGCTAAGAATTGACCTTTATTCATTTGAACAGTCAGAAGACACATATACATAAACAATTGGGCAGAGAAACATATTTCATTCAACAGGGAAATAGGAGGAAAAGAGGAGAAGCTGGAAGGGGGAATTAAAGCTAGGTGACACAATAGATAGATTATTAGATTTGGAGGGGAAAAAAAGATTCATTTTACTGAGTTCAAATCTGGCTTTAGATGCTTAATAGCTGGGTGACCCTGGGTAAATCACTTAGCTCTGTTTGCCTCAGTTTCTTCAAATGTAAAATGAATTGGAGAAGAAAATGACAAACCATGGGGCAGCTAGGTGGTGTAGTGGATAGAGCACCAGCCCTATCAGGCTATCAGCCCTATCAGGAGGACTTGAGTTCAAATCTGATCTCAGACACTTAACACTTCCTAGCTGTGTGACCCTGGGCAAGTCACTTAACCCCAGCTTCAGGAAAAAAAAAAAAAAAGGATATGGCTAATGAAGAAATTTGTTTTAATTGATCATATATGTTTGTAATAGTTTTAGTTTTTCTTTTTCTCAGTGGGAGTTAGGAATGGGCAGGAAGAATTAGAAGTCAAATTTTGGACATTTGAAACTATACATATATAAAAGAAAACTTAGGGGAAATCTCTGATCAACACAGTGATTAATTACAATTCCTGAGGATTCATAATAAAACATATTTCCTACCTCCTGACAGAGGGATGATAGACTCTAAGTGCAGATTAAAACATTTTTCCCCCTTAGAACTGTCAGTGGTTAATTTTTTTTCTTTTTTGATTTTAATAGTATTTTATTTTTCCAAATAGATGCAACACTAATTTTCAGCATTCACCTTTGCAAAATCTTGCATTCCAAATTTTTTTCTCTCCTCCCCACCTCTCTCAACAAGGTATATAGATAAATCATGTCCAATTCTTCTAAACATGTACATCATGCTACACAAGAAAAATGAGATGGGGCAGCTAAATGGTGCAATGGATATTGCATTGGCTCTGGAGTCAGAAGGATCTGAGTTCATATCCAACCTCAGACACTTAACACTGCCTAACTGTGTGACCTTGGGCAAGTCATTTAACCCCAGTTGCCTGGCCAAGAAAATAAAAAATAAAGATCAGATCAAAAGAGGAAAAAAAAAAAAAAAACCCAAGAAAGAAAAACAAAAGAAGCAAACAAACAACAAGAAAAAAGGTGAAAATACTATGCTTTGATCCAGATTCAGTCTCCATAATTCTCTCTGTGGATGCAGATGGCACTTTCCACCCTAAGTCTATAAGAATTGCTTTGAATCACTTCCCATTTGAAAAGCACCAAGTTATTATAGTTGATCATTACCTAATCTTGTTGTTGTGTACAATTTTCTGTTGGTTCTGCTCATTTCATTCAGTGTCAGTTCATGGACAAAAGAGGGAAGGAGGGAAGGAAAACAGAAAAAAAGGAAGGAAAAAGTATTCCAACACCAATTCCAGTTTCTAGACTAGCTTCACACATTGAATCCTTCATTTATCTATTTAGATTTCTTTGGGGGGGGGAGGGGGAGGGGGAGAGAGACTAGGTGAAAGAAGAGATTCTTTGCATCAATTGCTACCTAGCTTTTATCACTGAATAGTCTTGGCCTCAGTCAGACAGACCTGTTGAAAACCTTAACTTAAAAAGGCCAAAGTCTCCCATTTCATCTGGGGCCATTTCTGGTCATCTTGATCTATATCTTGCCACTGGACCCAGATGGCTCTGGAGAGGAAATTGAGACAAAGTCACCTACAGGTGAATTTGCACACCCTTTCTTTATTAAACCCAATTCACTTGCATGACATGGCATCACCTCCCTGATGTCATGGTCCTCTTGATATGGTCTATAATATAGGGTTTGTCACTAGATGATGGCAGGCACCAAAAGTTGGGTTTTGGTTATATGAAGAATTCACAATGACCATTCTCTTTGGCAAAAGGTAGATTTATTTAGAGGAACACGTTACAGACAAAATGAAGGGATACAATAGACACTGGGAATGGTAAATATGAAATAAAATTGGGAGAGCATGCAAAGAGGCTTTCCTGAAAGGGACCTAGCACCCTAAAAGAACTAGTTAGCTATAAGGAGGAGAAGTGGGGTTGAGAGTATAGTGGAGTTAGGAGAGATACCACTTGGCGTGGGTGAGGAGAGAGAGGTAAGAAGAAAGACACCATGAGGCAGAGTGCCATGGCATGGCCATAAGTAGGGAAAATTTAATCTTAAGGACATGACTGGAACTTCTAAACAGGGCATGGTAAGGTGAGACTGCTGGAGATGTCTGCAGAGGGTGGCTCTCAGAGATTTGACATAACTTGGATTTCAGACTGCAAGACTTCTCCAGAGGGTGGGACCATGGAGCTAAACTGATCTCTATCAGTCCCTACTCCCTCCTTGCATTAAGGATCATTTCTTTAGTTTCTATCCAAAACATCACTCAGCACCTCTACACTTTTAGAGAATGAAGGACAAACAACAATAATCAGGAAAGGCAGATAAGAACTTAGAGCAGAAGGAGTAATTCAAGATTCCTCAGAAGACATAATTAAGACCTAGGAAAACATCCTCTCAGCTTTCATTGAGTCAGCATTAATACAAAAATTACTTTGTATTTAATATGTATACATTTTCTATTTATCTCTCATTGTACATTCATGTCAACCTCTTCTCTAGCTCTTTTCTCTGGCTTTTTGTCTCTTACTTCTCTTATCTGGTCACTCATCTTTTTTCTTCACGGACTGCATTTTGGATGTTTAAATACTTTATACTGGTCATCTCAGAAGTATTTCAAACTCAATATGTCTAAAAATAAAACTCATTTTATCCCCCCAAATCACCCATCTTTGGGACTTTACTATTTTTGTTAAGAGTGTCACTGTCTTTCCAGTTATCCAGGTTTACAATCTCATTGACATTCTCAACTCTTCACTCTGTCACCTTGTATCCAATCATTTGCCACATCTTGTCATTTCTACTTGCACATTTCTCATACAGTACTCCTTCTCTTCACTAACATAGTGCTCATTAACTCTCACCTTAACTATTGAGTAACTTATTTGGTCTCCCAGTCTAAAATCTCTCCTCTCTAATCTCTATTGTTTACATCACAACTACAATGATTTTCCAAAAATGCTGGTCTGATGATGTTACTCTCCTACTCAATAATCTCCAGTGACTCTTAATTGCTTCTAAAATCAAATATGAACTCTGTTTGATATTTAAACCTTTCATAGCTTGATCCAAACCTATTTTTCTAGCTTATTATTCATTTACTTCTTTCAGGGGAATAATTTCAATCTATTCAAACTAGATTACTAATTTTTTCTCATAAATGTCTCCATCTCTTTTCTGTGATTTTGCACTGTTTTTTTCTCTTCCTTGGAATTCATACCATTTTCACTTCTTCCTCCTAGAATACTTTCCTGCAAGACAACTCAAGCAAGGTCTTTTCTTTGCCTTCATAATTTTAGTGTGCATATGTGATGAGAGTTGTGGTCACTTTAAGAAACTAATCCTTTCAGATTGATTTATTCCTTTTTGATTCCCAACCCTTTGTAGCCGGTGCATTATCAATTCAAGAAGCAAGGACCTTTGATTCACAAATCCTGATTAAAAGCACCCTTTTGAATACCAATAGGATATCCAGGCTCTCTCATCCCCCATAGGATCTGAGCCAACTTGGGACTCCACCCACAGGCTCCTTTAGCTAAATCTCTCATTATAAAAGAGCCAAGCTGGGGTCCTCTCTTGGCAGAAGGTCAAAACATGCCAGCCTTACCCCCTGGCACCGAGGACTCTCTTCCCACCGAAAAATCCAAATCTAGGCAACTAACTACATATAAAAGGAAGATCTGATAATAGTCATGAACCTGAATGGCCGAGGAAGCTGGAGGATAGTTCGATTTAGGAGAGAGGATGACTGCTTTATACAAGCTGAATGGGAGATGGCAATGGGGCACTCCAGAAGGCAGATGATGAAGCAGGGCTGGAACAAAGAGACAAAGATTTGGCAGATCTGACACAAGGGTAGCCCATAGGAACTGCTGGGATCATCAATGGAATGCAGAGGAAAGAGAGCCTTGGTTAAAGCTTTGAGGAGCATCCATACTTGGTGTATCTTTATTTGGGAGGAGAAAAAAGCAGATACAGAGAACCAAAGGAGAACAATGTTATTAAAGAAGCCACAAAGGGAGTTTCCTAGTGGAAGATGTGGTGAACAGCATCACAAATTGCAGAAAACAAGGAGGATGAGGACTGTGAGTTTAACTCCATATCCTTGCACTGAATCCAAAGGGGTTGCAGGGGAGCTCTATTTGACTCCCTGTACCCCAACCTGCCACTAGACCTCAACTAAACCCTAATTTCATTTAGGTACCCCAAATCTAGACCTCATCATATGTACATATATATGTATGTACACACACACACACACACACACACACACACACACACACACATATATATATATATATATATATATATATATATATATATATATATGTATATGTATACACACACAGAGATTTCATTTTTGTCTTTGTATTCCAAACACATAGCACAGTACCTGATACATGAAAGGCATGTGCCTTGTGATTAACTGAAGTACTGTGAGGCATTTAAAATTAGTGGATGATACAACTTATTACTAAGAAGGCTAACACTTCTTCCTCACCTCTGTCTCTCCAAAGCAGGTATCCTAGCTTGTTTTGGTGGTCAGCTCAAAAATCACTTCCTATATGAGAACTTTGCTGATATTTTATTCCTCAGCTGCTGGTATCCTAGATTCCTTTGTATTTGCTGTGCATTTTGCATTTACTTTTATGAGTACTTCTTCCCCCTCCCCCCTAGAAGGTAAACTTTTAGTGGGATGAAACTGTTTTGTTTTTGCCTTTAAATTTCCAACTCTTTTAAAAAAAAGTAAACAGTTAACAAATACTTGATGAACCTATGAATCATCAATGATGAAAATTTTTGATTCTGTCTAGGTTTCCCAGGTGCATATTTAATTGCTGTTATTCTTCCCCAGACATCTTTAGCCTGCAGTTCTATAATTAATCTTTAAAGCAATTCATCATTTTTTGCATGCTTTTTCTCTCAGGTGTCAGAATACAAACAGCATTTCCTGCTGTGGATGAATGCTGAGGACTTGTGATGTCATAAATACTTTAATTGGAAACGTTTCTTCAAGACTTCTGGAAGGGGAACGCGGTACACTACAAGTTCACAGGTAAATTTAGGAAAAAGGTCTGTCCGGTGATTTAATTGAAGTAGAGACCTTAGTTTCGAGAAAATTCATTCTAGTAAAGTCGATCTCCGATTAGAGTTGCTTGGTACTTGCCCAAGGTCACGAACCTGTAAGAGTCCAGAGGTTGAATTCTATCCCAAGTCTTATGGGCTCCAAGCTAAGTTCTCCATCCACTACGCGAGCAACCTTCCTCACAGTTAAGTAAATGCTACAAAATATAGATTATGTACATTCCGCGTAATTTAATGGGAGATGGAAGAACTGAAGGTGATCAGAAAATGCTGGGCGTGGGTTTTCTTTTTTGGGAAGGTGGAGTGAGGTGTGGGGTGGGGCTAAAAAATTCCCGGGAAGACGTCGAAGTGCCGGGAACCCGGGCCGGGCTGGGGGGGCGGAGTCAGTTCTGGGAGCGCTAGGAGAGGACTGGGAAGGGAGAGCTGCAGGTCAGGTGCTGAGAACAAACTTTTGCCTACAACTGGCTCTTCTTCAGGGAAACTCCAGCCGAAAGAAATCCGACGCCTCGTACGGAAGGATGCTCTTCCCAGGACGGCTTTTTCTGCAACTCTAGCTCTTTCCCTCTCGTTTCCTTCCCATCTTTTTTTCCTCAGGTAGACGCTTCTTCCTTCAGCCGTCGTCTCCCTCTTCCCGCCCCTCTCTGTGCATTGTTCATCCTCGAGGTTTTAAATAAAGCTTTTGGCAGCACTTGGTAGGCGAAGTGAGAGGATAGCGGTGACCAAATGCGCGAGCGCAGGCGAGGCGGGTCGCGCATGCGTGGAGGTGCTGGCCGCGGCAGCTGCGGGCCCCGGCGGGGAGAGAGGGTCCGGGAGCGGGCCACCGGACCCCACCTGGAGCCCAGGGCCGGGGGTGGTGAGGCCCTCCTCGCCAAGGCCCCGGCGGCGCGATGGAGTAAAGGAAGTCGAGTGTAAGTACTGAGGGGCCAGTTCGGATCGGGTGGGCTAGCTGGGGGAGCGGACTGGGGGCCTGCTCCTTTTGGGGGGGCTTCCTAGTCTCCACCAGCCCAGCCGGGGCCCGGTTTACGGGCCTGTCCGGGCTTCCCCGAGTCCGAGATTCGGGTCTTTTCGGGGATTGCTGGAAGGGCAGCCCCTCAGCGTTGGCTTTGGGCAAACCTACGACTCCCAAGTTTTTGCTTCTCTGGAAACCCAGAAGGTCTTTAGAGACCTTCTGTTCCCTCATAGAGTCTAGACGAGGGGAATCTGCTCTTTAGGGTTATGACACCCTGGAAGGGACCTGAGAGGTCATCTACTCTGACCTCCCTCATTTTACCGCGCGCCGGAGTCTAAAAGATTGATGTAAGTAAGCAAGAATTAGGACTCTGATGCAGGTCCTTTAATTCCAAATCCACTATGCACCAAGTTGCTATTGTCACGTCTGGATCCCAAAACTATTACTTTGGATCTCAATAGGCTTTCGAGGAGTAATTTTGGTTAATATTTTGCAAATGGCTTTCATACTTATCTTGGAATATTTTAATCACACTTTTTGGAAATGTCCATATAAATGCATTTCCATAAGATCTAATTGGGGAAACATCAAGCTTTAGTAAACTGATTACAAGAATTAAAATGACTTTATTGGTAAGACAAATCAATATAAATAAGTTTATTAAAAACAAAAGAGATTGGCTAAGATTTGACCAGATACGTGTGAAATAAAATTATAAAAGTAATGGATTTCTAAATAGAGACAGTTCTTTGTAGTTTTTCAGTCGTCTTTTTTTTTTGATTTAGCATGGAACCTTGAGGAAGTTTTGATTTTGCTCCATTCTTGGCCGTGGTGGGGCTTTGTTTCTGGGTGGGAAGTTTCACTTTGCACCCCTGTGTCCCTGATCACTTTCCTATATCTTTGTATTCTATGTTGTGCCTCTCCCGGGCTATCAATTCTTTATGTCTATTGTTTTCCCATTTGAATGTAAACTCTGTGATTTGAATTTGTATTCTAGTGCTTAGCACTGTGCTTGGCATTTCTGAGCTGTTTTTTTCCATTCCATAAATGCTTTTTCATTCAACTAATGAAGATTGAGTATTAAACTGTTTTTGACTTAGAAAATATTTATTTCTTCTGTAAAGTTAGGGGCTTGGATTAGATGAACTCTAAAGTTCCTTCCAGCTCTGGTTCTGTTTTTTCTCTCCTTATAATAGTAAATGCTATGTGAAAGGAACATGAAGCAAAAACAAAACAGAACTCTATAATTATGTTAAAACATCCAAACGGAACGATATGGCAATAAAAATTGCCACAGTTTGCTCCCAGTTCTGGTAGGTCATGGAATGTTACAGAGTAGTTACAGTCTACTAATTGGGTGCCGTGGCAAATAAAATAAGTAGAAAACTTTCTTGTGGCCAGTCTTTTCTTTTTGTGAGTTTTGTACTGCAGGGAATAAAAATAAGCTGCTGGAAATTATATTTTCAAGCATTTTTAGTTAACTGCTAAATTCAAAAGTTTACCAATGGAGAGGAAAAAAGTATGGATTTACCCTTATTTAATCACATTCATTGAACACAAAAAAACCTTGCTTTTTAATAGTCTTTGTAAGGAAATAGGATAGCTAAAATAGTATGAGTTTGAGGGAGAAAGGGAATAAATGATTGGTAGTACTAGGTCAGTGATGTCATCAAGGTAAATATTCCCAATTCTCATTTTTGACCTATAAATCTTCCCCAAATAATTCACTGAGAATACTAGAGGCCTTCCTTTAGATCTTTTGAGCAAATGAGCACTTGAGTGATCTATATTTTTCAATTTTGTTTTTTCTAAATATCTTTTATACTGTAGTGCTTGCCATGGTATATCTATCTCCATTGATCTTTGGATCACTTGAAATTTTAGGGTTTTTTTGGCTATTGAAGTATATTCATTTGCTGCCATATAGCATTACTAGAAATTATTAGTGTTTTTTCCTTAATTTTTCTTTATTCTGTTAAATATATCTGGATTACATATAAGCTTTTCCAATCATTTTTAAGAATTTTGAGCAATATGTTCACAAAGCATAAGAAATTTGATGTTAATGACAGAATCCTTTCATTGGAAAGGGGACTTGATTTTACAGCTCATACTTCCTTTATAAATGAAGAAATGAAGACCCAAAGAAGTAAGATGAAATTCAAAGTTAATAGTGACCTTTACTTAGAAGCCAGCAATCTTTGCACAGCAAGTGTCTTTTTCTATAATATATATTTGAGTATATAATATGAGCAAATTAATGTGGGTGATCTAAAAATGCCCAAGATAAGGTTCTTGTCCTAAAGGAGTCTTATAGACTATTTAAGCATATGTACGAATAGCTGTTGTATGGGGGAGCCATATTTGTTCTAAAATAAGGAGAAGAGTTCAGTTTTAATAGAGATTATTTGGATCACATTGCTGATTTGATAAGTCTTTTCCCTCATCTACAGTTTTAAGAAGTATATCTTTTGGAGTCAAGAAATCCCAGTCAGAGAGTTGGGTAGCCTAGGCAACATGACTGAGAAGTACGCTAAGGTACAAGAACGGTTTTTTGAGTTACCTTCAGATCTCCTTTGTGTTCCCTAATATGTATCTTAATGCACATTAAGGATCTGAAGAAGTAAATCCTGGACTTTATACTGGATTTTATGGAACTAGTGTTAAAACAAATCCAATTCGATAGTAATAGAATCCAGTTATATATCACAGTGCTTTATTATAGTTCACATAACTTACTGATTTAAAGCTGGAAGGCTCGTCTAATCCAACCCATTTTTGAGGCTCAAAGAAGTTAAAACAGTAAATGGCAGATCCCAGGATTTGAACTCAAGTCCTCCGATTCCCTATCCAGCAGATCATTCTGTATTAGGACTTTTTTTTTTTTTTTTTTTTTTTTTAAATGCTTGGGTAATTTTTACAATATTGTCCCTTGCACTCACTTCTGCTCCAACTTTTCCCTTCCCTCCCTCCCCTAGATGACCGGCAGTTTCATAAATGTTAAACATGTCAAAGTATATTTTAGATACAATATATGTGTGCAGATCTGTACTGTTCTCTTGTTGCACAAGAAAAGTTGGATTCAGAAGGTAAAAATAACCTGGGAAGAAAAACAAAAATGCAAGTAGTCCATTCATTTCCCCTTGTTCCTTTTCTGGGTGTCCATCATTGATCAATTGGAATTGAATTGGATCTTCTCTTTGTTGAAGATATCCACTTCCATCAGAATATATCCTCATACAGCATTGTTGTTAAAGTATATAATGATCTCCTGGTTCTGCTCATTTCACTCAGCATCAGTTCATGTAAGTCTCTCCAAGTCTTTCTGTATTCATCCTGCTGGTCATTTCTTACAGAACAATAATGTTCCATAACATTCATATGCCACAATTTACCCAACCATTCTCCAATTGATGAGCATCAATTCAATTTCCAGTTTCTAGCCACTACAAAAAGGGCTGCCACAAACATTTTGGCACATACAAGTCCCTTTCCCTTCTTTAATATCCCTTTGGGATATAAGCCCTGTACTAGGACTTCTTAATGTGTAAATTGATTTTAAAAATATTTTGATTATTTCATTACAGTTGATTGCCTTATACATTTATACAAACATTTTGTATAAATTCATTTGGCATTCATCAGATTGCCAAAAGGTCCATGACACAAAAAAGGATAACTTGTGTTCTGCACCCAGTTGGAGTAGGAATAAGCATGCCTTTTGATCACATTGCCTTTGACCAAAGTAATTTGACCAGAACTGACTAGCTTCAGCTCTGTTTTCAGTTCTCATTTCTCTACCTCACTACTACTCAACACTATCCACCAAAAAAAGGCATCTCACCACTTTGTGTGGGACAAATTACCAAAGTCTTTTCCTCTTGTTTGTGTATAACCTATTAAGACATTATGCCAATTATGCCTGTGGAAGAAACAAGGAAAAGTGGTAGACTTATTAACTACATGACATAACAAAGCAATTAATTTTTAATTTAATTTTAATTTTTATTATTTATTTACTATCCAGCACAAGTATTTAAATATGCAAAGAATGAAAAAGGATTGCATATGAAACTGAACATCAATTTAAAGATAAGATTTCTCTTTAAATTTAGCACATTTTCTCTGACCTTTTTGTTTTTTTCTTTGTATTTTTAAAGTTATTTTGTTCCTTCATTTTTATTTCTATTTTCTCTCCCTTGACCCAAGCTCTCACTTGGTACACAGCAATGTATTGGCCATATATGTAAATGTTTCATTCTTCATTTTTATAGTATCACCTCTCTGCCAAGACTCAGGAAGTATACTGTGATTCATTATAAGTTTTCTGAAGTCTTTCAAAGTTTTTTTTTTTTTTTTTTTTTTACATTGTTTACTTATTATGTAAATTGTTTTCCTATTCATCTTTTTTTCACTGCACAATACTATTACTCTGCATTCCTGGGCCAGTTTGTTTGGCCAGTTCCCATTTGATAGGTACCCACTTTGTTTTCAGTTCTTTCCTATAATAAAAATTACTACTGTAAATTTTTTTTTTTTTATAATTAGGAGATCTTTTCCTGTGAGACAAAACAAATTCTGAATATTGTATCTTTGTATAATGGTTGGGATTATTTTGAACATTTCATACTATTTAGATTTGAATTTATATTTTAATGTTTGCTGTTTAGCAGACAAAAAATTTAATCTCAAAACAAATGTAATAAACCCAATTTAGGACTACTAAACTTAGTGGGAATTCTAGGCCTGCAACTAGGAAGACCTAAGTTCAAATGTGGCCCCAGAAACCTAAGTTTAGTGACACTAAGAAGCCTTTAAATTTTCCTTGGCTTCCACATGTTATTCAAGTTTAAAATAGGATTAATAACAGTATTTATCTTCTGGGGTTTTTAAGACTTAGCAAAGTTCCTGACACATAGTAGGCAGTTAATAAGTCCTTCCTTCTATCCTTCCATAATCTTTGTAAAATTATATTTAATTATATGTGTGTGTATATCTATAAATATGTAGATATGCATATCTATAGCTATAATTATATTTATAAAAAGATGTGATTTTTTTTTTTTTTTTTTTTTTTTTTCCCCATTCAAGTTCATGAACTCCCTAAAATCTATCTACAGACTGTTTTGGGGGCAGACCAGGACTCAAGACATTAATTTTAACTAGATGGAAATTAGGACTACCTATCTTTTAATGTAAACAATGTATTTACAATTCATTGTAAACAATGAGCACCATTTAGCTATTTCATGGGATTATTATGATACTTATTTTACATTTTTGTAACATGATACCTTTGGCCTGCTTATAGATAATGATAGCTAATGGTCTCTATTGTGCCTACTATGTGCCAGACACTTTGCTAAGTGCTTATTATCTCATCTGTTCTTCACTACAACCCCAGGTAGGTTTTACTATAGGTTTTTTACAGTCCAAAGAACTGAAGCAAATAGATTGTAACTTGCCCATCGTCAAGAGTGGGAAATGAGGTTTCATTTGAATTAGGCCCAAGCCTCAGCTTGCTGCCAGCATTTATGAGATTTTTTTTGTGTGTGTGTACACACACACACATACATATATATATATATATAATTATCCCTATGCTAAATGACCCCTAGGAGCTATGCTTTTATTCCCTTTTTTGTCTTTTTTATTAGATAGATAGCTTTCCCATCATTTTCCTTGTTTTCTTACTTTGGTTTTCTTGTAATTAGTAACTTGGAAAGAAATTTTTAGTAAAATGCCTAGGGATTTTTTCTTGGTCCTGGGAAGATTTTTTTTTTTTGTCAATAATTTAAATCTAAATGCTTATCAGATTTGCAGCTGAATTGAAGTGTTTTTTAATATAGCTATAAATAGCTTGATTACTTAATCTGAAAAGTTCATATCTTTTGATCATTTATTAATTGGGGATTGGATCTTAATTTTATTAATAAATTTGTCTTTTTTATGTTTGAGAAATGAGACCTTTATCACAGAAACTTGCTTCAAAATTACTCTTTCCAGCTATTCCTCCTTTCCCTTTTAGCTATTCTCTCTCCTTTCATTCTGTTCCCTCCTCAAAAGTGTTTTACTTCTGACTACTACCTCCCAATATGCCCTCTTTTTCACCCTCCTTTCCTTTTCTGCAGGATAAAAGGTTTAAATACCCAGTTGAAGTATCTATGCTATTTTTGATTAGAGTAAAGTTCACTCACTCCCCTTCTCCTCCCTTCCCACCGTAAAAGCTTTTTCTTGCCTTTTTTTGTGGCAATCATTTACATCCTTCCATCTCATCTCTTTATTTCCCTTCCTCTTAGTACATTCCTCTTTCATCTATTTTTAAAATTTTATGTTTTTAGATTTTATCCGTTTATGTTCAACTTATACTTATTCCTCTATCTATATATATTCTTAACTGTCCTAATAATGAGGAAGTTCTTGTGAATTACAAGTTTGATTTGGATGAAAAAAAGCTGGGGGGTTAATTAAGGATTGCTTGGATGATAAGATTCAAAAAGGTCTCAAAAGACAAGTCTGTGTGTGTGTGTGTATATAAAATGAAAAATTTAATATAGATAAATGTAAAGTTCTAAATTTGACTTAAAATAGTCAACTTGAAGAACAGTGCAAGATCAGGAAAGTGGCAATAAATTTGTCTGAAAAATACTGGAGTTTTTAATAAGCTCAACTTGAGTCAGCAAGTTAACTTACTTCAGTTAAGTAATCTAATGTAAAGAGGCATATTCAGAATTTTAGTTGATAATAATAGTCTTGCATTATCTTTTCTTACGGGTTCATTTCTGGGCATTATATTACCTTTTATTTTATCAACATTCTTTTATATTTCTTAATATCATATACCTTTACACCATTCTTATTTTGAATACCTCTTCCCTTCCTCTCATTGAATCATTCTGGACAGACATTTTAAGATACACATTCAGGAACTTGGAGAGCAGCCAGAAGAGGTGAATGCTGAAGGCTCTTAAGACTGTGCTTTATAAAGTTTAGGTGAAGAAACAGGATGTAAAACCTGGGGAAAAGGTTTAGTGAGGACATAATTGCTGTCTTATACTTGAAAGGTCTAAGTGAAAGAAGGTTTAGATTATTGTTTTGCTTCTTCCCACAAAGTAAAACTATATTCTACAGGTAGATGTTTTAGATAGACAAATTTTGCTTTCCAGTAAAGAAAAAAATTTTCAATATTTAGGACTGTCCCAAAGTGGAATGGGTTGGCTTGGGAGTTGTTACTGGAACTCTATGTTCAAAAACCTGTTTTTGCCTTCTTTTTATTCCCCATGCTTAGCACCACATGCTTATTAAACTGTTGACTAACAAATTACGAATTAACAAAGAAGTAAAAATAGGTGGCAAGCAAAAATATAAAAATTATAAATATCTAGCCACATTATCAAGGTTTTTAAAAAGGTAAAAAGTGAGAATAGGAAAGGAGAGGAAAATAAAAAAACCTGTTCAAAGATCTGCTAATAAATCTTATTTCAAAAGATTTTACCTCATTCCAATTTTGTTTTATGCAGTTATATTCCCTATGTTTTAGATTTTTAAATTTAGTAGTCTTCCTAAGAAAATTGTAATATGTGGAAAGGCAAAAAAAAAGTCTGTGGATTATTTTAACATTTAAAAGGGAGTATAACTACTTGCTTAATTTCAGTTGTGTATTTCCTCAGCACCAAAGGAGTCCCATACATGATGTCTTTATATATTTTAATATGTTTAATATGTACTTTTTATGGTTCTTAAGAGTCTTAAACCAAAACGGACCTTGACTTAAAACCAACTTCCTTATTTATGTCTCATTCTGGATTTTCTTCTATTATTTTACTATTTCATTTATATATCATCATTTTGAGCCTTGAAAAGTATGTAGCCATGTTTTCTAGAATGCCCTTTATTTCCTTAGGACAGGGATCTGCAAATGGGCCAAATCCAGCTTGCTGTTTGTTTTTGTATGGCCCATGAACTAAGAATGGCTTTTACATTTTTAATGCAATATTTAAAATTCAATATGCAAACAAATAAGTTAATACAAAATAAATACAAGATGGTTTTTTATTTTATTTTATTTTTTTATTCATTTTTCCAAATTTTCCCCTCCCTCCCTCCACTCCCTCCCCCCGATGACAGGCAATCCCATACATTTTACATGTGTTACAATATAACCTAGATACAATATATGTGTGTAAATACCATTTTCTTGTTGCACATTAATTATTAGCTTCCAAAGGTATAAGTAACCTGGGTAGATAGAGAGTAGTGCTAACAATTTACATTCACTTCCCAGTGTTCCTTCTCTGGGTGTAGTTATTTCTGTCCATCATTGATCAACTGGAAGTGAGTTGGATCTTCTTTATGTTGAAAGATTTCCACTTCCATCAGAATACATCCTCATACAGTATTGTTGTTGAAGTGTATAGTGATCTTCTGGTTCTGCTCATTTCACTCAGCAACAGTTGATGTAAGTCTCTCCAAGCCTCTCTGTATTCCTCCTGCTGGTCATTTCTTACAGAGCAATAATATTCCATAACCTTCATGTACCATAATTTACCCAATCATTCTCCAATTGATGGACATCCATTCAACTTCCAGTTTCTAGCTACAACAAAAAGAGCTGCCACAAACATTTTGGCACATACAGGTCCCTTTCCCCTCTTTAGTATTTCTTTGGGATATAATCCTAATAACAGCAATGCTGGGTCAAAGGGTATGCACAGTTATACAAGATGGTTTTAGTGGACATGAAGTAGCAGCTGTTTACTCTCTCATCCTTAGGTAGGAGAAAGTATTTGGCAAAGAAAAGAACTATACAAAATCATCCAATATGAGTTGGATAATTTGCAGCATTACACACCTGCAGTGTAAAATGAATATATGCTCTTTAGTGTACTGTGTTTCACTATAATATTAGTCATAGGCATGTAAATATTGTAATGTTTGATATAGATAGTATATTTACTATCTACTATATAGATAATAAGTTTCTCTTTTGCTTTTGAAATAATGTTTCTCTAAGCCATCTTTGAGCTTATCCTGTTGTCTACAGATCTTATCAAATACACTGCTAATGTTTCCAGGGTCCCTTTGGGATATCATTTAAGCCTATTTTTTCTTTAGTTTATCAGCATTCTTTTGTTGTGCTAAAATAACAATCAGATTTATGTTTAACTTCTGTCTCTGCCACTTACCTGTCATTGATCTTTTCTGGGCTTTATTTTCTCTGTAAAATGAAGAGTTGGGCTAGATCAGGTGTTCTTAACTTTTTTTTTTTTTTTTTTTTTCGGTATCATAGACTCCTTTGGAAGTCTAATGAAGTCTATGGATACCCTTTCAGAATTTTTGTAAACACATGAAACCAAATATAAAAGATAATGAAGAAGCTAATTGCATTTTTTTTTAAATTTTAAAAACTTTTTATTTTCAAAACATGCATTTTTCAATATTGACCCTTGCATAGCCTTATGTTTCAGATTTTCCCCTTTTCCCCACCTTCTCCCCTAGATGGCAAGCAATCTAATATATGTTTTAAAAACTGATTGTATTGAAATAGCTATAACAATATTTACAAAACAAGTTTATGGGCCCCATGTTAGAGTTTTATTTAGAAATTAATATATTATGAAATAGTTGTTGAATGAATAAATGCTTTTTTTTTTTTTAATGCTTCCATCAATTATGATGGAGACAGAACAGCCTAAAGCAGTTTATTTTTCTTCAGCATATTTTATCCTTAGAGGTAAAATAGAGCTACATTGTAACTAGATGAAACTAATAGCGTTACTTTAGAAATCTCCCATTAGCCAAAGGGCCACAGTGATTAATTTAGCAGACAATTATTGAGCCTCTGCCATGTGCTGTAATAGATATAGTGAATGTGAATGTACGTGAAGGAGTGATTGCACACACATTAAAAAAAAAAAAAGAATGCTGAAAACTATATACTTTTGGTTCTAAATCCAGTCTTGATTCTAAATCTAGTGCTCTTTGTACTATACTATGTTGTTTTCATGAAAAAAACTGCATTTTAAAAACATTTTGATAGTATTGTTTTTCCAAATACATGTATAGTTTTCAGCATTTTTATTTTATTTATTTATTTTTTTTTAAACTTTGTGTTTCAAATTTTTCTTCTCTTTCTCCCCCAAGACAGGAAGCAATCCAATACAGGTTAAACATATGTAATAATTCTAAACATATTTCCATATTTGTCGTGCTGCACAAGAAAAAATCAAATCAAAAGAGGCGGAAAACCATGAGAAAGAAAAAAACAAACAAAAAGTTGAAAATACTATGCTTTGATTCACATTCAGTCTATATAGTTCTGTTTTTGGATGTGAGTGGCATTTTCCATCTCAAGTGTATTGGAATTGCTTTGAATTACTGCAAAGAGTCAAGTCCATCACAGTTGATCATCTCATAATCTTGTTACTGTGTATGTGTTCTCTTGGTTCTGCTTACTTTATTCAGCATCAGTTCATATAAGTTTTTCTGGGCTTTTCTTTAATTAGCCTGCTCATCTTTTTTCCCCTAAATCTAATAATGTTTTTTAAATGGTATTTTATTTTTCCTCAACATATGCAAAGATAGTTTTCAACATTCACCTTTGCAAAACTTTGTTTCAAATTTTTCTCCTTTCTCCCCTCCCTAAGACAGCAAGCAATTTGATATAGGTTAAATATGTGCAGTTCTTTTAAACATTTCTACATTCATCATGCAGTGCAAGAAAAATCAGATCAAAAAGGAAAAAACCATAAGAAAGAAAGAAAAAAACACAAAAAACTTATCACCTTCAGTTTCCATAGTTCTTTTTTGTTTCTTGATGCAGTTGGCACTTTCCATCCTAAGTCTATTAGAATTGCCTTTCAATGGTGATTTTAAATTATCTCATTGTTGAAAATAGCTAGATCTATGACAGTTGATCATCTCATAATCTTGTACAATGTTCTCTTGTTTCTGCTTACTTCATTCAACATCAGTTCATATAACTAGTTCCAGACCTTTCAAAAATCAGCTTGCTGATTGTTTCTTCTAGAATAATAGTATTCCGTTAAATTCATACACCATAATTTGTTCAGCCATTCTCCAGCTGATGGGCATCCACTCAATTTTCAGTTCCTTGTCACTACAAAAAGGGCTGATACAAACTTTTTAATTTATTTTATTATTATTATTATTAATTTTTTTTTTTACACAAGTCCTTTTCCCTTTTTTGTGATCTCTTTGGGATATAGACCCAGTAGAGACACTGCTAGATCAAAGGGTATGCACAATTTGATAGTCCTTTGGGCATAGTTCCATATTGCTCCCCAGAATGATTAGATCAAAATTTCAGAACTCCACCAACAATGCATTAATGTTGCAGTTTTTCCACATCTCCTTCAACATTTATCATTATCTTGTTATGTTTCTTACCCAATCTGAGAGGTTAAGCCTTAAAGGGAAATTACTTCTTTTTAATGAACCATTGAAATCCATTTCCCAGGAGACTTGGATTGTGGTGAGGAAAAGAAATGGAGGGACTATATATATGTGTTTGTGTGTGTGTGTGTGTGTGTGTAAATACCATTTTTTTTGTTGCACATTAAGTATTAGATTCTGAAGGTATAAGTAACCTGGGTAAATAGACAGTAGTCTAACAATTTACATTCACTTCCCAGTGTTCCTTCTCTGGGTGTAGTTGTCTCTGTCCATCATTGATCAACTGGAAGTGAGTTGGATCTTTATGTTGAAGATATCTACTTCCATCAGAATACATCTTCATACAGTATTGTTGTTGAAGTGTATAATGATCTTCTGGTTCTGCTCATTTCACTCAGCATCAGTTCATGCAAGTCTCTCCAAGCCTTTCTGTATTCCTCCTGCTGGTCATTTCTTTCAGAGCAATAATATTCCATAACCTTCATATACCATAATTTACCCAACAATTCTCCAATTGATGGACATCCATTCATCTTCCAGTTTCTAGCCACTACAAAAAGAGCTGCCACAAACATTTTGGCACATACAGGTCCCTTTCCCCTCCTCAGTATTTCTTTGGGATATAAGCCCAATAGCAGCACTGCTGGATCAAAGGGTATGCACAGTTTGATAACTTTTTGGGCATAGTTCCAAATTGCTCTCCAGAATGGTTGGATTCTTTCACAACTCCACCAACAATGTATTAGTATCCCAGTTTTCTCACATCCCCATGGAGTGACTATATTGAGGACCTCTACAGTGGAAAGAGAGGATGAGGGAATTGGAGGGAGAGGTATTCCTGTAAAAGACACCCTTGGATCAGGGAGGGAGAAGTATATACTTGAGGGAATTGCCAGTCTCAGAGACAGGAAATTTTTTCTCTGCTTGGTTTATCTTGCATCTGGTAATATATGATGTTACTTGAGTTATCTAAAAAAATCATTAATGTGAAAGGAGTACTGATGGTTATTTCTTTATTGCAGGCAAGTTTTGAAGTCTTCTGCTCCAGTCACTATGGTACGAGAACGAAAATGTATATTGTGTCATACTGTATACAGCTCAAAAAAGGTAAGAATAAGAATCTTAATTTTTGAGGTTTAGCATTTTCAGTTATTGTATGTATATGCATATATTTTCCATTTAAGTGCTTTTGATACCTAGAAATGGAAATTAGCTAGTTTTGTAAAAGAAGAGAGGATAACTAAGGAGAGGAAGGATAGTGTGAGCAAAAGAGTATAGTATATGATGAGGGACATTTAAAAAAAAACAGGCCTGTCTAAAAATTCAGTTTGTTTAGAGAGTAGGAGATAGAAAGTTAGCTAGAGAGTCAGTAGAAAAAGCCTCCTATTTTCAGGTTAAATGAAGAATTTAGAACAATCTAATAATGAATCCTGCTTCTCTTCTAAATCATTGCAAAATTAATTGAGGTATATAAAAGTTTTGTGGGGAAAGATTTTAAAGAGATATATATATATATATATATATATATATATATATATATAGAGAGAGAGAGAGAGAGAGAGAGAGAGAGAGAGAGAGAGAGAGAGAGAGAGATGTTTAACATGTATGGGACTACCTGCCATCTAAGGGAAGGGTTGGAGGGAAGGAGGGTAAAAGTTGAAACAGAAGTTTCTGCAAGGGTCAATATTGAAAAATTATTCATGCACATGTTTTGTATATAAAAAGTTATTTTAAAAAAGTCTTTGGTTCCTCAAATATAAAATGGAGGAATTAATACCGTTAATACCTACAACAACAACAAAAAAATATATGTATACATATGTATATATAAATACCTGTATATATAGATTTTACACATACATATATGTATTGTGCATATATATTAAGAATTGTGTCTCTTGGCTTAGAGGTGACTATAGGTACTTGAAGTTTGAACTCTTACATGTTATAATTAGTGTTAAATCCTTTCAGGAAACGTATCTGCCATTCAAGGAACAGCCTAGGCACTTGGAAGTTAGTTACTGAATAGCAATTCTCTGGCCATTGTAATTCAAGAACCAGATAATGTATATTTAAAAAATTATGAATAAGATGTACAAAGTTAGAATAAATATAATACAATAAACACAACAAATATCTATACATAATTTAGATACAATGAAGGGACAGGGAAATGGAAGAATTAATGAAATAGATGAATAAACAGGGACATGTACATTGGTATATTTATGCCTTAGAAATAGTTTTGGTTTTGGAGTAAAAGCTGACTTAAGGGCTATTCTTATTTTGCTAACTGGTATTTCCCTGGACAAATCACTTTTTATATTTCAGAGTTTCTATATCTATAAATTGAAGAGATTGATTCAAATAAAACTTGCTCTTTTTATATTTTGTGATTCTGGGATGCTTTGGTATTAACCATATTGCCACTTTTTGCATTTTCTCACCTCTAAACATGTAGCTCTTACCTCTTGATATTTGGTCAGAGGTCTTATAAAATTAACTTGCAGGATGGAGTTTATTTATCTTGGCCACAGCAAGCTATTGAACATTTAAATCAGGCCAGTAGATAATACAAGTGAATTAAGATTAGTTAGATGGGGAAGTAAAGGTAGCTCTAGAGGGAAACAGAACAGTGCTAGATATTAGTGTTTAGACACACTAACTGCATGTGCCCAAAACATTTTACTCTGCATTCAATTCTTTTTCTTTTAAAATATAAAAAGTTGAATTTTTTTTTTTTTTTTTTTTTTTTTGGATTTTTTTGCCCCATTTTGGGGGAGAATAAGGAAAGAAAGGAGAGTGATTCTAGTCCACTCTGGAGAGTGGTTGTGACTTATTGAGCCATGAATATTTTCAAACTGTTTTAAAAACATAATTATATCATTCTACCTCTATGTTAATGTGATATGTTTTATATATATATATATATATATATATATATATATATATATTTTTTTTTTTTTTTTTTTTTTGGCTGAGGCAATTGGGGTTTAAGTGACTTGCCCAGAGTCACACAGCTAAGAAGTATTAAGTGTCTGAGGTCAAATTTGAACTCAGGTCCTCCTGATTTTAGAGCTGGTACTCTATCCACTATACCACCTAGCTGCCCCCCTGGTATACTTTCTTAATTAATGATTTCCTATATAGATTGTCAAAATCAGACATAGTTGTAAACTCTTAACAAATTTATATTAGTTTATTTTATACATTTGTAAACATTTATTTTTGATTTCTGATTTCACTACAAGTGAAAATCAGAATGTTATGTGACAAAACAATTTCTCTCTTTTTCCAGATGGCAAAACAATGGTTTTCAGACTTTTTCGTCTCAGCATCCACACTTTAAAAAAAAATTTATCAAGGATCCCAAACAGCTTCTATTTCTGTTGGTTATAACTGTAGATATATACTGCATTAGAAACCAAAAATCTTAGTATTTTTTGAGGATGGTTTTGACCTTGTAGGATCCCTGACAGGTTCTTGGGGACTTCCAGGGATGGGAACCTCAGGTCTTATGCTCATAATTAAGGTTATGGCAAATTCTCTACAGTGAATAATCTTATATTTTATATGTTTTTCATTATACATAAGTATTTATAATGACATTTTTGTGGACAAATAGGAAGATAAGCTTTTATTTTTTGTTTGTTTGGCATGTAGTAACAGTATTCCCAAATCACTCACCAAAGCCAAATAATTCAAATTTTGAAAATAAAATAAATAATATATGTCTTAAGTCCTTTCTTTCCATTATAATTGGCTTCTCAATATAATTTTTCCTTTGTGGTCTGTAATTAGTTTTATTACTTATTAGGGGAAAAATGAAACTTTTAACATTTATAGCCTCTGATTAGAGGTGACCCTGGATACCACCAGATTATAAATTCAGATAAATCCTGCCAAATTGGAAAAGCTTAATCCACAGGTCCCATGACAAAGATGGCCTGTAAGGACCAGTCTGGTTAATTTTTGAGAGACTCATTACCACATTGCTGATGATTTTTTTTTTTTTTTAAACAATAGATTGTGAAATTACCTCTGAAGGAATAAAAGTATTTTTAATGTGTGGGTGGAAATACATTGATGAAATCAAATTCTTTTGATATATGAATTGTAAATCTGGGAAATGCCAGAATTTTAATAATAGTGAATTGACTTGAGTGTTATGATTTTCTTCCCTTTTTGCAGCAGAAGAATTCTTTGTTGCTTGTAGGAGTAGAAGAATGATTTTTTAAGAATAAATTATATTCTTATATATTATATTAATATATAACATATTAATATAACATTCTTTAATCTTCAAGGAAATGGATGAACATGTGAGGAGCATGCTGCATCACAGAGAACTTGAAAACCTGAAGGGAAGGTATGAGAACTTCCATTTTTCACCATTATTTCTTGATGCCTAAATGTTCCTAAATATATCAGTTTCTTTCAAGTTTGACCTCCTTAAAGTCTAATTGAGCAATACTGAATGATTTCCATATCAAATTCTTTTTAAGAAACATCTTGGTGAATGCTACTAGTGTAAAACTGGGACTGATAAATGTAGCTTTTAATTATTTGCTCTTAGGAATATTATTTAAAGGATTCATTTATATAATTTTCAAGTTAGAAAGATGTAGGGAGAAGAAATGATAATACGTGTTGAATTTGATAAGACTAGTCATTCATTTTTATTTAATGCCTAGTATATTTTCTCTGGGGCTTGGAGCAAAAGAGAATAGAACAGGTGTTAGAAATTCCATAACATGAGCTTGTCTTATTCTTCAAACGTCAATATGGAATATTTTTTAATCTCAGGATCTCTGTATAAGCTGTTAGAATAGATATGTATTAAACTATTCATTCAGACATTTTCTTTATATTTCCTGATCTCATTACCAAAAATGTCAAAAGAGAGGAACTTGTTAGCAGTGTGAGTTAGAGTACCCCATGGGGCCAAAATAATTACTTTAGGCCTTGTACATAGTGAACACTCTGTTTATATTTATTGTCTGATTTCCAGTATGGGAAGAATGAAAAATTGTAAAACCTTATTTCAATGACCCAATGTAGTTTAAGTTTAAATATTTGGAATTGTTTTAGTTAGCTGCAGCTTATACTGCAATCCACCTAGATCTGTTTACACTGTTAAGGGCAACACATAGGAATAGTAATAATAATAATAAAATAATAATATAACAGTAATTAATAACAAGTACTTTATATACTTTATCATTTGAGCCTCACAGCAACCCTGAGAGGTCTTTACAGAGCTTATTCTCATTTTGCTGATGAAAGAAGAGTTCCCTAGCTCCTGGAATTTGAACTGATTTAGGATGTCTAAGGTACTAATGCTATAAAGGTATTAATGGACTCATCAAAGATGATTCCATATTACATCTTTGCTCTTGTACCTTCTTTTCCATTTCCCAGACTTGTGTTTCAGAAAAAAAAAAAAAATACTAGCTCCCTTTCAAGCCTTTCCCTTGGAGTCTATTTCTGCTATTGTTTTATCTCTTTCTTTCTCTCTTTCCTTTCCAAAAACATACATTTCTGGGACCAACAGGACTGATAAATTCTTTATTTTAACTGCCATTTCCAGATCATTTACTATTACTGCTAAATAACTTTTCTTTCTTCTAATTATATCTCTTTCCCATATCTTTGTTGTTCTCATCTCCCTATCCTCAGATTATTTACTCAATTTCCTCAGTGATTTTATTCCCTGCCATTTTCAGGGATTTTAATAGTGATAATGACAAACCTTCTTACATTGACCACGCATTTCCTAAACTTTCAATTCCATTCTGTTAAAGGGATAGAATCACTACTTAGATCTTATCATCTCCTTGTAGCTGTTGCTGTTGTTGTTGAGTTTTTTCTCTAGTGTTTGACTCTCTGTGATCCTATTTGGGGTGTTTTTGATAGAGGTACTGAAGTGGTTTGTCAGTTCCTTCTCCAGCTCATTTTATAGCTGAAGAAACTGACATAAACAGGGTTGTGATTTGCCCCAGGTCACATAGCTAAGAAGTGTCTGAGGCCATATTTGAATTTGGGAAGATGAGTCTACGCCCAGTACTTTGTCCATTGCACATACAGTTACCCATTTAACTATATAACCTTCAGTGATAGTCAGGATAATTAACCTTCACATTTATGTGATGTTTTATGATTACAGTATTTTTTTTCTGTTTTTTAAAAGGAGAAAACTGAGACCTAGAAGTTGACTTGCCTAAGATTACATAGTTAATAAATAATGGAGCCAGTATTCAAAATTAGATGTCTTTATTCAATATCTGGTTCAGTTTTATCTTTCAAGACAACTAAGCTTTTTATTGTCCTTTTTTTTCCAATCCTCCTTATTTTCTAGATACCTCATGAATCATACCTATTCTTCCTTTCTTGTGGAGCTTCTACCATCAGTCTGATCTTCCCAAGATTCTGAACTTTACAGACACAGTCTTATATTTCTTATCCTTCCATATTCTATATCTTTATAATAAAACCAAATCATTTCTTTGTCTTTGTCATAATTTCCAGTGTATGCCCCTGTCTTTCACCTCACTTGTTTTCTTGTCCAATATTGTTCCTACAGTCTGCTATTTTAATGTCTTTCTATCTACTTTGTATTTACTACACAGAAGTGTTTTATACTAGAATTCTTTAACATTCTGCCATTCCCAATTTGCTAATCCTGAATGTTAGATAACAGCCCCCTCTTTCTGCCTGGGGAAAAATTTGCAAACAGCCATTAAAAAAAACAGTTCTAGGACTAAGGATCCACATTTAGAATT
This sequence comes from Sminthopsis crassicaudata, assembly GCF_048593235.1. Lineage (NCBI taxonomy): Eukaryota > Metazoa > Chordata > Mammalia > Dasyuromorphia > Dasyuridae > Sminthopsis > Sminthopsis crassicaudata. The sequence continues at coordinate 272,787,803 of NC_133618.1, read as the reverse complement.
ACATAAGAATTAGTGGCTACCACTATAACAGAGGCAGATCCAATAGAATATTATATTCTAGAAGGTAAAGGTAGAGCCATATAGCCTAGAACTTATCCAGGAAAATTGAGAATAATCCTATGGGGGAAACTGAGCTCTTAGTGAAATATAGAACTTCCAAACATCACTTTGAAACACAGAAGTCAAGAGAAACATAAAAAGGCATATAGAAGCAAGTAATCATGAAGTACTATACAAGGAAGAGGTGTTTACATTCTGGTATTGAGGACACAAGTGTCCTCTCAAAGCCCTAATGTTATTACGTCATATAGGGAGTTAAATAAGCAGTGAATTGGAAGGAAATGAGTTGTATTAAAAGCCTTAAATAAGCTCCCTTATCACAAATAACTTCATCTTCAATTTCTGAAGTAAAATGTAATATTTTTTACTTTAAGAATATGACTGGAGTTGGACTATATATGAAACATAAAAAAGGAGCAACCAAAGAATGACAATTTTAAGTATTTCCTGCTTTGTCCATGAGAGAATACCATTGCAGGCACACCAAAAATAGCTGCTGTCTGGGCAGATGTAGTCCTACCATGGAAATAGTTTCTTTAAGCTATTATGACTTCTGGAGACTATCCCATGACATCCCTAAATAAGCTGCTACTAATTTCTCTTTCCAGTTCTTTTTTCCATGCCTCTCATTTCTTTTTTTCAATTGCTCTCATTTCATTAATTAAAATCATTTTTTAACTCTTAAAATATTTTTGTTTCCTCTTTTCCAGTTCTGGTTGAATTTGTCTTCACCCTGTACTTTTCTTTGAGGTTTTGCTTATAAGTGTTCTGAAGTCATTCTCTTCTAGGTTTGTTTCTTGAGCTTTCTTGTTATCATAAAACTTTTTATGCTGATAGGATTCTCTTTTTTGGTTTGTTTATTCTTCTAGTCTGACTTCAGACTTGATGTTAGGGCCCATTGCAGGAAAGGTCTAGGCTTGTCTTATTGCTGATTTCTTCAATGGAGTATTATGTTATCCAGGGTTTCAGGGACAGGCTGGGAAACTTCAAATTTTCAATATTCCCAAAGTGAACTAGGGTAGAGTTAGTTAGATTCCTCCCCCACACTCTCTTTTTTTCTTTTGCCTTGAGTACTTTGCAGCTTTAGCTTGGTTAGCATGCAAGAAGGCAGCGAAATGAGGGCATAGGTAGAAAAATTAATGTTGGGGTTTTTTGTTTGTTTTTGTTTTTGTTTTTTAAATCTGAGGCATTGGGTTTAATTGGCTTGCCCAGGGTCACACAGCTGGACAATATTAAGTGTCTGAGGCCAAATTTGAACTCAGGTCCTTCTGACTTCAGAGCTGGCACTCTATTCACTGCGCCATCTAGATGCCCCAAAAATTAATTTTGTAGGGAAAACTACCTCTTTACTAAAGAGTGAACGAAAGGTTTTATAAATGTAAAGTTGGAAGAGGAATTTTGAAGTATGGGGGTTGAGGAGAGCCCATTGAGACTGGGTTCCTTGTTGGTTAAGGTGGTGGGAAAATGGGGATTTGAGAAGTTTTGGAATAATCACTAATTGAGGCAGAATTATTGTTCTGAGGACCAAGTTGAGTTGAGAAGTAAATCCTGAACCAGTGAATCAGTCAATATGACTTCCTCCACTTATATTGGAATTGTGCTTGGAGAAGGATGCTATGTAAAATTAAGGAGTAATGGGGTATGTACATTGGTAAGACACTGGATAATCAAGTTTGAAGTTGAAGCTTTTTTTCTTTTTAAGATAAGCTCTTCCAAAACAGGACTGCTGTGCTGGTCACCTGTTAGGATCAACATGACCTTTAAGCTGAAAGGACATGAGCAGTTGGGAGTGGATTCTTATCTTGCCTATATTCTTATTTTGACTATCTAGTAGATCATAGTATTGATAATTGATATGAATTGATAATTGGATGAACTCTGAAGAATCCTTGCTTATGACTGTGGAACTGGGAGTTGCTGGGGGAAGCAGGAACTGCTGTTCTTACCCCATTATGTCAGGTGACAAAGTAGAGAGCAACTAGCATTGGAAAAGGATAGTAGAGATGCATTGTTTTACAGAGAAAGAGCACAAGAGCCTCAAAAGATGTAATAAAAAGATCAAGGGTAAAGAATTGAGCAAGAATTCAGGAGAAAATGGAAAGAGGGAGGGTGTGAGAGGAAATGAACAGCTGGCTTAGAGGTGTCAAATTCCCAGCCTTTTCTATCCAGATTAAAATATAATTTGGAAATATTTACCAAAGTAAATAAAAATACAGAACATAGATAATTTATATGTGGTTTTCCAAGTTTGTATGTTGCCTGGAGAGATCTTTATGAACCATTTAGTAGCCCTGTTTCTATTTGAATTAGACACTATTGGGACAGAACATTCCCTAGGTTTGAGAATATGGAGAGGTGATATAAAAGGAGATTTTCTTCTGGAATGGATATTGAAATACTGAAAATATTGATGACTCATGGTTGGAGTATCCAGGTATTTCTCACCAGTCAAACTAGCTTGAGTTATAATTGAAGCAAGAAATTGATTTAAGGTTCCAGAAGCAATTATCAGTAAGTTCTGGTCTTTGCCCTTGGACTTAAACTGTTACACATTTGAAGTTAACTGGCTTGACAGAATTAGCCATTTTGATTATTGTTATTACTGTTACTCTTTTCTTCTTTTTGGTTCTAGTTGTCCTTTTAAAAACAAAACAAAACAGGTTAAAGCTTTCCATCCAAATTGTTTCCAAATTTGAAATCTAGATTTGATTGCCATTTAACTCTGAAATTTGAGAATGACCATTTGCTTAACACAGCTGTTGACTTCCTCTAGCTGAAATGCTTTTTCCCTCCTTTAAAATAAGCCCTTCCAAAGCAGAATGCAGACCACATGTATTATCTACCCCAAATAAAGCTCAGTAAACTGCAGGCTTCTCCTATCATTTGCTATCGGGCCCAGAATCCTCAGATTCCAGGCAAGGTCCCAGCTGTCCGAGTTTAGGTTACACTGTTGAGATTGGCTCTAGCCACCTACTCTTCCCCTCCCCTCTGCTTTCACTGGAGGAATGCTTTTGAGCCAGGGATTAAATGTAGCAGCTATCACCAGGCTCTCTGAGTGCAGCTGGCACTACGGGGGTGCTTCAGAGCAGCTTCTTTTTGCTCTGAGCCCCCTGCCCTGCCTCCCCTTTCACCATGTTTCCTCTAACATGATTTTGAGTACAACAATTCAAGAAGATTTTTCCTTTTGTACATTACTCTTAAGTATATTGCCTCTTGATTGTTGGGAAAAAAATCATTATAAATTGCTTTTTTTAAAGAATAAAACTAAAAAAAAATTCAATTTGGTGAAAGGGGCGTTAAAGTTCAGCTGTATTCAGTTTTTACTGTTTCAAGTTGCTTAGTGCCTTCAGAGGAAATCACATAGGATCTGGTGTACCTGCAATGCCTGTGGGAAGAATTGAATGTCCCTTATCTCCTTCTTGTCCTAGGGACAGTAACCATGAATGCCGCGTGTGCCGGGTGACAGTAGTAGGCTTGTCAGCTTATGCAAAACACATTTCCAGCCAGTTACACAAGGATAATGTTGATGCCCAGGAAAGAGAAGAAGATGGAAAAGAAGAAGAGGTGGAAGAAGAATACTTTGACAAGGACCTCGTTCAGCTAATAAAAGAAAGAAATGAACAAAGCCGGTCAGAATAATTTTATAAATTTTAAAAATCCTCTGTGCTAATATTATTTTGTATTTTTTAGTTCTGCAACATTCTTGTTAAAAGTGTTGGCTTCTGTGTTTAATTTAGGATTGTTGTGTTTGTTCATAGATGCAGTGAGGCATTACTTGGAATTCTTTTCTGAAATTTGACCTAATTGATCTAAAAATTAAACTGTCTTTTTGTCAAAGTTACATTTTTTACATTGACAATGAGTATTACATATTTGGTGTTTATTGCTTACTTTTAAAGAAGTCAGACTTATTCTAAGTATAGTAAGCTGCTTCTAATAGGGCAAGCAGGACTGAGGATAAAAATGCAACAGCTTTAGCAATAAAAATATTACTACTAATTTTATAAAATTTTTGAATTACTGACTTGATTTTTTTTTTTAAAACTTTAGATAGAGAGCAAAAGTAATGGAGTTAGTTCTGACAATATGATAATGTGATAACTGAGTATCTTTTCTTTTTCTTGTATACTTGGTTTGTTTAGAGATTTGTCATTATAAGTCATGACATTTCCTGGTCTATAGTCAGAAGAAAAATAGAATTTCATTATATAACATGTTAGAAAAAGCCCATTTTATATGTCATAAGTATTTATAACAGCCCTTTGAGGGAGACTGTCTCAAAATGTCTCTAATAGCATAGTTCTTATATAGCTCGCTTGCTTAGTCCTTCAGATGACTTTCCTGTTAAGTTCTGCATAGCAGCAGCTCACACCCTTCCTGTCTTGAAGTTGAAGACCATATTTAATTTTTGTTTTGTTATAATTTTATATTTTTAGGTTTTTTTCTCTGTGAATAGATAATATTTTAAAAAGACATGAGCTCTTTAGTATGCAAAAATACTATACTAGTTTTATCTTTGGAAGGATACCTTGGTACATTTCTGAAACTATTTTTTTGTTCAGTCCATCTGCACTTTCTATCCATGAGTTTTCCTACTTGTTTTTTCTGAGATATTGTTTTAATAGTACAATTGTGGGTGGTCATCTCATACATACTGAGACAATTTCTAATTTGGAAATATTGAATAATAACTATTTCAAGTATTTGTGTAAAAGAAATCTCTGCCCCAAATTATTAAAATAATATTAGATTTGATTTTGATAGACTGCCAAGGAAAGAAAGATAAGATAGCAGTCTAGTTAATGCTTTAAAAAGCATATTTTAGTATGTAGTATAGTATAATTGCTATTAGGTGGTTTTAGTTATTTTATTTAGGAAACTTTTCCATGTTATCTCACTAGTATTTTAAAAATTTCAGTTGGATTTAGGAGTTTGAATACCAGTGGAAGTTGAATCCAAGTAACAGAAACTTAGATTTTTAAAAATGTTTTTACCTCTATTTCATTTGATTCTCCTAGCATCCTTGTAGCTTGTTAGGTATTTCTTGTATAATTCTTACTTTGTAAATGATTGTCTCATACTAACTTGTTTGTGGTCACATACTTGAGTAATAGAACTCAAGCTTTTTGATGCCAAATAGTAGTGAATTCCTTTTCTAAAATAGCACACTTTTTCTGATGAGCCTTAATTTGACTGAAAGAAGGAACATCATTAGAAAGAAATCATACTGAGCAATTATTGTTTTGATTTGAGATAAGGAGTATGTTGTTAGGAAATTATTTTAATAAATGTTCCCATGACATTTTATTTATTATCACATTATTCCTGAAGTTCAATAGTATTAATTTAAATTGTTTGCCCTATCCTAGTTGTTCAATATACTGTAGCTTGTGCTATAACATTACTACATCTGTGATTTATTCCCTCATTTGAACTTCTTATTTTTTTAAATTTTTCTGGTCATTGTTAGCTATTTTTAGATCCTCTTTTCAGAAGAGGAACAGTAACTAAAATGGCTATTTATGTATCTAACACTTAACATGATGTCTACTTCATAGTAGAGACTTAGTAGTTTTTGGTGAACATACCAGAAAACAACTAGTACTAGATATTACTAGGGAAAAAAAAAACAACTACAAAGTATTTATTATTGCCTCTATTGTACAAGGTTCTGAACTAGGTGCTGATGAAACTAAGACAAAATGAAAGGTTGTGCCTATCCTAAAAAATTGATACAGAGGCTCAGAAAAAAAGTGACATTTGAGTGCAGTCTTGGAGAAAACTAAGATCTACTTTGAGGCAGAGTGGAGATGGAGGGGAGAGTCCATTCCAGTCATGCAGAAAGACATGCAAAATCACAGAAGTGAGAGATGGAGTGCTGAGTTCAGGGAACACTGTAGGATAAAAGTGACTTAGATAAAATGAAAATAAATATAATAACTTAGTCAAGAGCTAAAATTTTTAAGGGCTTCAAATCTTAAGCTGAGGACTTTGTATTTTATCCCAGAGGCAAGAGGGAGCTAATGATATTCTCAAGCTAGATGTATCCTGTAAACCTAGTTATGAAGCTTCCAGAGTTCTAGTCTTTATTTAGTGTATGCAAGCAAAATTGTATGTGAGTCATTAAGTGAGTATTTTTATTAAGCCTGGTATTCTTAAAATACCCCAGGGATAGCAGTTGCAGTGGCTGACATATTTTAGTCAAATTTTTCTTACTTAGCCTTTTTTTGTCCTTTTTCTGTAGAAGTGAGGAATTTATTTTTATTTCACATGCTTTTATGGATCTCAGCTTTCTTCTTGACAGATAATCTTACTGTCCTAGCTTTTTGCTGGATTATCTTCATTCATGTGTTGGTCTTTTTTGGTTTATATGGATACATTTAAACATAATAGTTATTTTAGTGTAGTAAAAATCTTGCCATTTAAAATGGCTTAGAGTGATTGGATTTTTAACTTGGATTGAGAGGAAACAAGAAATATGTTTTTAAATATATACCAAGGAAAAACTGTTTGTCTTCTAGACAAGATGAAGCATCTGTTACTGGCCAAGAAATAAACTCTGATGACAGACGACAGTGGCGAAGAGAAGACCGGGGACCTTATCAGGAGAGAGATACTTATGATCAGCTATCATGGCATCATCGTGCACCACTTCAACGGGATTGGAAGTGGGAGAAGGATGGCTTTAATGGTGGTCGGAAAAATAACTTTCCACATTCCTTGAGGAATGGTGGTGGGCCAAGAGGACGTTCTGGCTGGCACAAAGGTGGTCCAGGAGGATCTTCAAATTGGTATCATAACCACAGTAATTCTGGAGGTGGTTGGCATTCAAATAATGGGACAGTAGATTGGCATCATGGTGGTACAGGAAGGAATTCCAACTGGCATTCTGAAGGAGCAGGTGGTTTTTGGCACATGAACAACAGTAGTGGAAACTGGCAATCCAAGACACGGGGTACAAATAATTGGAATTATAGTGGCCCTGGAGACATTTTTCAACCTGGAAGAAACAGGAATTCTAACTGCCAAATTGATGACATGGCCATGCTATGGAACAAGAAATCTAATAAATTAAGCAAGTATAATCAAGAGAGATATATTTGGCAAAGGCAAGAGAATAGGGGTCCCACAGAAAATAATAGTAATTACTTATTGGATTTTACAAGTGATAAGCTTCCTTCAGAGGGCTTACTTGATTTTAGCAGTTCTGAGCAGCCTGAAAGCCAAACCTCTAAGCAAGCAGAAATTATACCTTCTAAAGTGAGTGGAAAGAGTGGTAATGTATCAAAAGATAAAATTCATCGCTGGACTCCTTATCCATCCCAGAAAATTATAGAGCCACAACTAGGTTTGAAAGAAGCTACTGCTAAAAAGTCAGAGGTGGTAGATGAACCTCCTTTTCTTTTTCACTTAATAACTGCATGTGGGAAAGATCCCAAGACAAATAATACAGATAATTCCACAAAGCTGAAAACACAGAAAGAAACTCAGTCAGGATCCTTTGATCACAAGGTTACTTCTGATCACACTGTTTCCAGTGAGGCAGTGACCACTTGTGTTTCTAGAGTAATACCTGAACAAGAGAACAGCTCACATAAAATGCCATCACTGAAGTCTCCTCTCCTTTCAATCCCAAACACTAGATCATTGTCTCAAAAACAAGATTCAAAGAACCTTTTGAAAAATACAAAACTTTTGTCTTCAACTCCCGGAGAATGTCAGAATCATTCAAATACACTTAGCTTGGAAGAGAACCAAAATTCTTATGTATCTAAACTACGCAGTTCATGTTCTCGTGTCTTAAAAGGAAATAAAACTGTGCTTGATGGCACACAGAAGGAGCCTGTTGATAATTTAAGTGAAGTCTTGCGGAAAGCCAAGGAGGTGCTAAAATGTAGTCAAACCCTGCAAAATCCACTATTGAGCAGTGCCAAAAGTACCAGGTGCTGTGCATCAGAAAGTAAGAATGGAGAAGAGTCTGTGAAAGACTCTCTGAACACTGAACTTCAAGAATGTGCACCAGAAGGTAAAGGTAATGCAGAATTATTGGACCTTGAAAAATCTAGTACAAAAGTTGAAGGTGTTGGTTCTTTATTTTCCAAAGGTTCACCTTGTGGCACTTCAGAATGTGAACGTGCTGCCGCTGAGAAAGAGAATGATGACAGAATTATGAAAACAACCACAAAGTGCTCTGTTAATTCCGATGACGCCATAGCTCACCAAAAAGAATCAGAATTCCAAATGGACTCTGTAGCATCTGCATCTAGTCCTCAGTCTGGCTTACTGTTAGAGTTGAAATCATCACTAGAAGATACTCAGGTTGAAGATCCTAAGTCAACTTTGCCTTTTGAAACAGAAGGATTTGAGAGCAATAACTTGGATGTTGACCTCCAAAAAGGAGGTGCTGGCCAACCTTCAGGCTCCCTTCTGCCTGAACTAAGCAAACTTGGTTTCCCTGCCTCTCTCCAGCGAGATCTAACCCGGCACATCAGTTTGAAGAGCAAACCTGGTGCTCATCTTCCTGAACCCAATCTCAATAATGCACGCCGCATTCGGAATGTTAGTGGGCATAGAAAGAGTGAGACAGAAAAGGAATCAGGGCTCAAACCAACCCTGCGACAGATTCTGAATGCTTCTCGAAGAAATGTCAACTGGGAGCAAGTTATTCAGCAGGTATCCAAGAAGAAGCAGGAGCTGGGAAAAGGTTTGCCCAGGTGAGTAATCTTTTTCTTCTCAAAAAAAAAATTTGGGGAGGGTATTTTAAAAAATTAAATTTTAGCATTCTTTTTTTCTCTTAGATTTAATCTTCCAAGCCCTTCCCTCAGTCACCAAGAAGGCAAGCAATAGTATATTAGTTGTACATGTGAAATCATACATATTAGCTGTATGACTCAAAAAAAAAAAAAAAAGCAAGCAAAAATAAAGTCAGAAAGTTATACTTTTATTTGCACTCAGACTTCGTCATTCTCTCTCTGGAAATGGGTAGCATTTTTTCGTCACGAGTCCTTTGAAACTGTATTGATCAGAATAGTCATGTCTTTCCCAGTTGATCATTATAGCATTGCTTTTACAGTGTGCTTAGTGATCTCCCATGTCATTTTACTACAATTTACATCATTCATGTAGGTCTTGGTAGATTTTTCTGAAACTACGCCATTTGTTATTTCTCATTCTCCAGCTCATTTTACAAAGAAGAAAACTGTGAATTATGTTCTGTTTGGATATTTAGATTAAAAGCAATTTTTAAAAATGGAAAAAAAAATGTTAAGTGACTTGTTTAGAATCACATAGGTACTGAAATTGGATTTGAACTCAGGACTTCCGAATTTGAACTCAGATCCTCCTGACTCCAGGGCTAGTGCTGTATCCATTGCATCCTCTAGCTACCTCCAGTAGTCAATTTTTTTGCTGTTGTTAGCTCATTTTTCTAGGCTATTTCTTGGCTTTGAATTTTGTTAGAAGTTAGACTTTGTGTTTCTCATAGAATTTGAAATTAATATAGAAACCACCATATAACCATCCTTTTAATATCTATTTAAAAAATTTTTTTGAGTTCCAAATTTTCTCCCTTCCTGAATTGGTTAGCAGTTGATATAGTTTATACAAATGCAGTCATGAAAGACATATTTTCAGCCATATAATCATCTTTTATTAGGAATATGTGTAGAAATATCTGTGGTTTGATTACAAGGTTCTCCATAAGTACATATATTTCTATTGGAATTCTCTTGAATCAGTGTATTGCTGAGAAGATCTAAGTCTATTATAGTTGATCATATAATCTTGCTGTTACTGTATACAATGGTCTCCTGGTTCTGCTCATTTTATTCAGCATCAGTTCATGTAAGTCTTTCCAGGCACTGCTCATCAGTAGTATTACTACTGCATTTATACACCATAGCTTATTCAGCCATTCCCCAGTTGATGGATATCAATTTCCAGTAGGCTTGCTACAAACATTTTTGCACATGTGGGTCCTTTCCCCTCTTTTATGAGCTTATTCAGCCATTCCCCAGTTGATGGACATCAATTTCCAGTAGGCTTGCTACAAACATTTTTGCACATGTGGGTCCTTTCCCCTCTTTTATGATCTCTTTAGGATACAGACCCAGTTTGATACAATTTGAAAGCCCTTTGGGCATACTTCCCCAAATTACTCTCCAGAATGGCTGGATCAGTTGACAACTCCACCAACCATGCATTCATCTCAGTGTTTTTTTTACTATGATAGAGTAAATGGACTTGACTATTTGTAATTGACATTAGACTGACATGTAGAAATAATTTTGTGAACATTGCATATGATGTCAAGATTTGTTTAATATGTTGGTTAGTTTTTCTAGTGTGTGTGTGTGTTATAAGAGATAGATAGCTATCTGGATAGGGGATAGGAGAAAGCAATAATGATAATGTAAAAACAGTATTTTTTTTTTTAAGTATTTGCTTTAAAAAAATTGGTATATTTTTGGATAATTTTTTTCAGTTGAGTTCCTTTTGTTTAAGCTAATTGCTATTTTTCTCTGAGCCTCATTTTCTATTTCTACTTTTTGTATAAGGTTTGGCATAGAGATGGTACCTCTAGTTCAAAATGAGCAGGAGGTGTTGGATTTGGATGAGGAACCTGACCTGTCCAGTTTAGAAGGTTTCCAATGGGAAGGTATTTCCCTCACGACATCACCTGCATTGGCAAGGAAACGCAGTCTTTCTGAGAGCAGTGTGATCATGGACCGTACTTCTTCTATGTACAGCTTCTTCACTGAGCAGTCTACAGGAAAGGAGAATGAGCCCCAGCAGATTGTTCCACCCAGTAACTCACTGCAAACAGTCCAAGGTCAGAAAGCAAACTTGAATCTTAAACAGGACATGATGCCTCTGGCTTCCTCCTCAAAGACAGGGGAAAGAGTTGAAAGTGTTGTGACTCGAAGGCGTCATAGTGCCCAGTTGCCCCCTGACCGAATGATATCTTTGGTGCGTTCAGTCAGACAAGAAGAACTAAACAGTCAGGAGAGCTCAACACCCTTTTCTGAGAACCAGAACACTCAGGAAAGTAATGGAGAAGGGAACTCATTATCATCTAATGGCTCCTCAGGTCTTGGCGTCTCTAGTTTGGTGGATGCTGCTACAGACAGCAGCTGTACATCTGGGGCGGAGCAGAATGATGGCCAGGGCCTTCGGAAGAAGCGCAGAGCAACTGGAGTAAGTAGAGGGAGGTCCAGTGCTATTTCCCTGGTTCTGATGCATCCACGGGCAGGGTGGGTGTGGGAAATGGTGTGCTGGAGAGGGAGTGGTGGGTGAGCATTGGGGTTGGAGATATAATTATCATGAAGTTTTGATTTTTGATTTTATTTTTATTGGCCTAAGGTGGTTGTTGGTTTTAATTTTTTTTAAGCCATTGTTAAATTCTGCCGGGTTATATGTGATCTGATATGAAATCACCTTAAAAAAGACTGAGCTAACAGTTGTTGGATATTTGAGTTAGAAAATTTCCTCCCCCACCCCCCAAGACAATTAGGGTTAAGTGATTTGCCCAGGGTCACACAGCCAGGAAGTGTCAAGTGTCTGAGATCAAATTTGAACTCTAGTCCGTTTGACTTCAGGTCTGATGCTCTATATTGACCACTGCACCACCTTGCTGCCCAGTTGTTAATATTTGAATATGCTTGCAGTTAGAACTTTACATGTTTTGAATGTGCCCTTTTAGGGCGTGGTGTAGGAATGTAGCTTAGGGTTAAATGCATCTGTGATTAATTGACCCAGAGTTTCTTTACTGGTACTGAGTGTTTTTTTTTTTTTTTTTTTTTTTTTTTTTGTGATGCCCATAGTTCTATTAATTGATAAGCACCCAACAGTGTAACCTTGGTAATGTCTTTAGGCCCTTGTACTCTTACTCTGCTTTTTCTGATTCTTTTTCTGTCCTGGCCCATCAGAAATTGTCTTCATTGTTACTGTTTTTGTTCCTTTGACATTTCTGCCTTCTTCCCAAGAGGAAGGGAGAGAGCTAGGAATAAGAAGGTGTAGTTGGATATCATAAAGAACTCTCTAACCCTGAGATAGATAATTTCCCAAATTAAGCAGCCTTGTGTGGGACCTTCCCTATCCAATTAACTACATCATCTGATAAAAGAGAAAACATTTATTTAATCCCTGCTGGGAGAGGCCCAGACACATGCCTGGGAGCCATCCCATCCCCCACCATGTGCCTGGAACCTATACTGCTTCCTCCTTGTCTAGGTTTTAAAAGGCAAAGGACTCGAGCCTTCTCATTGGATAGCGTAAAATAACATAACCATCCTTGACCAATGATCACTAATGGTCATGGCACTTCCTGCAAATTCCTATATCTCGGGTTCAAAGTTCATTCCTCCAGAGAGTAGACCTTCCCAAGGTCTCAGTTCTGGAAACAGGAAACAAGTGATTCAATACTAAGAAATACTTCATCCAATCAGTCCCATTCAGCTGCAAGGGCTATTCCCTTGGGATAAAATATAAACTCTGTCCCTACCATTTAACTGTTGGAAATAACAGTAACCATTATGAAATTCTTCTCAGACTGGACCCAGAATAACTTTCCAAGCTGCCTTTATGTTTTTCCTTTTTATACTCAATCATCTCATAAAATGGACTTCTTGCTATTTCCTGAATTGGGTATTTTCTCACCCAACTTTCTGCCTGTGAGGAGGTTTCTTCCCTTCCTTCTTCTCATGCTATATGCTATATCTCTTCATTTTTGCTCTTAAAATCCTAGTTTCTTTCAAGGTTCAGTTCTGATGTCCCATCCTCTGTGGATCCCCCTTAGTCATTAGTATTCAATTCTTTTCCCCTCCCCATCTCTGGTTTTATTGTATTTACTTATCTATGTGCAGTATCTCTGCCAATAAAATGCAAAGTCTTTCGAATGGGGTAGATTGGTTTTCTATTTTGTCTTTGTTATCTTTTGGACTGTACCTTGTACTCAGCTTAATAAATACTTGTTTAATTTTAATTATATAGGCCCAGAAGTATCTGGTTAGGTATGCTCAGCTTTCTCTTTGAGAGAAATACTATGATACTATGTATCACTGTATGTAGACTGTGATTCTATTTAATATGAGTTTAAGATTGAGAGCCCAGAATGCAGCTTGCTTTTTTGTCTGTACAACTGGTTGGCTGCTTGCCTAGTTTTACTTTCCTTCACCCTATTAGCTCCCAACCATCACCTGCTGCCTCCACTTTTGCCTTGATTTTTCTTTTCTTGAAAATTGAAGATTCAGATCAGTGTTTTGATTCATAGATTCAAAGCAGATTTGTCAAGTCCTTTAACAAGAAAGAAAACTTTTTTTTTAATTATAGTTTTTATTTACCAGATATACGCATGGGTAATTTTACAGCATTGACAATTGCCAAACCTTTTGTTCTAATTTTTCTCTTTCTTCCCCATCCCCCAAGATGGCAGGTTGACCAATACATGTCAAATATGTTAAAAGTATAAATTAAGTACAATATATGTATACATTTCCCTACAGTTATTTTGCTGTACAAAAAGAATTGGACTTTGAAATAGTGTACAATTAGCCTATAAAGGAAATAAAAAAATGCAGGCGGACAAAAATAGAGGGATTGGGAATTTTATGTAGTGGTTCATAGTCATCTCCCAGAGTTCTTTCACTGGGTGTAGCTGGTTCAGTTCATTACTGCTCTGTTGGAACTGATTTGGTTCATCTCATTGTTGAAGAGGACCATGTCCATCAGAATTGATCATCATATAGTATTGTTGTTGAAGTATATAAATATCTCCTGGTCCTGCTCATTTCACTCAGCATCAGTTCATGTAAGTCTCTCCAGGCCTTTCTGAAATCTTGCTGGTCATTTCTTACAGAACAATAATAGTCCATAATATTCATATACCACAATTTATTCAGCCAATCTCCAATTGATGGGCATCCAGAAAACTTCCTTTTTAACAGCATATTCCTTTAGTTTGAATGAAGTTTTATATTGTTATTTTAAACCTCAACTTTCCCTCCTTATTATGAAATAGCATTTACATAGTCAATAACACTAATTGAATCCGGATGTGTATTTTCATTTTTACAGGATGGATCTTCACCTGAGCTTCCAAGTCTGGAAAGAAAGAATAAAAGAAGGAAAATTAAAGGCAAAAAAGGTATAGTTTCATAATTTGAGGGAGGATAAGGATTGACCTTGTCATTTGATAATCACTTCCTGATGGTGATAATAGATTTAAGTAGTAGAATATGATATATATTTTCAGCATCAGTCAGTGTGTGGGATATTTGTTTTTCTTGACTATAGACTATACTTTTCATTTTTAAACAAAAGATTTTGGTTTTTTCTTATCACTTGGGTGAGGGGAATTGAAGGAATGGATAAAATTGCCCAAAAAAAAATTAAAAAGAAAGAAAAGAAGGAAAACCAGAAGGAATCAAAAGTTAAATAAGCAGGATAATATTGGAAAGCAAACTATGTACTAGAGAGCTACAGTTTAATGTAGAATCCCCCTTTTGTTTGTTCTGTGTATGGAAAATGCTCATTGATATTAAGAAGGAAAAAATGTAAAAAATAAAAAGCCAAATTGTAGAGATTTGGTTATATTTGTATATTGATTTTATTTTATATAAGTCCTATTGTGGTATAACAAAAGGAAAAAAATAACCCATGTTTTTATTATTGTCTTTAGTTATACTTTTAGAAGAAATAATAGAAACTTCTAGATTTGTATAAAGTTTATATACTTCTGTGATGCAATTATAGGCTTGTGGTTTCTTTAATGCTGAAAATTTTGAGATGATACCCAATAGAACACTTAAGTAAAATACAAATCCAGGGAGTCTATTTAGGTCTGTTTTCTGCATAATTTTCCACCTCAGATGCTTGCAGGCTTTCTCTAGCTATTTTTCTCTACATTATAATGTCTCTTGGTAGAGGAAATGCCTTGTGATAACCTCTTCTAACTGAATTTTAAAGGTTTGCCTGAGACATCAGAATGTTGAGTGACTTTTTAGTCATAAAACCATTTATGTGTCAAAAGAGAAAGAACTTCAATCCATGTTCAGTCTTTAAGGCTATCCTATTTCCTATATCATGCTACTTCTAAGTATTTCAGAATATTTTTATATTGAGAATTTAAGCAAGTATGATAATTTTGTGAAATTGTGAATGTTTAAATGTTCTATGGGAAGGGGAATTGGTATAAGATAACAGGAAGAGTTTTACAAAGTAAATAGTACTTTGATGATCCCATAGTTGTGAGCAAAATTTTATAAACCTTAAATCATGTATGTATGTGTGTGTCTGTGTGTGTGTATGTTTATATTTGAATATTCATACATACACACACACATACAAACACACACATAAACCACATATCCCTAAATAACAAAACTTTTCTAGATGAAAGAAGTGAAATTATTAAAATATTTATGTTATTTAAAATGATATATTCTAAAATACATCTTATTGGTGTGCTTTGATATTAAAAACAATTATTTCCAAGA
This sequence comes from Sminthopsis crassicaudata, assembly GCF_048593235.1. Classification (NCBI taxonomy): domain Eukaryota; kingdom Metazoa; phylum Chordata; class Mammalia; order Dasyuromorphia; family Dasyuridae; genus Sminthopsis; species Sminthopsis crassicaudata. The sequence goes on along the minus strand of NC_133618.1, from coordinate 272,772,249 downwards.
TAATTATATTTCTAAATTTGCAAGCAATAGAAGAATACTGAATATAGTTGTTACTGTAGATATAATTAATCATTTAGGGAATTAAGATTTTAGAACTGTTCCTTTAGTGAAATTAAACAGATAATGTTTAAATGTATTGCCCTGATATTAAGTTCTTTAATTTAATGTGAACATTTAGTCTACATCATTCCTAATAGTGTTGATTATTATTAAATGGTTTTATGTTGGAGATTTTTATCCCCCAGAATGATTGAAATCATGCGTAGTTATTTACTGTGGATTGATTTTGAATTTTCTTCGTTGTTTTAATTGTGAAAAAGTTAACATTTATAAATATAAATTTTTCTTTCTTCCTCATTTATAAGTCACTTAATTTTAATTCAATTGAGGTGAGTCTGTATAGATCATCACTCATTGTAGATCATAGTGTGCTCTCTGTCTACCTAGAGTCTTCCAACCAATTACACTAGGTGATATGTTGTATCTGTGATTATGTTATAGATGTATTATGTATTATGTATTAGAGTATTAAGCTTTGGGAAGGTTCGTATTCAAAGGTTTTTTGTTTTGTTTTTAAAGAACTTTTAGAAGTTTTAAAGTTTAAAGAACTTTATTAAGTATATATAAGTATTAACTATATTAAGTAGTAAGAAATATGGGTTTGACAGAAATGTATTTGTTATATTCAAAATGCTAACGTGTGTATTTTAGGAGTAAGATGTTTTGTATGATGTCAGACTTTGAAACCATCCAGATGATCAAGACTATTTGCTTTTATATTTTATAGAAAACTTTCATGACATAACACTTAACTTTTCAGAAACAAAAAAGCATGAATATAATGGCGACTTAAAGCAAGAAATTCTATTTTCTGAGTTATAGTTTGGTTTAAGTAGGTATGAGAGCACATAGCTTGTGAAATACATTCAGTGAGAGAACCAAGGGGAAAAATATGCATTTGTCCCATACTAAAATATATGTATAAACAATTACTAAAAACTATATGAAATGAAACTTTCTTTGCTAAAGTAGATCTAATCTTCTCTTGGCAGAACGTTCTCAGGTTGACCAATTGCTGAATATTTCTTTAAGAGAGGAAGAACTGAGTAAATCTCTGCAGTGTATGGATAACAACCTTTTGCAGGCCCGGGCAGCCCTGCAGGCAGCATATGTGGAAGTCCAGAGACTGCTTGTGCTGAAGCAACAGGTAATTGAATGGAGTCTTTATTTCTGGTTGAAAATAGTTTTTTATATTGAACTTGAAAGGACAAAATCCTATATCTTTCCTTAGATAACTATGGAAATGAGTGCCCTAAGGACCCACAGAATACAGATTCTACAAGGATTACAAGGTAACTAGAGGATCTCATGACTTTTCAAATGTGCTTATATGCAAAGCAGTGCAAATACTATCATGGACTTAAGATACTTAAGTTTCTTAAAGACATTTATTCAAGTTCTGACTTGAGAACTTTTGTGTCCTTAGATATCATTAATTCACCTGAACTTTGATTGGGGGATATAAATGGACACAGAACTTTCCTTGTTTGCTATTTAGAAATAGAAAAATGAGTCATTCATAAGAGTTGTTATTAAGGGGCTTTAACATGTATAAAGATGTGAGAGTTACAAAAGCATAGTGTTTTATACAGATACAAATCTTAATTCTAGATTTTTCTTTTTGTTTATTTGTCAACTTTAGATGAATAATGCATATATTTCTTCCTCTTTCTACAGAAACTTATGAACCTCCTGAGCGAACAGAACAAGTCCCTTGCAGCCCTTCCCGTGAACGAAAGAGCAGATCCCAGACAGCTGCTGATCCCCCTCCTCTGCCTAGTCCCTTTTTTCCTTTCTTTCTGGAGACTCCCCCTTCTCATATATCACCATCTGCCTCTGGAGTGCCACTCCGAGTGTGCACACCACCTGCTTTCCAGGTTCCTGGGAGTATCACATGCCCAGCTCCAGACTCATCAGTGCAGATTAAACAAGAGCCCATGTCTCCTGAGCAAGAAAATGTGAATGCTGTGCTACAGGATTCTGCCTGCAGTGCTTCTGAGGAATTGCTACAAACAAATAGTATGTCAGTCAGCTTTCTTCTGCATTAAGGATAGATAATCTTAAGGAAAATAAGGGCAAAATATCCCCTAGCATATTTATTTCAGCTGACTATTAGAAGTTATTCAGTAATAACTGTAGTAAATGCCTCTTAAGATGAAGAATTTTATGATCTTTTTATTTATTTTAGTTTTTTTTGTTTTTGTTTTTATTTTTTATTTTAAAGTTTTGTTGGACGGATCTTGCACAGGGTCTTAGGTCTTTTCATAACTTTTCATAATTTTAAGATTTCTAACCATTTGTTCCTTGCTACTTTTTAGAAGAGTCATTTATTAAAATCAATAAAGAGCTAATTTTTTTTTTTTTTTTGCTATATGCCTGTTTAGTTGAATCAGTATAATTATTTTAAAATTGTCTATCCCTGTTATTACAATTATTAATCTTAATTAAATGTATGCCTTAAGCAAAATGGGAATGTTTAGAAAACTTGGAAAGTGCTAAAGTTTGGATCATGTGAAAATCATTGATTTTAGGGTATAACACCAGTTTGCTATTTTTCACTAGTATTATAGAAGAAGTAAAATTTGGAAAATAAGATTAATTACAATGAAATTCTTCAGTCTGCAACCACTTCTTTCTTTTTTTGGTGGGTGGGGTGGGGCTTAACTAGCAAAAAGTAACTCTTTACCAACCCTAGTAGAAGGAATAAAAGTACCTAAGAGGAAGAGTCTTAAGGGTTTTTTGAAGGTCAGAATGAGTTAGGAATTCCTGAAGAAATGATGGAAAGACTTTGGAGAGAAGTAGAGTTTTAGAAGCTGAGTACATATAGAAGATGCATATGTTTAAAAAAAAAAATGCAACATTTCTTTTGACATTGTAAAAATCTTAATAAAAGGGATTATAGACTGTATATTGTGACCAATAACTGGATCTCATACTAATACCTGATTTGCTTGTGAATGTGTTCTTTATGTATGCAACAATAGAACCAGTTAAGAGTTAGTATCCACAATACATTCTTAATTATTGACATAATAGAATTTCTATATCTATATACATCATATCTGAAGTTAAACATTTATTTTAATCCCTCAGGACTTAGAGGTTTATTTAGAACAGTGGTCCTCAAACTTTTTAAATAGGGGGCCAGTTCACTGTCCTTCAGACTGTTGGAGGGTTGAACTATAGTAAAAACAAAAACTCACTCTGTCTCGGCCCCTCAGACCATTTGACATAACCTCCCCCTCCCCCACTAGCATAAATGTCCTCAGTAGGCTGCATCTGGCCTGCAGGCCATAGTTTGAGAACCCATGATTTAGAACATCACCTAGATAACTATTTACTTTGGTCTGTGCAGTATATTGCCACTAGTTTTATCTAGTGTGAGTTGTTCTAGGCATTTTAGCACAACCTACAATTCTTTTTCAACCCTGAGGCCTACTAAATCATCTACAGGAAATAATAAAGCTCCCTTGGGTCAAAGTATGAACTAATGTTTATTGAGTTTAGTGTTGTTTTACCCCAATTTTTAATCCAAGGCAGAAAAATCTTAATTTACTTTTCCAGGATTTAGAGGAGCCAACAAAGACACTTATAAAAATAACGTTAGCCATGTTTGTAGAATTAGCTGTGCGACTGTCTTGGTAGTTTGCAATCTGAATAATTATTATAATTGTATCTTATTCCATAATATATTTCTCTGAATTCAGGATGATTCTCTTTGTCAAGTAAAAGCAGTATAAATTTTTAGCTCTCAAGGGCATGACTTGTTTTTCTCCTTTTCAGACATAAAATTTATACTCATTTACTATACCAGCATTCCCCACTAAGTTTGGTTATCTCCCGTATATCAGAATTCATATATTATGTAGGTTGGCTATTCAGTACTTCCATTGACCAATTTTACATTCTCTAGTGACTATAGCCAGAAGTAATATTAGAGAGAATATTATCAGATCACAATCAGTGGTAATACATAATAATAAAAATTGAAATATTTAACAAATGTAATACTACAAAATTGTTTACTATTTAAAATAAATCTAGCTTTTCTAAGTCTTTGTCAGTCTATTAGTTCAGATTGTGACATTGAACTCTTCTATCATTAGGTAGTAACCTCCCTGCTTCCCTGTAGAAAGTTCATCATTATAGAGAATTTATTCTACCTTCTGAAACATCCTTGCATGTGGGCAAGATTTACAATCTTGATATTTGGATATTTCCAGTCTCCTAATTGTTGCTGAAGATAATTTCTTAAAGACCAATTTTATACAATGTTTTTTGCTCATTATATAAGTAATTCATACATTGATTTCTTATTCTACTATATGAATTTTTTTCGTTTTTATTTTGTAAAACATTGTTATGGTGTTACTATACAGTGTGCACTCTTTTATGCCCCTTTATTAGATAATTTGCCTTGTACTTTTAGACCTAATCTCTAAGCTCCAGTAGGAGCCAAAAACTTTTTTTCCCCCTTTCCCACAATATTTATTTTGTGAAATATTTCCTTGATACAGATAAAACATTTCCAGCTGTCATTTTTTTAAATTGTTTTCTACCTTCTGCTTTCCCTTCTTTTTGAGAAGGCAAGCAATTTGATTTTAGTTATACATGTAAAGTAAAACAAAACATTTCCATATTAGCCATAGTGCCAAAGAAAACACAAAAGTTTAAAAACTATGCTTTCATTAGTTATATTTCTGGAGGATGATTACATTTTTCTTCATGCCTCTTGGAATTGCCTTGGATAACTGTCTTGATCCAAGTAGCTAAGTCTTCATAGTTGATCCTTACAATATTGATGTTACTGTGTATAGTGTTCTGGTTCTTCACTTCACATGGGTTCATATAAATCTTCCCAGATTTTTCTGAAACTATGTTGCTCATCATTTCTTAATTTACAGTAATATTCCATCACTATTATATACTATCTCACACTTGTTCAGGCATTCCTCAATTGATGAACATCCTCTTTATTTCTTTGTTATCATAAAAAGAGCTGATATAAATATTTTTTTTGGGATACAGACCTAGTAATAGTATTGCTGGATTAAAGGGTATAAATAGTTTTGTTATCCCTATTGGCATAGTTCCACATTGTTCTCCAGAATGTTTGGATTAATTCACAACTCTAATAACACTGCATCAGTGTCCTAATTTTTCCATATCGCCTCCAGTATTTGTCATTGTCCTTTTCTGTCAAATTATCAGTCTAATAAATATATGGTGATATCTCAAGACTTGTTTTAATTTGTATTTCTCTAAGTACAATTTAGAACATTTTTATAACTTTGATTTCTCCTGAAGACTGTTTGTTCATATCCTTTGACCAATTATCAACTGGAAAATGTCTTTTATTTTTATAAATTTGTTACCCTGGCATATGTATTCCAAGGTAGTTGAGAAATGAGTTCCTTATCAGAAAAATTTGCTGCAAATTTTTTCAGTTTCCTATTTTACTCTTTAACTGTGGCTATATTGTTTTTTTTTATTAAATTTCATGAAATTTTTTAAATTTCAAAGTGATCTATTTTACTTCGTATATTCCCTTCTAATTCTTGGATATCAACTATTCATTTCTATAGTTGATGAGGAAATTATTCCAGGCTCCTCTAATTTATTAATTTAATAACCTTACCCTTTACATCTAAATCATCCTTTTGATCTTATATTGACCTATGGCGTGAGATATTGATCAGCACCTAATTTTTGTCAAAATTGCTTTCCAATTTTCTTAGTGAATTTTGTCAAATGCTCAATTCTTAGCCCCAAAGTTTGGATCTTTTGATTTATCAAACACCTAGATTACTACTTTGTATTTATTGAATCCCTAATATATTCTACTGATCTACCACTCTATTTCTTAGTTAGTACCAGATTATTTTGATATTTTTGCTTTACAGTATAGTTTGAAATCTGGAACTGTTGGGTTGTCTTCCCTAATGTTTTTTTTTCCATTCATTACCATGATATATTCTTAACTTTTTGGTCTTCCAGATGAATTTTGCCACTTTTTTCTTAGCTAAAAAAGTAATAGAAATAATAGAAAACAATTCCTTGGTAGTTATATTGGTATGACACTAAATAAATTAATTAATTAAGTAGAATTGTCATTTTTATGATATGGCTTCAGATTACTCAAGAGCAATTATATTTCTCCAGTTGTTTAGATCTGTTTTTATTGTGAAAAGTATTTTATAACTGTCTTCTGATAATTCTTGGATTTTGGCAGATGAAACATATTGTCTGCAATTATTTTAAATGAAATTTCTTTTTCTGTATCTTGCTGCTCAGTTTTGTTGGTAGTAAATAGAAATACTGTTTGTTTATGTGAATTTATTTTATATCCTTCAATATTGCTGAAGTTGAAGGTTGGTTCATCTAGTCTCTTATTGATTCTCTGGGGTTCTCTTTAAGTATAGCATCATTAAAAAGAGTGATAATTTTGTATGCCCGGTACCCGATTTTATTCCTTCAATTTATTTCCTTGAATTATTGCTATAGTTAGCATTTCTAATATAATATTGAATAATAAGTGGTGGTAATGAACATTCTTGCCTCACTTCTGATTTTATTAGTAAGGTTCGAGTTTATCCCCATTACAGGTGATACTTCCTCCTGGTTTTAGAGAGATACTATTATTTAAAGAAAGGTTTAATTTATTCCTATGCTTTCTAGTGTTTTCAGTTGGAATGGGTGTTGTATATTGTTAAAGGCTTTTTCTGTATCCATTGATTTAATTGTATGACTTTTGTTATTGTTATTGATGTGGTCAATTATGTTGATCTAGCCCTGCTTTCCTGCAATAAATCCCATTTGGTCATAGGGTATGGTCTTTGTCATATATTGCTGGAATCTCCTTGCTAATGTTTTAAAATTTTTGAGTCAGCGCTCATAAGGGAAATTAGTCTATGATTTTCTTTTTCTATTTTTACTCTGGTTTAGATATGTCACTACCATATTTATGTCATAAAAGGAACCTTTTTTTCAAATATTTTATATAGTAATGGGATTAATTGTCCCTTAAATGTTTTGCTGGAATTTAGTTGTTAATCCTTTTGGTCCTGTGGTTTTTTCCTTAGGGAGCCATTGATTGATTTATTCAATTTCTTTTTCTAAGAGAATCATTTAAGCATTCTATTCCCTCTTCCGTTAATTTGAACAATTTATATTTTTGTGAATATTCATACATTTCACTTTGTCATTTTTACTGGCATAGAATTGTGCAAAATGACTTAGTAATTGCTTTAATTTCATCTCAATTCATAGCGAATTTATCCTTTTCACTTTTGACAATATTTGCTTTTCTTCCTTTGAAAAAAACAAATTAGCAAACGGTTTATGCATAATTTTGTGTGTGTGTTTTGTTTTTTCATAAAACCAGTTGGTTGACTTTTTTTTTGTTTGTTTTCTGTTTTATTAATTGGAATTTTATTTTGTTCTTTTTCTTTTTTTTACATGGTTACTTTTTTGTGAAGGTATACTATGTATAGTTCGAGAAAAAAAGTATATTTCTTTCTATTCCCATTCATTTGTCTCCAGAGGTCTTCATTTTTCTCCAAAAGTTTATAGTATAACTTTTCCAAGATTTTATTCGTTTCCATGACTTCCTTCTTAATTTATTTTATGATTAGATTTATCTTGAGATGAGAGAGGAGAAAGTTGGTCTTCCCTCAGTAGTATAGTTTTACTCTGTAATTAATTTAAATTCTCCATTAAGCATTTAGATGCTATACCATTTGATGCATATATGTTCAGTACTGATACTACTTCATTCTCTATGGTTTCTTTAATTTAGCAAGATGTAGTTTCCCTTTTAATTAGGTCTGATTTTGCTTTTGTCTGATCTTTAATTGCTACCCCTGCTTTAAAAACAAACAAACTCTTGTTTGTTTCTTGTAAACATCATTGTTGAATTCTGGTTTCTAATCCATTCTGCTGTTTACACTTAAAGTAATGATTACTAACAATGCATTTTCCTCCATTCTATTTTGTTCTGTTTTATTCTTAGTTCTCTTTTTAATCTTGTCTCTGCTCTAAAGTCAGTTTTTCTTCTGAGTACTGCCTTCTTTTATCAATCTGCCCTCTATATTATACACTTAAACCCTTAGCCCCATTGGCTAAGATACATAACTTTGTGTTTTCCCTTTTGTGAACCAGTAAGTGAAGTTCAAACATTATTCACTCCATGTACCATTTCCCTCTCCATGTCAAAACTCCTCATTGGATACTTCTTTTTTTTTTTTTTTTTTTCTTTGAGATAATTCTCCCTATTCTTCCTTTTCCTCTTCTCCCAGGGCATGCTTCTTTCTTGCCTATCTTTTTAAACATCTTATCACATAATTGATTCACTCTGGCATCCTCTTTCTATGTAGAAACCTTCTATATGTTCTAATAATGATAAAGTTCTTTATATCATTCTCATATAGAAAGGTCAATAATTTAACCTTATTGATTCCCTTATGACTTCTTGTTCGTGTTTATCTTATGTTTATTCTTGTATTTGAAAATCAGATTTTTCTCTTTGTTCTTAGTTTTTTTCATCAGGGATGCTTGTAAGTCTTTTGTTTCATTGTATCTATTTTTTCTTCATGGATTGTACTGTTTTGCTGGATAGGTTGGGTTTTTTTTTTTGGTTGTAATGCTAGCTTTTTTGCCTTCTGGAATATCATATTCAAAGCCCTCTAATGTGGTAGCTGCTAAATCTTGTGTGATTATTACTGTGGTTTTAAGTGTTTTTTTTTTTTTTTTTTTTTTTTCTGAGCACTTGTGAAATATTTTCTCTTTAACCTGAGGGATCTGGAATTTGACTATAATTTCCTGGCAGTTTTCATTTTGAGATCTGTTTCAAGAGGTGATTGGTGGATTCTTTCAGTTTCTGTTTTACCCTCTGATGATAGGATATCAGGATAGTGTTCTTTTATAGTTTCTTGAAACATAATGTTTATACTGTAAAAATTATGAAAATTATGATCATGCCTTTCAGGTAACCCAGTAATTTTTAAATTATCTCTTGATTTATTTTCCAGGTCAGTCAATTTTGCTGATGAGCTATTTCAGTTTCTTCTTCTTTTTTTTTTTGGTTCATTACTTGACTTTGTTTTATTTATTTTTGGTGTCCCATGGAGTTATTAGTTTCTATTTTTCAATTCCAATTTTTAAGAAATTATTTTCTTTTTTTATTTATAAATTTTTTTCATAGTATATATGCATGAGTAATTTTTTTTATATAATATCCCTTGTATTCATTTTTCCAAATTATCCCCTCCCTCCCTCTACTTCCTCCCCTTGATGACAGGCAATCCCATACATTTTACATATGTTACAATTTAACCTAGATACAATATATGTGTGTAAATACCATTTTCTTGTTGCACATTAAGTATTAGATTAAGAAATTATTTTCTTATGAAAACTTTTCCTCTTTTTCCATTTGGCCAATTTTACTTCACAAATTCTTTAATGAATTTTTGTACCTTTTCCCATTTGGCTGTCTTTTTTTTAAGAAGCTCTTTTTTGGTGTGTTTTCTTTTCATAATTTTCTTCCTTTGTTTTCATCTGATTTTTTTTCTCCATATTTTGGGAAACTTTTCTTTTTTAATCTCTTCCAGGAATTTTTGTTGTTTCTTTCCAATTCACCCTTCCAGTCTTCCTCCGGAGGCTTTTTTTTTTTTTTTTTTTTTTTTTTTTTTTTTTGGTCACTATTTCAACTTTGCTTTGGAGTTTGAATCTTGAGATCTTGCTGTCATCATAGTAGCTTTTTTTAATGATCAAATAATTTGTTGTTTGCTCATTTTCCAATATATTTCTTGATCTGAAACTTTTAAGTTAATGTTGACCCTTATTTCTGTCCTTAGAAAGAATCTCAAAGGTCTTTTTGGGAGGTTTGAATGTTTTTGGTGCTTTTCAAGGTTGTTTGATCTTAGAGATTAATGACCACTGCCTTCTTGGTCTGCACTCTGGTCTTAGCCAGGAAAAGCCTAATCCTTTGGAATTGCAGTTCATATTACTTCTCAGAGCCCTCTTTCCCTTGGACCAGAAGTGATACTGTTCCTCACATTCTCTGCTCCCTTTGGGCTAGAAATGTTAAAGTGCCCCTCAGGACTCCTCAGGTGACCCAGAAGTGGTTACAGAGTTGCCAAACAGAACCTGTTCTTATTCAGTGCTAGTATAGAGGTATAATATAATTTCTTTCTGAGTAATTGTGAGATCCCCTTACTGTCTTTGTTCTGAGAATGTCCCACCACTGATATTGTATCCACATGGACTCTGATTATTCTTCCCTGTCACAGATCTCATTTTCATCTCCTTTTGTGTTTAGGAATGGGAAGATATCTCACTCTGTTGGCTCTGCCATTCCAGAATTCAGTTTGAAACATTATTTTAAAATTGTTTGAAGAGGGAATGTTGGGAGAGTTCAGCTGAGTTCTTCTGTTTTTCAATCTCCTAAAGCTTTCTTCATAGTTGCCATTAGAAGAGAAACTTCTGCCTATTCATTCAATTTTCTTCCTACCCTGACTTTTTTTCTCTTGTTCTCTTGTAAGGTTGTCCATTATTTTTCATAATTGATGAAATATTTTCCTGAAGTGCTTTTTCAATTATTTAAGTATTGTATAAGATTATCACTTTTTGATCATAACATTTTGAGTTAATTGAATATTCTAAACCCTATGTTTTTTAAGTAACTTATATTTTATTATAGGTAAGTCAAACTCAGAATCTTCTAAGTCTTCTCATATAGTGGAAATTAGGCATTGGTACATGCCCAGGTATTTTTATTTCCTTTTTCTTTACTATATCTTTTTAATATTTTATTTAGTAATCAGTTATGTGTGCTGATCTTCAATATTTATTTTTCTGATAAGACCTTAATTTATACTGTAATTTTTACTGTAATTCATTTATTACTTGAAAATTCCAAAATTGTAGTTTTTATCTTTGTCAGCTCCTTTTTTTTTCCTTTTTAAATTGCATAATACATTTCCCTTGCCCTATTCTAATTTCTTTCCCCCCAACCCAATTCATCTTGTTTCCTTTAATACTCATTTGTTCTTAGTTAATTATACATAATGATATAATACAGAGTTCATGCTATGCATATTCTTTTTCCCTTTATTTTCCTTCTTCCTGCTTCCAACATACTTTTTTGCCCCTCCTATTTTTTCTGCTTCCCATTCAGTAGGAGATTTATATATGATGGTTACCATTGTAAATGATCCTGCTAGGAAGGATACCTATTTCCCTTTTGTTTTTCCATTTTTGGCAGGCATCTTCTTTGTTATGATGCCAAATTTTTTTTTAATTGATTTTTTAAATTTTATAATTATGAAAAATTTTTTGATAGTATATATGCATGAGTAATTTTTTAACTCATTAAAACATTATCCCTTGTATTCATTTTTCCAAATTTTCCCCTCCCTCCCTTTACTCCCTCCCCTAGATGACAGGCAATCCCATACATTTTACATGTGTTACATTATAGCCTAGATACAATATATGTGTGTAATTCCAATTTTCTTGTTGCACGTTAAGTATTAGATTCGGAAGGTATAAATAACCTGGGTAGAAAGACAGTAGTGCAAACAGTTTACATTCAATTCCCAGTGTTCCTTCTCTGGGTGTAGCTGTTTCTGTACATCATTGATCTACTGGAAGTGAGTTGGATCTTTATGTTGAAGATATCCACTTCCATCAGAATACATCTTCATACAGTATTGTTGTTGAAGTGTATAGTGATCTTCTGGTTCTGCTCATTTCACTCAACATCAGATCATGTAAGTCTTTCCAAACGTTTCTGAATTCATCCTGCTGGTCATTTCTTACAGAACAATAATATTCCATAACCTTCATATACCATAATTTACCCAACCATTCTCCAATTGATGGACATCCATTCATCTTCCAGTTTCTAGCCACTATGAAAAGAGCTGCCACAAACATTTTGGCACATACAGGTCCCTTTCACCTCCTCAGTATTTCTTTGGGATATAAGCCCAATAGCAGCACTGCTGGATCAAAGGGTATGCACAGTTTGATAACTTTTTGGGCATAGTTCCAAATTGCTCTCCAGAATGGTTGGATTCTTTCACAACTCCACCAACAATGCATCAGTGTCCCAGTTTTTCCATATCCTCTCCAACATTCATCATTATTTGTTCCTGTCATCTTAGCCAATCTGACAGGTGTGTAGTAGTATCTCAGAGTTGTCTTAATTTACATTTCTTTGATCAGTAGTGATTTGGAACACTTTCAGATGAGTGTATATAATTTCAATTTAATCATCCGAGAATTTTCTGTTCATATCCTTTGACCGTTTATCAATTGGAGAATGGTTTGATTTCTTGTAAAATAGGGTCAGTTCTCTATATATTTTGGAAATGAGACCTTTATCAGAACCTTTAACTGTAAAAATATTTTCCCAATTTGTTACTTCCCTTCTAATCTTGTTTGCATTAGTATTCTTTGTACAGAAACTTTTTAGTTTGATGTAATCAAAATTTTCTATTTTGTGATCAATAATGATCTCTAGTTCTCCTCTGGTCATAAATTCCTCCTCCACAGGTCTGAGAGATAGACTATTCTCTGTTCCTCTAATCTATTTATGATCTCATTCTATATGCCCAAATCATGGACCCATTTTGATCTTATCTTGGTATATGGTGTTAAGTGTGGATCTGTATCTAATTTCTGCCATTAATTCTTTTTCTTTAGAATGCTGTTATGACTAATTTTCTATGCATTTTTAATTCTTTTATTTTGGCTGTTTTATTGTTGTTAGGATTAGAACTTTATTGCTTCAAATATAATAGGGTTGAAAGTGAAGATTCTCTCCTTTCCTCCTTCCCCAGAAAAGAACTAGGTTACTACTTAAATAAAGTTGAATTTTGCAAACCAAGGACTTGAGTTGGAATCTAAACTCTTGACATTTTCTTCTTTTATGTTCTTGGGCGCATTTCTTAGCTATTTGGGTCTAAATTAACTCATGTCCAAAAAATGTTTGGAGTGAATAACCTTTAAGCACTCTTTTATTTTTGTTGTTGTTACTGTTGAGGCAGTTGGGGTTAAAGGACTTGCCCAGGGTCATACAGCTAGTAAATGTTAAGTGTCTGAGACCAGATTTGAATTCTGATCCTTCTGACTCCAGAGCCACAGCACCAGCTAGCCCCCTACCCTTTCACTTTTAAATCAATAACCTTGTGTTACTATCATTTTAAAACTAAATATTTGTGCATGTACACACTTCACTCAGATTTCCTATTTATCTTTTTCTAATTGTTTCAAAGTAATTTACAGTAGCCTTTAAGATTATCTGACCTATCTGAAGATATTTTCACCCATAGTTTCTGTATTACTAAATTATTGAGACTAGCACTGCTTTGACTCTAGATTTCAAAGTTGCTTTCCCTATTCTTAGGGACATTTTAATCTCAGAAAAGACTCCCTTTGGCAAGAGGAAGAGGGTTTGCTGTGTTCAGGTTTTCATAGTTTCTGGCCTACCCTTGGAGCCAAAATGTGTGATCAAACTACAGTGATAAGGATTAGAGGAATATTAGGAAACTCCCACATAACAATGCATTTAGATCTAATTCCTGGGATTGTAGAATGAATGGTTTATCTTAAATTCTTCTCTGGAATAATTTCCTTAAGCCTTTCAGTCAAGGTCAAAATGAAATTCAGCCATGCCACAGGGGATCTTAGAAATACATCAAAGAATAGCAGAATCAGAAGATTCATTTCTTAATGTAGGAGGGAAATATAATCTCATTTCTTTTTTTTTTTTTTTTAATTTTTTAAAACTTATTTTTAATGCATATTGCTTTATGAATCTTGTTGGGAAAGTAAAATCAGCAAAAAGGAAAAAAACATGGAAGAGAAAAAAACAAAAAATAAGTGAACATAGCATGTTTTGATTTACATTTAATCTCCATAGTTCTTTTTCTGGGTGCAGATGGCATTTTCTGCTTTGGATCACTGAACCACTGAGAAGAACCAAGTCTTTCACATTTGATTATTGCACATCCTTGATGTTATTGTGTACAATGTATTCCTGATTCTGCTTATTTAACTTGTCATCAGTTCATGTAATTCTTCCCAGCTCTTTCTGAAATCAGCTTGTTCATTTTTATAGAAGAGTGTTGAAGTAAAAAATAGAATTTCTTAAATGGAGTCATCTAAATATTAAGTGACAACTTTCCAGATTCTAAGATTTCAATTCCCACTAAAATTATTGGTGTGAATAATTGGTGTACTAAGATGGGAAAAATGTGGTTTCAGTTTATCCCAACTATTAAACCCTGCCTATCTACACCTTTATTGATGTCTGTATATATTCTCTATTTGAACTGTAACAGAACTTCCTTTGTTGGTGATTTTTCTCCTATATATGTTCCAAAAGTGCCACGAGCTTTTGGGATCTTTTAGCTTTGGTGATCAAATAGCTAAAAAGACTAACCTAACAACTCACTCTAACATGATACCTTCCTTGAAAATGGAATTATTAATTGAGCGTACAAAAGTATAACTAACCACTTTGGACAAATGGCCAAACAACTTCATCAAAAACGAAATTAATCAGGTAAGTTTTTGCATGAGGAGCTTAGCTTTAATAACTTGACAGTAGTCCAGTAAAAGTATACATATGCAAAAGGAAGAGAGTTGAGGCTGAGTTGTATGACAGTAACAAAAGACAGACATATATTCAGCCACTAGGAAGAGAATTGAAGACTGAAACTTACAGGGTAGATAGGGTAGAGTAACGATTTCCCTTTAGACTCATTTCACTAAGTTAATTTAGATGTAGATGTTAATAACAATACTTTGATATCAGGGAAATGTTTCTTTTTATCTTTAAATTTTTTTTTCTTCCTGCCCCATCATCTGGCTTTTAAAACAATCTCTTCAGCAGTTAACTCTTAGTCCAGTTGTGGATAATCTGCTGAATTCCTATTGCTATAGAAAAAGAACTATCATATAGTCAAGGACTATATGATAGGATGAGACAAATTCCCTTCCCTCTCCCCCCAAGAATCCCAATCTGGAAATTATAAATGATCCATTTATGATATTGTTGATCCCACTTTTAGTTCAACTTAAAATTTTTTTTAGTTTCTAATATTTCTTCAAATATTTCAAGGAGTATAACAGTCAATACTGGACCAAATAGGGACTGCTTTTCTGAAGAAGGAAATAACTTAGGTTTCATAGTTTCATTTAGCCATGCATTGCTATAGCTTTCCATTTGTTATCACCTTGGACAAACTATTTAAATTAAGCATGGTGTTATAGGAAGAAATCTGTTCTTTGAATTCAAATTTAGGTCTTGTATTTTACTCCATGTATGACTATAAAAATCACTTGATTTTTCTATTTATTTGTAAAGGAAGGGGCTTGGACTAAAAGATCCAGCCCCAGTTCTGAGAGATCATCCCCTTAAAGCTCTCTTGGCTATAACATACCTTTTATGCTCCAATTACGGCCTACTAACAATAAACAAGATCAAATCCTTCCTGATTTAGCTTTCTTTTCAAAACAACTACCAAGTCCTTGAAAAGTTCCTGTTGTTGCTTTGAAATGGTCATTATTGTGCTGATAATTAAGAAGGAGTAATCTGGTTTTCTAAGCAAAAAGCCAGGCATTTTATTTGTATGGAGGGGAATATAAAGGTAATTTTACGTGTTGGCATGTGATATTAGTTTTAGGTTTTTTTTTTTTTTTTTTGGTAAGTTTGAGTTTGGGAGTTAAAAAGAATACCTTGTAGAAATAGTTATAAAATACTGAATTTCTAAGCTATTTGAAAAAATTTATATACCAGAAACCACTTGTACCCTGAAACAATGATGGAAGCTTCTCTTTTTTAGGCTGAAAAAGGGAATTTTCTTCTCTTTGAGATATAAACTAACTAACTAACGACTCTTCTTATCTCTGCTTACAAGTGAAACCAGGTAGCTATTTGATTAAATCACTTTTTTGTAAGTTGGTTCAAAGGAAAATGCAGTAATTTTGCTTTTTTTTCTTTAGGAGAGATCAGTGGCAACTATTCATTGTACCCAATCATCACTGGGACATTTTCCCTCTCCCACTTAACAGAGAGTTTCCAGCATGCAAGCCAAGAACTGAAGTCATCCCTGGAGCAAGGAAGTACCAAAAGAATAGAACAATCTACTTCCCAATTAATTGGCCCTCTCATTATAAAGAAAGAGGGAGAGATATCAACCAAAAGTAGTACCATTGTTGAGCCCTGTAGCAGTTCCTTTTTGAGCCTGACCTTTCCTTCACAAACTCCTTTGGAGAAAGGGCACCCACTCTTGGCTGAACAGCCAGCAGAATGCACTCTGACTTCAGTTGAAAGCAAGGGAAATAAGAAAAAAAAGAAGCTCAGGAAAAAGAAAACTCTGCGAGCAGCCCATGTGCCTGAGAACAGTGACACAGAACAGGATGTCTTTACTGCTAAACCTGTAAGGAAAATCAAGGGTGGAAAGATGCTTAAAGGAGGAAAAGTTACAACATCCACACCCTTGGGACAGGAAGATGGGAGAACTGGTCAGGAGCCAGATAGAACTAGAGATGAACCCGACAGTGACTCTTCTTTGGAAGTCCTTGAGGTTCCTAACCCTCAGTTAGAAGTGGTAGCCATTGAATCATCTGAGTCTGGAGAGGAAAAACCAGATAGTCCATGTAAAGATGATACTTGGAACTCTACAGAGCAATCCCTGCTGGAAGCATCTCGTTCTGGATGTGATGAAGTAAGCTCTACCAGTGAAATTGGAACACCTTATAAGGATGACATTCCTAGAAGGTAACAACTTTTTGGCTGATCAGCATGGCTCTTATGAAAATTTTCTTTATTTTGTGAATCAGCATTTATGTAGATTGTATATCTATATACATGTACTCATGTGGAAGAGAATAGTATGCATATATATGATCAAAAGTCAAGAGCAAGTGACAATCCAGTGGATAGTTTGTCTGTTCCATTGGTACACCCCAAATATCAAAAGAACCAACCTAGCTTGTTGCTTGTAATTGCTCTAACAAATTTATGGGAGAACAGAGAAAAATCATAAAAGACAGTCAATTATTGATAAGTTGTGTTCTCTATCATTGGAGGAAAAAACCCATTTGGATGAGAATATAGATTCTTTTTTTTTTTTTTCCAATTTTGAATAAGAGTGATGAAATAGAGGAAAATCTAACCTCAGGATTTGCATTCAATAGAGTGTACATTTTCTATTTGAGAATCCATTTTAAAAAATACTCATAAAGCCAGGCATTTAGTGAGTCTGGAATGCTGATTTGGCCACTCTTAACTATTTTAAAAGCCTTCCTTGAGTTAAAAGAAAAGCTTTCATTTTTGCTACTTTGCCTGTTAATATTAATGCTGTGGTGTTTGCTTTTCATTTGTAGTGTGGCTGAAACTCAGACTTCCATCTCCTCGATAAAGGGGTCAAAGAATTCTTCAGGTATTTAATTTGATCAACCAGGAAAGTATTATTACATGTATAAGCTTCACTGCATAAAGTTGTATTGCATATTCCAAAATAGAGCCTACTTTTTGTCTTTTTGATCTTACAAGATCGCTTTGATCTGGTGCTAATTAGAATGAGATAAAATTTAAAGTAGGTAAAATTTCTCTAAAGTTAACTTTTCAATGACTTTTTGGAAAAGTCACATGAAGTCCCTTTAAGATATGACTCTCTTGCTTCTAAGTCTCAGATTGTTCAAATAATGCATAGGTATCTATTCTCATCATTGTTATTTGAAACAGTTCTGAAAGTGCTAGCAGCAGTAATAAGCCAAGTTATGAAATTAAAGGAAAAGAATAGATAAGTATCACTGTTTGCTGATGGTGTGATGGTACACTTAGAAAGATCTAGAGATACAGAAAAGATATTAATTGGCATAATCGATATCTTCAGCACCTCAAAAATCAACAGCATTTTTATATAATAATTATAGGACACAAGAAACAAGAAACAAGAATAGAGAGATCTCTTTCCAAATAACTACAAAATAAAATAGGTGGCTATCAGACTACCAAAGCACACAAAAGAATTGTATAGATTCAGTTATAGAGAGTATCTTCAACAGCTTGAAGTATATTTAGTGCTTTTGGTTAGGCTGTGCCAATAACAACAATACTGCCAAAATAATTTACACTTTTTAATGCTATACCAATCAAATTATTAAGGGCACTTCATAGAACTTTATAAAATAGTAGTCATTTGGATAAGCTGAAGATCTAGGTTATTAAATGAAATGATGAGAAGAGGGAGAGCTGGAGAGGGAAAGGTGTTCTAGACTTCAAAATATAATAATAATGCATTAGTCATCAAAGCCATCTAACATTGGTTTAAAAATAGATCATTAGAACAAGCTAGGCAAAGAAGAATCCAAATGCTAGAATTGTTTGAAAAATCATTTAGGATAAAACTTGTTAAAAACTGGGAAAACTGGAAAACAGTTTGGAGAAGTGTCAGATATCTCACATAAGGGTTTAGTATGTAATATGTATAAACAACTAACAAATATATAGCCATTCTCTAATGGATAAATGGCCATTAAATGAAGAGTTCTCAAAACAGGCGTTCACAACCATTGAAATACTCTAAATTGGAACAGTTATAGAAGTACAAATTACAACAGTCTCAGAGTTTTAAAACCCTGCAAATTGGCAAAGATGACCAAAAAATTGGCCACAGTGTTGAGGGGTTATGAAATTAGCTCAATAATACATCATTGAGGTAGTTGTGGATACAACCAATGTATAACTTGAATGCAAAGATATGAGAAGGCACCCTACCTCACCCCTCTGGGAAAGTTGAGATTTATAGCTTTTATGTATTGCCCATTTTATTTGAATTTTTTCACATATTGATCAGTTATATTGCTGTTTTTTCCTCTTTTTTGGAGGGTTTAAAAAATACTTATTAGATAGCACTTAGTGATAATGGGGATAACTGATGATGATATAAGAAATAGAAGAAATTAATAAAAGCTTGATTTAAAAAGAAAAAAAATGTAAAAAAAACATGTTTTGCCCTTACTTTGTAGAAATCTCTTCAGAGCCTGGAGATGATGAAGAGCCTACTGAAGGAAATTTTGAGGGACACCAAGCAGCAGTGAATGCTATTCAGATTTTTGGCAATTTGTTGTATACCTGTTCAGCTGATAAAACAGTTAGAGCCTATAACTTGGTGGTAAGTAGTGCTTGCTTTCTTTTCTTTTCTTTTTTTTTTTTTAATAATAACTTTTTATTTTTCCAAATAATTTTCCAAAGGTAGTTTTCAATTTTCACCTTTGCAAAATTTTGTGTTCCCTGTTTTTCTCCCTCTATTTTCTTTTCCTCCCTCCTCAAGACAGCAAACAATTCAACATAGATTAAATATGTCTAATTCTTATAAATATATTTCCATATTTGTCATGCTGTGCAAGAAAAATCAGATCAAAAGGAAAAAAAACCCAAGCAAACATCACCACCAAGAGAAGGTGAAAATACTATGCTTTGATCCACATTCAGTCTCCATAGTTCTCTCTCTGGATGTGTATGGCTCATTTCACTTAGCTCATTCTTACTGAACAATAATATTCCAGTTTCTAGACCCTACAAAAGGACTGCTCCAAACATTTTTTTTTTTTTTTTTTAATAGCTTTTTATTTACAAGATACTTGCATGGGTAATTTTCCAGGATTGGCAAAACCTTTTGTTCCAGCTTTTCCCCTCTTTCCTCCCACCCCCCTCCCCCAGATGGCAGGTTGACCAATACATGTTAAATATGTTAAAGTATAAATTAAATACAATAT
This sequence comes from Sminthopsis crassicaudata, assembly GCF_048593235.1. Classification (NCBI taxonomy): domain Eukaryota; kingdom Metazoa; phylum Chordata; class Mammalia; order Dasyuromorphia; family Dasyuridae; genus Sminthopsis; species Sminthopsis crassicaudata. The sequence goes on along the minus strand of NC_133618.1, from coordinate 272,752,389 downwards.
ATGTATACATGTCTAAACAGTTGTTTTGCTGTACAAAAAGAATCAGACTTTAAAGCAGTGTACAATTAACCTGTAAAGGAAATAAAAAATGCAGGTGGACAAAAATAGAGGGATTGGGAATTCTATGTAGTGGTTCATAGTCATCTCCCAGAGTTCTTTCACTGGGTGTAGCTGATTCAGTTCATTACTGCTCTATTGGAACTGATTTGGTTCATCTCATTGTTGAAGAGGGCTACATCCATCAGAATTGATCATCATATAGTATTGTTGTTGAAGTATATAATAATCTCCTGGTCCTGCTCATTTTACTCAGCATCAGTTCATGTAAGCCTCTCCAGGCCTTTCTGAAATCATCTTGTTGGTCATTTCTTACAGAACAATAATACTCCATAACTTTCATATACCACAATTAATGGGCATCCACTCAGTTTCCAGTTTCTGGCCATTACAGAGGGCTGCCACAAACATTCTTGCACATAACAGATCTCTTTCCCTTCTTTAAAATCTCTTTGGGGTATAATCCCAGTAGAAACACTGCTGGATCAAAGGATATGCACAGTTTGATAACTTTTTGAGCATAGTTCCAAATTACTCTCCAGAATGGGTGTATTCGTTCACAATTCCACCAACAATGTATCATTGTCCCACTTTTCCCACATCCCCTCCAACATTTGAGATTATCTTTTCCTATCTAGATAATGGCTTTAAATATAACCCATAAATGGTTGTAAGTGTGGAGAGAGAAATAGACAGTATTCACTTGGAAAAGATCGTTATTAATTCAAATACTATTGTAAACAAAGTACCATAGTCAATGTAGATCACAAAAAAAAAATAGTTTTTCTCTATAGAGAATTTATGAAGCTGACAATACCAGCATAAGATGGAGAGGGCTAGATGAGCTTTAAGTGGAATTATTCTTTTTTTTTTTTTTTTTTTTTTTTTAATAATTTTTTATTATATATATATTTTTTATATTATCCCTTGTATTCATTTTTCCAAATTATCCCCCTCTCCCTCTATTCCCTCCCCCCGATGACAGGCAATCCCATACATTTTACATGTGTTACAATATAGTCTAGATACAATACATGTGTGTGAATATCATTTTCTTGTTGCACAATAAACATTAGAATCCGAAGGTACATGCAACCTGGGCAGACAGATATTAGTGCTAACAATTTACATTCACTTCCCAGTGTTTCTTCTCTGGGTGTAGCTACCTCTGTCCATCATTGATCAACTGGAAGTGAGTTGGTTTTTCTTTATGTTGAAGATTTTAAGTGGAATTATTCTTATGAGAATTTAATCTGTGGTTTGAAAAGAGCATGAAATCTTGGGATCCAATATAAATTTTGAATAACGTTTGAATTTATGAATAACATTTACAATTATTTAATTAATTTCAATCTGAAAGTACCTGAGGTGGATCAGTACATTCATTTGTTTTAGCCAAAAAAGATGTATAGATTGTAACTTTGCTCTTCAGAAACAGTTCTTTTAAAGCATGAAGATAGATTATGAGGAAGAGCATGATCTATGGGAAGTACCTGTCATCTATGTGCTTCTAATTCAGTAATCCCATGAACTGTTAATCCCAGTTGAATATGTATAGAGAGCCATATTTCAGAAATGCAAGCATCTAGATATAAATCCTTAGATTTAATGCTTTGTTGGTTTTTTTTTTTTTTTTTTTTTTTTTATTGGAGACCCTGTCCCACAGTACTAACTACCCCTACCTTAGGGAATTTTAAAGTATGTATATGCTAATATGTTATACATGGGTCTATCTGCTATGTAATGCTGGGTTACTTTTGGGACAAGTATCTTGAAATGAAAGTATCCTGGAAATAGTGTTGATTTTTCATATATATAACCCCAGAGTAATTTAAAGCATATGTTCTGTTTTTTTTTTTTTTTTTTTTTTTTTTTTTTTTTTTTTTTAGACTAGGAAATGTGTAGGTGTTTTTGAGGGCCATATCTCCAAAGTGAATTGCCTTGTGATTACTCAGACCAATGGAAAGAACTCGGCCCTGTACACTGGTTCCAGTGATCATACCATCCACTGCTACAATATCAAGGTAGGCATATAATTGGTGAATTAAGTAATTGCTTTTTATTTGCTTGTTGGGTAGAAAGGGGATGCTGAAGCCCTGATGAGGCCTTCCCATACTTTTTGCTTTGCATCTTTGATTATGGAGGATCGACCTCTGGGTTACCCTTCAGACTTACTGTGATTTCATAACTCAAGAGATATCACCTTAAGACATGTGAGGCTAAGAATGAATAGTTTCAGGACTGATACCAAGCATATTTGTTAAGGAGATAAAGTTCTTTAGGAACTGTCTTATCTCTATTGATATCCTTCCTTTCTTTGTTTGGGCCCTTATCTCCCAACAATTCATCCTATGTGTTTCTGTCTGGTTCTCAGATGTTAAACTTATACTGTGCTAAGCTATAATTAATGTTTGATCTCTTCATTGCTCTTGAACATGGCAAAAACTTTTTAAGACCTAAAAGAATTAATTTATAATGACAGAATTCTTGACAAAGGACCTATTTTTTTTTAGGCAGAGGATAATACTCCCAATACCTCTGGGCAGAATATCTGGGTTTATAGAGAGGCATCTCAGTTGAGAAGAGAAAGTTTCTTCTAAGGCATCTCTACGAACTTGCTCAGACTGCCCCTCATGGCAGAAGCTTCACTACCAGAGGTGGTGAATGAGCCCTTCTCCTTCCCATTTATTGAAATATGTATAACTCCTAAGACTCAGGACAATCTCTAAACATTTCTCCACCCTGTCGGTAATGTCAGGAGAGTTGGAGGAATTGTCTTGTTGAAGAAAACGTATGATATGCTAATACAATTCTAGAGTCTGAGTATAGCAGTGGAGAGTCCTGGATTTAAAGGAAAAGGAGCTGTTTTGTATTCCTACCCTACTACTTCTGGGCAAATCACTTCTTCTTTGGGATTATTTCTTTGACTCTTGAAATAAAAATAACTGGCTTGTTCTAAAAAACTTATTATATCCCTGAGAACTCTATATTTTTGACCTTATGAGCCTCACAACAATTGTGTGAAGTGAGACAATGGTTTGCTTGAGATTGTGCAAATAAATAGTATTTTTTAATACTGTTTTCTTATTTCAAATCAATTATTCTTGAGAAAAGTCCAAAGTAAAATAAGTATTGAAGAATTAAATATTAAATAATGTTATTTCAAGTGTTAGAGGCCCTAAAAGTTGAGATCTAGGCATTCACAGTGAGACTGATTTAGCTTTTTTTTTTTTCCTTTCCCATTTAAAGTTCTCATAGGGTTTAGAGCTGAAAGGTACCTTATAAGCCATGTTGCCAAAATCTCATATTTTATGCATGAGGATACTGAAGTATAAAGTGGTTAAAGGACTTGCCCCATAAGTGCCTAATGTGGAATATAAACCACTAGTTTTTCCTGACTCCCTAGTCCAGGGCCCTATTCACTACATTCACTTTGTTGCTTCTGTTTGTTGTTTCGTCTCATGTTTTTATATATTTTCAAGGATTAGAATCCATAATCTTTAATGTTTATTGACTGAGAATTTTTGAGTTATTGTATGTATTGGTAATCGAACATTTTGTTAATGTCTTTTGCTTAGAAATTTCCCTATTTAAAAAAAATTTATATGGATTTATATATATATATTTTTTTTTCCAATGGACAAGAATCTATTTTCTTTTTCCTCTCACCTTTCCCCTTTCATTCAAAAACCCTCTGCATAGTCAAAACAAAATAAATTATCTTGATTGCAAATCTTAGAGAGTGTATTGCTTTTTCCTGAATTGAATTTTTTTTTGTATGCTGTATCATTATGGCTATCTTAACCTTTCTTAACTCCTTTCTTTTATTAACCTGTTTTTCTGTTCTCAGAATGCATTATCCTTTTATGGTCCTTATGTCATATTGCATGTGCAGTGTCTTGTTTTGGGTTTGCCATTGTAATTAACCAGACATTTGACAACACTATCCTACGTTAATTCAGCATATATGTATTCAGAGATTTTTTCTTTCTCAGATCTTTCTAATATCACTTGAACTTCAGGTCACAAATTTCCTGTAATTATTCATTCCTTAAAGGTTAGTCACTGTCCAGTCAATGAGTTGATTATAGTTATTTTTAAAATACACTCATGCAGCATTACTGTTAAAACATTTACTATCCAAAACACCAAATTTTGAATTTTCCAAAAAAATTAAAACTAATAGTAACACACAACTGAAATTAAAAAGAAAACAAAAATTCCTTTGCAAAAATCTATCCTTAGAACTGTTAAGTTTTTATAAATTTGAACAAATCCATTTAAAGACTTTGAGGATAGTCTTGGAAATAGTTCTCTGTAAACCAAACCAAAAACTTATTTCCTTAAATTCAGAAAGCATTCAAATGACATTGAACCTGACAGAATAAGACATATATTATACTAGTTTTTAACTCTGGAATTCACACCTAGTCAGTTTTGCATTTAGGTATAGAAGTTGTCTGCCTTTAAACATAGATACTAGAATTTGAGGGAAAACTTTTGGATATTTTATTCAAAGAAAGATGGAAATGGGAAGGGAGAGGATGGGATTAGTATAAGGAAGCTGTGCCTAATTTTATAATCTTTTAGCAGAGGAGAATTTCTCTCACTTTTGCTAAAAGTCACTGTTAATTTGGATCTTTCCACATTTTCAGACTAGAGTGTGTTTGGAGAAGCTACAACTGGAAGACCGTGTACTTTGTCTTCATAATCGGTGGCGAATCCTCTATGCAGGATTGGCGAATGGCACAGTAGTCACCTTCAGCTTAAAGGTTAGTGGTTGACAAAGAGGCTGCATTGCTATTTCTGCTTTTCTTCTTCACTGAGAATTTTTTTCCTTCCTTTTGTGGGGAAGGCAAGCAGTATGTCCCCCAACAGGTTGTTTTCTTTCTTTTGATATGGGTAAGTAGAACTCTACCCTGTATACTTTTTATCCATACTCTTGGCACATCAGGGATCTCTGAGTCAAACTCTCATTGATTGTCACAGGTTGTTCTTAATCTCTGATGAATAAAATTGATTAAGATTAAAAAAGAACTTGAACCTGGGTTTCTTTGCCTTGACTACCGAGGGGTTCCATGACTTATTTTGCTAAGAAGTTACTCTTTAACAGTTTTATTTCTCTCTCATTTAGAAAGATGTTATTCTGTCATATCTGAAGGTTAATGTGTCTCTGAAGCCTATCATCTTTTGGTATCTGCTGCTTATTATAGTAACTTTCTAACAGTTACTATTGCAGCAAAATAGTTGTAACATGATTTGATTCCTAACTCGAGCTGTCTTCTTTTTTACCAAGTGGTATTCATCACCCCCACTCTCACATACACACAAATAAAATCAAACATTTAATGACTACCTACTCTATACTTTGGATACTAGGTGCTGTGGGTTATGCTGAACTTGAAGATATATCCTTGTCTAATAATGTAAAACAATAATAACCAACAATGTAAGAACATGCCTGAGTTCATGGGAGACTTAAGTAGTATGGCAAGTCCGTTTAATGTGTTGTGTGTTTCGGATAATGAAGAGGAATGGGAGTAATGAGGTTGGTTATCAAAAGTATGAAGTGTTAAGGACTGTCTGGAAAATCAGGCAGAAGAATTTATTATATATGATATAGAAAGTAGTAGAAAGCCTTTGTAGATTAAGCAAGGAGATGACTTTTTATAAATAATATATCTATATATAACATATGTACTATATAAATGATGTGCTTATAAATTGTGTGTGTGTGTGTGTGTGTGTGTGTGTGTGTGTGTGTGTGTGTGTGTGTGTGTGTATGGGATTTTTTGCTAAGGCAGTTGGGTTTAAGTGACTTGCCTCAGAGTTATACAGTCAGGAAGTATTAAGATCAGATTTGAACTTGGGTCCTCCTGACTTCAGGGCTAATGCTCTATCCTATATTAACTAGCTGCCCATATAAATAATATTTTTAATAATATTAATCTGGCATACTTAAATTTTACTTGAAGCAGGCAGAGTATGGGAATAAAAAGATTAGCTAGATCACAATTAAAATAATGTGTAAAAGAGATAAGAGCCTAGATTAGGTGGTTACTGGAAACTCAAACTTGAAAAATGTTTCTTTGTAAGCAGTTACAGATTTTGCACCAGATAAAGAAAAAGAGTTGATAAGATAGGTTTCATGTCATTAGGAATCCAGAAGTTTACTGAAAGATATGTCACACTGATTCTGAGGGGAAGAGTGAGAGAAGCTTAAAAGGAAATGTTTCACAGATATTTATAGATTATATAAATCATAGAATTTTAAGGCTGGATAAGGCCTAGGATAAGACTAGGCCATCTAGTCTAGTCTCTTCATTTAACAAATAGAAGAGTAGAATTTTGTTGAGATGGACAAAACTGGAGACTTAGAATTAAGAAAATCACCAAAGCCATAAGAATTAAATCATAAGACTAGAGGAGTTTTTTGAGGAAGGAGATGTGTATATTTGGGAGTGCTGAGGTGGAAAGACCTGCTAAGGACCAAGAAGTTTGAGTAATATTCAATTAATGAAAGGGAAGAATTACACATAAAGGAAACAGAAGTACCAGAGTAGCAGAGTTTCTTGTCATGGAAGAAATAGGAAAATAATTTCAAGAAATGTATGAACCTTAATAACAAAAGTCATTCATAGATTAAGGAAAATTGGAGTGGAGGAAAGGTTGTTAGATCTGGCAACAAGCTTGTCTTTGACCTATTAGAACACATTTACAGTGGGAATAAATAGAAAAATAGGATTGTAATCATGTGGCAAAATTAGGAGGTGCCTATACTCTATCTAGAAGCCTTTCTTAATTCCCAGCCTTAGTTATGGAGTGGTGATGACACTTTACCAATTTAAGGATTCATTACAATTGTTAGTGAAGCAATATATGTTCTTACTTGGATCTTTCCTTCCTGTCTTCTTGTTATTCTGTGCCCTTTCATTGGCTGAGTTATCATTCTGCATCAGGCTGGCAATTGCAATGAAAATCCTCCACTGAAGTCCTACTCTGATGCCTCAACGTGGCGTGGAGGTGACCCTGGGTTCTCGAAGGCTATGCCAGCGGAGCACACGCTCTGGCAGGTCCTACCAAGCTGGAAAGGCTTCGAGTGTGGGCCCGGCTGCAGACACGTCTGTTGTCCGAGGACCAGCCTAGCTAAATTCGGAGAGGCTCTTCACCAGATTGGCTGCAGGGTGATCTTTCAGCCATAGCAACTCTCGTAGATCACCTGCTAGATTGTCGAGAGATTGTAATCTGTATCTGTGGATGGAGTACACAGTACCCACACTGATGAGATCACAGATTCTCCAAGTATTCTTTGCTCATCTGGTACTGGATGATAGCTCAGCCACCTATCGTTGGAAAGGCGAGGTCACTTTTGGGATGTTTGTGCAGGCGCACATGTGCATGCAGACATTATAACTTCAGATGCTGCCTCTGTCACATGGCGAGTCATCAATGAGTCATTTAGGTTCTGTTTGCTTTAGAGTAAATTCTAGAGAAGATGTTGAACAAATTTTCTCGCCTTTCCAATATTACTCGAGTTTCCAATATAAATAAATATAAATAAATTCATAACCTCATTTCTGTCTTCCCCTTTCTTTTCCTTTTGTTTAATTATTGTGTGTATGTATGTACGTACACACACACACACACACACACACATACAAAGCCTTTTGTAAATTTTATAGCACTGTGTAACTGTCAGGTATTAGTATTTTTGTCATGTATTGTTATTATTATGTACTAATAGGATCCTCCTAGTCTTCCATTAATACAGTTTTTATTTATAACACTGAGGATTATAAATGAAACAGTAAAGGAAGACAAGAAGGTACTAAAGAGCAGTAGGATTAGGTGAAAGATGGTTATGGCATTTTTCTAAGCCCTATGCATTTTTTTTACTCCTGAGATTTATGTTTAACAGAAGGGAAGGAGCCACTAAAAGCTTTGTGTCCAAGCTCCAGTTTGACTTCTGCCTCTACGTACAGAAAATTATGTATTGAGATAGAGATGGTAAATTGAGGAACTCAGGCTGGTTGTTTGCTTTCTTTGTGAAGTGAAATAGTGAAAGCCTCATTTAAGAATGGTGAAAAGGAATAGGATTCATGTTCTGAGGAAATTTTAGAAAAGTATTATGAAGGATTTTCCTGAGAAACCAATAGGAGGTGCATAATAAGATGTCTAAATAGTAACAGTGGCCTAAAGGAAGGTATGCAGGGTGAATTTTTATGCTAAGCAAGCTTTTGTGAGTTTACATTATTCTCAAGTAATATTTATGGCCTGGAAGATGAGTAAAGAAACTAGACAATAAGAGTGATATGTGGTTGGAGATTTGCATAGCAAAAAGTTAAAGGGATATGAAAATCTAAAATAATACAGTATCAAAGTGGTCCCGAGTGAAATCTGGGATTTGTAGAATGATATTTCTTTGACTTGTGGTCAAAGTGGATTAAGATATATTGGGTCATTGATGGTCCATATATGGAGAAACAAGAGAGAAAATGACAAAAGAAGTTGAAAGAGAAGGGAAACTCAAGTTTAGAATCTAGAAATAGAATAATTACTCAACATGATTATGGAATTGATAGTTGATTCAAAATGATAGTTGTTATAAGCAGTAAGAGGAATGTGGTTTGGGAATAGTATTGGGCAGCAAGGAGAAGGAAACCACTCAATCTTTCTTTTCCATGTCGATGAAAATGAGATTTCCATAATCTTCAACATAAAGAAGAGCCAACTCACTTCCAGTTGATCAATGATGGACAGAGGTAGCTACACCCAGAGAAGAAACACTGGGAAGTGAATGTAAATTGTTAGCACTAATATCTGTCTGCCCAGGTTACATGTACCGTCGGAATCTAATGCTTATTGTGCAACAAGAAAATGGTATTTACACACATGTATTGTATCTAGGTTATATTGTAACACATGTAAAATGTATGGGATTGCCTGTCATCGGGGGGAGGGAGTAGGGGGAGGGGGGATAATTTGGAAAAATGAATACAAGGGATAATATTATAAAAAATATATAATAATAAAAAAGAAAATGAGATTTCCATAATGGGTTTGCCTTTAGGGGAGCACTCAACATAAAGCCATGTTTCTGTAAAGGAAAGGGTGTAGATAGAAGCTTAAATAAATTTAGGGGAGATTTTTTTTTTTATTGGAATTAGAACAACATAAAGATTGGCTTAAGTAAGTGTTAAAATTTTGCAAATGGACTTAGAAAAATTGAACACTGACAGCAGTGAATTAGAGAGATGAAAATCAAAAATAATCAGAACAGCATCCATCAGAGTGGTGCCTAATGAAATCTGGATTTGTAGAATATAATATTTCTTTGTGGACTCAAACAAAATGTGATGAAGTTGCTCTGAATCATTGATAATCTGATATTTCATCCTGGAGGTAACATGGAGCTTCTGGGGTTTGAGTAATGAAATGACATTGTCAGGTAGAACTTTAGGAAAATCTGTTTGCCAGCTATATGAAGGAAGCTATATTTATTTATTTCTATCTATCTATCTATCTATCTATCTTTATTTATTTTCTAATTATAAATTTTTTTGACAGTATATATGCATGAGTAATTTTTTTTTATAACATTATCCCTTGTATTCATTTTTCCAAATTATCCCCTCCCTCCCTCTACTCCCTCCCCTAGATGACAGGCAATCCCATACATTTTACATGTGTTACAGTACAACCTAGATACAATATATGTGTGTAAATCCAATTTTCTTGTTGCACGTTAAGTATTGGATTCCGAAGGTTTAAGTAACCTGGGTAGATAGACAGTAGTGCTAACAATTTACATTCAATTCCCAGTGTGGAAGCTATATTTCTGATGTAATTGGTACTCTCTTCCTGCTCTTCCTTCCTCTTTTCTTTCCATGTTTCTAAATTTTCTGTTTCTGTCGTTCTAGTTCGCAACCTTAAACTCATCTTAGTTTAGTTTTCTTCTTTATCTGTTACATTCAATCAATTAGAATATCTTATTAGCTTCACTTCCCTCTGCAATGTTTCTTAAGTTAATCTTCACTTACGGTAGACATCTTAGTTCAGGGTCTCATTAGGCCTCTCAGGTGGATTATGAAAGTAGCTTTCTGATTGGTCTTCCCAACTCCAGTCTATCTCATTTTCTAATCCATTTTTATACAACTCCCAAAGTCATATTGCTAAAGAATAATTATGACCATATCCTTCCCGGTCAGAAAATTCCAGTGCTTTCCTCTTGTTTCTTGGATAAAAACCAGATTCTTATACTTGGCTTTGAAAGCTCTTCACAATCTGACTCTACCCTTTTTTTCTAGGCTGTTTTGCACTTCACTCCTCTTAAACTTTTTATTATAGTCATATCAGTGTACTTTGCTATTCTCCATACACAGCATTTTATCTCCCTCTTCCATACCCTTGTACAGATTACCCTCATGCTTAGAGTATACCTCCTTTGTCTCTTACCTCACAAAATTCATAGCTTCATAGCTTCTTTCAGTGGTCAGCTTGTGTGCCATCTTCTATAGTAAGTTTCTTTGATCTTCCAGTTGCTGCTGCCTTCCCCTTGAAAACTACTTAGTATATATTTTAAATTTAATTTTCTATGTTCTCTCAATAGAATGTAAGCTCCTTGAGGATGAAGACAGGTTTTTTGTTTGTTTGTTTCTGTTTAGCCTTAGAATGGCTGGAACACAGGAGGTCTTTAAATATTTACTGAATTGAAATGAACTTGGTGGTCCTACTGGATATGTATGTGTGTGTGTGTGTGTGTGTGTGTGTGTGTGTGTGTGTGTGTGTGTGTGTGTGTGTGTGTATCCAAGGAGATTAATTGTAGGGACCAATCTTAAGCCTTCAGAATGCATGGACATGAATTCAGGATGCCCTTGAAGCTGTCAGACTCACTGTATTATTTGTTTTTACTGACTTTTCTTTGTTAAAAGATAGAAGGATGGAGTAAGGTGTACTGATATCAGGAAATGACTGTAGGGTAAAAAAAATAAAATGTATTCAGAAAAGTCTTTTTTTTTTTTTTTTTTTCCAATTTCCATTGTCATTTTTCTGCTCTTTCACTCTGCATCAGTTCTTTTCCTTGAAATCCTTATATTGTTTCTTATTCATATTTGCACTCACAATTTTCTCATCCATTATGTTAAATAATAGATATTCATTTTGTTTCTCATTTTTTGTTACTGAAGTGTTACTATGAAAGTTTTGGTAAACATGGGGCCTTTTTGCCTTTAATCTCCTTGGAGATTGTGATGATCAACTGTGACAGACTTAATTCTTCTCAGCAATACAGGGAGTTAGGAAGACCTGAAGTTCAAATCTTCTCTCAGACAGTTAACACTTCCTAGCTGTGTGCCTCTGGGCAAGTCACTTAACCCCAATCGCCTCAACAAAAAAACTAATTAATTAATTAATTAAAATTTTTTAGAAATGATAGTACATATGACCTACATTAGATTATTTGCTGTCTTAGAGAAGGGAGGGGAGAAGAAGGGAAGGGATGAAAACAATTTTGAAATAAAAAATCTTACAAAAGTTAAACATTGAAAAATATCATTTCAAGTAATTGAAAAAAATTAAAGCCTATTAAGTGGGGGGGGGGGAAAGGCTGGTGCTATATCCATGGTGCCACTTAGCTGCCCCACTCATTTTTAACATTAACATATTTTCATATTAGTCATGTTGTGGGGAAAACCACAAGAAAGAAAAAAAAAGGTGGAAATAGTATGCTTTGATCTATATTCAGTCTCTATAGTTCTCTCTCTTGAATGCACATAACATTCTCTCACTCAAGTCTATTGGAATTATCTTAGATCCCTGTATTGCTGAGAAGAGTTAAGTCTGTCACAGTTGATCATCACATAGTTTTGCTGTTATTATGTACAGAATTAGCCTAATTCTGTTCACTTCACTCAGTATCAAGTGTTCATGTAAATCTTTCCAGGCTTTTCTAAAATCAGCCTTCTCATTATTCTAATAGAACAATAATATTCCATTACATTCATATACTATAACTTATTCAGGCATTTCCCAATTTATGGGCCTTCAGTCATTTTCCATCCACTCACTTTCTGATTACTTGCCATTACAAAAAGAGCTGCTGCAAATATTTTTGCACATGTGGGTTCTTTTCCTTTTTTTATGATTTCTGAAATATAGATCCAGTAGAGAAACTGCTGAATCAAAGAATGTACAGTTTTATATAGTTCTTTGAGTATAGTTCCAACTTGCTTTTCAGAATGGTTGGATCAGGTCAGAGCTCCATCAACAGTGGAGTTTTCTACACTCCTCCAACACTGATCAGTTTCCCAGAAAAGTATTTTTTTAAAAAGAATTTATTAGGACAAATTTTGAACTGGCTAGAGTCTAACAAGATATGAGAGGTTTTGTATTCTAGGGCAATGGCTCTGGCCATTACTAACAGAAATTTTTCTTTGAGGTCTTTGTCTAGCAGGGGAATCTACTACTTAGATCCATGGTTTGTTTTCTAGACCAACAAGCAACTTGATATCTTTGAGTGCCATGGTCCTCGGGCTGTTAGTTGCCTGGCTACAGCTCAGGAAGGTGCCCGAAGACTGCTGGTAGTGGGATCCTATGACTGCACCATCAGTGTTCGAGATGCTCGAAATGGACTGCTCCTCCGAACACTGGAGGGCCATAGCAAAACCATTCTTTGCATGAAGGCAAGTATTGACTTCAGGGAGTAAATGTCGTATGTATCAAAAATGGTGTGTTTTTGGATGAAATTACTAATTTTCAGAGCCTTCATTTTAGATAATGTATAGCCCTTCTGAAAATGGTAATAATAATAATGAATAATTATAATATATGTGCTATTTTAAAATAAGTACTCATTGATAATAGTCATTTAAGAGCAGGTGGCCCACCCAAAGGCTGATTTAATATAATCCATATATAGCAGTGGCTAATTTGAGGTAGATTTAGTCAAAACCTTTGGTGATGATGGATGTGGGACTTTCATTGCAGAATATTTGGTCTGATAAATAATCTTTTCTTCCATCTGTATTTATATTATAATTACATTAAATTAGTCTGGAAAGTGAGAGTTCAGCAAATGATAATTTGATATACATTATAGATATAGGACAAATTCCTGACATCTGTTGCATACTCTGACTTATTTAAAACAATTTTTTCCCTTTAAGGTGGTAAATGACCTTGTGTTCAGTGGCTCCAGTGACCAGTCTGTTCATGCCCACAATATTCATGTAAGTCATACTAATTCTAGTGGTAATTTCAGTCTAGGAAGTTCCTTGGGATGTACTTAATAGAAAGCAAAACTTTCCTCCTTTATAAAGCTTATTAGGATTACAACTGTATGTAAACTGCTCGAATAGACCACATTGAATTTCCTTAAATCAATACTCAAAGGGTTTGATAAACTCAGAAGTTCAAGGACAGTTTGAATTTTACAAGGTTTAATGTAAATTATCTCTAATGTTCCATTCAGCTCTGATGTTCTGGTATTTTATGGAATAACACAATTATACCCAGGTCATTTGACCTGGCTTTTTTGTTGGCAATAGTTTTTTCCTCTCATGGGTTCCTTGCCCTCTATTGTGTATAGTTTTTTGAACTGAGATTCAGAAGTGTGTTTATATTTTAAAAAGTGGTTGAGTACTTGAGAAAGGACTTAGGAGTTTAATGGTTTTTCACTAATTTTCATGCCTTATTCCTTCTCCCATATTCTGCTATAGACTGGTGAGCTGGTACGAATCTATAAAGGTCACAACCATGCAGTGACTGTGGTGAACATTCTGGGAAAGGTCATGGTGACTGCTTGCCTCGATAAGTTTGTTCGTGTCTATGAATTACAGGTAGACTTTGGAGCCACAGTTTGGAAATATGGCCCACCATTTCATCTGGGTTTGATTTTTTTTTTTTTTTTTTTTCCTCTCTCCAGTTATAGGCATGAGATAGGAGGCAGAAAATATAAGGGTAGGGATTAAGGATTGCATCAAAATGGGATGATTAGTATAACTGATTCAAGGAAATAACCTGAAAGAAGAGGCACAGGTTAGCAGATATTGAGTGGGGGGGAAGGAGCAGTGACTAAATAATATTATAGAGTTAAAAAAGACAAACCAGCTTTAGCCCTTAGAATATTAGGGACAGATTTCAAAACTACTAAATAATAGAATTAAATTATTTCTAGGTCTTGAAAAAATTCTTATGCAGTGCCTCAAATAAAGAGTCTTATTAAAGGTTACTGATCAAACTTGGCATTCTTTCTGGTTACTAAGCCTTTCCTTAAGGAGCATACCTTGTTAATTTTTAAAAAATTAATTTCTTTTTTCAGTTGTAAAACATATTTTTTTCTCTCTCCTACTTCCCTCCCATATTGGGCAGGGGGAGGAAGGGGAGAAAAAAGTTCTTGTGTAGCAAATAAGCAAAATTAAGCAAAATAAATTCCCATATTTGTCTAGTAATGTGTCATCTTCTGCACATCAGTCCATCTCTAAGTAATATTCTTCACTGTCAGTCCCCTTGAATTGTCCATCAGGTGATTTTTACAAATGCCCAAGAGTGTGGTGTGATGGAGGAGAGATGGGTTCTATCCTTTTCTTATTAATTAGCTATAGGACCTTGGTCAAGTCTCTTAGCTTACGTGGACCTCAATTTTCTCTAAAGTGAAGGGGAATTTGTTCCACTGTAAGATCCTATGTTCCTACAACTCATTTTTGGTTTCTTATTTTATTTGTTATGTTGCCTAAGTGATCACATTTAATGAACATGTATGAATAACCTTTTTTCTAATGCTTTTTTTTTTTTTTTTTCTCCCTTTACCTAAGTCTCATGACCGTTTGCAAGTTTATGGAGGACACAAGGATATGATAATGTGTATGACTATTCATAAGAGTATGGTAAGTGATGCTGTCACATGTTAACTTTTGTAAGTGATATCTTCCTCATAGATAGCCTTCAGATAGTACTGATATCTCTGGCATAGATAGAGAAACGGGGAACTGGCCTCTTAGTTAAGATCTGGGTTCACATCAGAGGCTTCTGACAAAATATTGACTGTGTGGCCCTGGGCAAGTCACTTCACTTGACAGTTTCCCAGGTGGCTATTTGAGATTCTAAATTGTAGATGGCCTCAGCCTGCCTTGGTGTAGTATGTACTTAAATCAGGGAAAGTCAAAGCAGAGAGAAAATTACAATAAAAAATGTCAACATACCACAAAGATTATATACACTATGACCAGATTGAATTTATACTGGAAATGCAGTTATTAGGAAAACTGCCAATATTAATAACAAAGTCAATTATATTATTAGGCCCTAAAAAAGCTTTTGTCAGGATAATCACCCATTTGTGTTTTAAAACAACAACAAAAGAATAAATGGATTTTTCCTAATGGGATAAATAGTATCATAATTGAGAAAATAGCTTGCTCTGCTAAAGTTAGAACTACCAATTCTAGAATATTTTTAAGTTGTGCTGGCATTATATATAATGGAAAAAAAGCTAGAAGTAAAATCAGGGGTAAAGCAAGGACTGCCATCACCATTGTTTAATATAATGCTAGAAATACAGGTAAGACAATGAAGTCAAGGGCATAAGCATAAACCAAGAAGAAACTGAATTATCATTTTTTGCAGATATGATAGTTTACTTTAGATAACCCTAGTGTCAATCAAGAACCTGAAAGGAAATACAATTTAACAGATTTCCACTCTAATATTTGCCAACATGACTAGACTTTTGAGTACTTAGAGAATACAATTAATTACAAGATATTTGCCAGGAATCTGGGATAGAAACTGTCAAGGATTATCAAACAAAACAATAAGCAAGCCTTACCAGGAATTACCAAAAAAGTTAGCAAATTTCAGTTCATTCAGTTTCGTGATCATTACTAGGATGAGTTGGTAGAACAAATCACAAGATTACTAGTGAAATCTCTACAATTGCCAAAGAGGAGGAGTATTGTGTTCCCTTGCCAGTTTTTACTTTCTATCAGTGTTAACAGTCTGAGCTTCAATTTCACAAGAAGCTCAGTCCTTTTGTTGTGTATTCTCAGAGAAGTCACAAGTCTGGGTTTCAATTTTCATTTATGCAATGAAGCCAGTGGGCTTAGATCTATAATGTTCCTTCTGACAACTTCCTCCTAAGATTATGTCTAGTTTGTCTTTGATGTATTGTGTTTATATGTAGTTATTTGCATTTTGTTTTCTCCTGTAGACATGGTTTCTCACTTTAGCTCTTTAAGTGCAGGGATGGTTTTTGTCTTTCTTTGTATCTCGAGGCATGTAGTAGTTGCTTAATAAATATTCCCTAACTTAGTGCTGGCAATCCAATTCTAGAATTGTTTTGCTTTTTTAGTTATTACAGTATGTCTGTGTTCTGCACATGCATGTATCCACAAACATAGTCACTACCCACCTTCTATGATTACAACTAATTTCTGAATCTTATTTTGAAAGATTTTTTTTTTTTTTTTTTTTCAGTTGGGCTTAAAGTGCTCTTTCTTTTTCAGATTTATACTGGCTGTTATGATGGTAGCATCCAAGCTGTAAAACTAAATCTGATGCAGAATTTTCGCTGTTGGGTAAGAAATGCCTTTTAACTGGAGGGTTTGAAGGAGAGTTTGGATAACGAGGGTCAAGATTTTTATAAAAGGGAGTCCTGCATATGTGTAGGTTGGAGTAAGTAGCCTCTAAAGTTCTTGTTGACAATTAGATACTGGAATTCTCTGTGCAAATTTTTTTGTTGCTATTAACATGTTTGTATTTCATACTACTTATTCTCAGATTAATTGATATTAATATAGAACTTAATGATTCCTATCAATGTTTATTTGAATAAGTGATAGATCATATTAGAGGATTTTATTAACATGTATTATAGATATTATCTTCTAAGTGCTTACAGTCTCATAGGAGTGATAAACAGTAAAACAGATGTACATAATTAGATAGTTTATACATATATGTGTGTGTGTGTATATATATATATATATATATATATATTTATACTTTATTCTGAAAGTATAAAGTATGCTGGAGATAAAAGAAATACATAGTGCTCAGAGAATTCTCTTGTAAGACATGATAATTAGAAAATAGGTCTGTGGAAGTTTTGGGGGGGGGGCAGCTAGGTAGTGAAGTGGATAGAGCATCAGCCCTAAAGTCAGGAAGACCTGAGTTCAAATCTGATCTCAGACACTTAACACTTCCCAGCTGTGTGACCCTGGGCAAGTCACTTAACCCCAGCCTCAAAGGGGGCGGCAGGGAAGAATTTTTTTGAAGGGAGAGATAGATAATATTGCTCTGCAGATGAAAACAGAATTCAAGAATATAACTTAAAGCTGTTCCTACTGATTGTGCTTAAGATGTCTGTGCCAGCTTATTTGTCAGTTGTAACTGTAATCATTTCCTTTGAAATATTCTTATTTGCTTAAAAAGAATAATTTGTGGGCTCGAATTATTCTCTATTCTAATCTCTGAGCTTCTTTCCCATAATCCCAAACCTTAAACCTTCAGGATTCTGTTGTTGTATTTGCAATTTGTCTGAGTCACAACCCAATTGTGATCTGCTGTTGACCAAACCTTCCTGTGTGACTTACTTTATTTTATTTTTTGTTTCATAGCATTTTAAAAAATAATAGCTTTTTTCCCTTTTTTTTTCTTTTTCTTTTCTTTTCTTTTCTTTTCTTTTCTTTTTTTTTTTTTGCTGAGGAAATTGGGGTTAAGTGACTTGCTCAGGGTCATACAGCTAGGCAGTGTTAAGTGTCTGAGACCAAATTTGAACTAAGGTCTTCCTGACTTTAGGGCTAGTGCTCTATCCACTGCGCCATCTAGCTGCCCCTAGCTTTTTATTTTCAAAATACATGAAAAGATAGTTTTAAGCATTTACCTTTGTGTTACAGATTTTTCTCTCCTCCCCAACTCCCCTCCCCTAGACAACAGGTAATCAAATATAGATTAAACATGTGTAATTTTTCTAAATATATTTCTAAATGTCATGCTCCTCAAGAAAAATCTAATCAAAAAGGAAAACAAAATGAGAGAGAAAAAAACAAGCAAGCAAATACCAACAACAAAAATGGTGAAAATACTGTTTTGTAACCCACAGTCCCCATAGTCCTCTCCCTGGATACAGATGGCTCTCTCCATCACAAGTGTGTTGGAACTGCCCTGAATCACCTCATTGTTGAAAAGAGCCAAGTCCTTTAGAGTTTGGTCATGTGACTTGTATTACTTATGACTTGATGTAATGTGGATATATTTGGACTTTATCATCCTCTGCAGAGGCAAGTAAAATGCAGTTCAGCAGGTTTCAGAGATCTCAAGTTTCCTAGATAGGAATTAACAGAGAGAGATGGGGAAATTATTTTACTTTCAGGTGTGCATGGGATTCTAGTGAGGTGGGTTTTCTACCTTTTCCCCTTGTATTACCTTTAAATTTTTCCTCTCTTTTTTTTGCTTCCAGTGGCATGGTTGCTCATTGATATTTGGGGTTGTGGATCACCTCAAACAACATTTGCTAACTGACCACACCAACCCAAATTTTCAGACTTTGAAATGTCGTTGGAAGAATTGTGATGCATTCTTTACTGCTAGAAAAGGATCCAAGCAGGTATGTGTGGTTGGAAGTCAGGAGATCTAACTTCTTATCCCATTTTTGCCATTGCTAGATATCTGTGTAGATAACTGTGTTTTTTCATATGTGGGGGGAGAGTGTTGTGTACTAGGTGATCAAACTTTTAAAATTCAGCATTTGAATTTAGAGACTTTTTACCCTGCTCTTATCTTAGGTTAGGAATGCTTTTATTTTTTTCTTGTAATGCTACTATTATTATTACTATAAAATGAGAATTACAGAAATTCATAATGATTTTTCAGTGTGTGGTACCTGGGTAGTGGAGATGTGTGGGGTGGAGTGTCTGCCTTTTAGATTGATATATATCTTTTGCTAACTCTTGACTGATGGGCTTCTCTATCTCTTTTTCCTCAGGATGCAGCAGGACATATTGAGCGACATGCTGAAGAAGATAGCAAAATTGATTCATGAAGTTTTTGCCTCCCATGTTGGGAAGTTACTTAGGCCTATTATTGCCCATATTGACCCTCTATGTGTACCATTCCTTCCAGCCTTCTCTTCTTCCCTTTCCCTGCTCCTCACCTCCCCCCCCCAAAAAAAAAAAAAAAAAAAAAAAAAAGGCAGGAAGGGGAATATGATTATTCTGCCAGGCTAAAGATGCCATGAGTATGTACCTCTCTGGGAATATGGGTTAATCCTTTGAGGTCAAACTGGAAGCTTGTTATTTAATGAGATGTAACACATTTAAGAACATGCCCCTGGGGATGGTACAGTGCAGATACACAATGCCCTTCTGTAAGGGCAGGACGATCTGTGTCTATTAATGTACTCCAGGTGTTTAATAGATGCAGAATCTTTATCAGTCACATGCTTGGCAGATACCAAACTAGAATATCTAATTGTTAGGTGCAGATTCTGCATTTCCAAGATTGAGTTTTAATTTCCTTTCTGCAAGTTACTGCCAGGTATTTTCAGGTTAAATTGGAAGTAAATCATTTGCTTTTTAATGTAATGTTCTATTTAAGTGTCAATATTCCTTTGAAATTGGATGAAGTTTGTGATAAATGGTAAAGGACACAGTGCTTTAGGAATAGCTGTTCTGCAAATGACTGCAGTTCAGGTGACCAGGGGTATAGCAGCTAAGCTCTGTTCATGTAGCAGAAATCTACTGATTCATACTCAAAACACTTCTTAGTATGACTCTATTTATATGAGTAACATTGATCTTTGTTATTGAACTGCAATATATACTACAAATATAATTTAGTTAAAGAGACATGACGGAGGTGAAGCCTGCATTTTGTTTTCTGATTCTTAAAAGTTTTGGGGGTCTAAAACTTTAAGGCATGATCCAGAGTGGATCCAAACCTCAAATCAAGTTAGTTTGACCTGGCCTTAGAACACAGTAATTTTTCATCAAAAGGACTTATAAATGATGCTCCTAGCTCTTCTGTCAAGATCCAGCCACGCTTTATGAAACTTTGTGGAGTTAAGGAGAATACCTTAACTTAACACAGAGAAAAACCAAGGTAAATATCTTCTTATTTCTAGAATTTAATATCTTTTCCTTTCTGCCCCACCAAACAAATGAGAAGATGGGCTTCCATCTGAAGAGGAGCATTCTCCTCATTCTTTTTTGAGAGTAAACATAAGAAAAAAAATCTTGTTAGGTATTTAACTGAGGCCAATTTGGGGGAAGGGAGGAGAAGGAACATGTTCATTCTAGACCATTTTTCCCTAGCACAGAAATGTTGCCTAGAGATTAATAGAAAGGAAGGAAAAAAATCAATTTAGCTTTACGATGTTGAATGTCTTATGAGTCGGAGAAATGCAAGTTTTCCCTCAATATTTCTGCTCACAGATCCTCCCTTCATCCCTAGGGCATATTAAGGATTCGGGACTTATAAATGTCTTTATCCTTTCCTATCTCTAGGAGTAAGAAACCCATTTTACTAACTGAATTGTTATGTTCAGGAGGAAGAAAAGATGGTGAAGTCGATATATATCATTTTTGAGTGACATTTTTTTCTCATCTCACATCTCTGCTTCCTTTAAAGGTTAAGAGTTGTGACTGGAGAATTCAGGCAGCCTCTGAGTATAATGGGAATATATCTCTCAGGGGAAGTCATTTGGGGCTGCTCTGGCAGGGCTGGGTGTGTTCCTTCTTAAGCCATCTGTGGGTTGAGCATTTAGAACCAAAGCCACAAAAAAGAGCAGTGCCAGACTTGCCCATGTGGTAATCCATTAATCAGTAGCCCTTAAATACTGTTTCCATTGGTTAGCTATTTTTGAAATGGAAGTGAAAGTGACTTGGGAAGAGTCTGAAAGATCAAATCTTGGCAGACCTTGAAGTAATTACTTTCAATAGCCCTACTACCACCTGGCAGTGGTATATGGGATGTTCTTTGGGAAGTTTAAAGATATGGACAGGAAATAATTGAGTCTTAGGAGATGAAGAAGCTGAAGGGGAAAAAAGATATGCATTGTCGGCCTTCCTGTCTGTATAGGGGTGTGTGTATATGCTTGTGTACCTTTGATAGTTTGCTGTTCAAATTTCTTTGGAAGAATGCTGAAAACATTTCTTGTGTAAGAACATGTGGAATTCTTATTCATAGGCTAATAGACAATGCACTTTTTAGAAATGAAAATCTTAGGGATATGAGTTCTAGCTTGGAACTGAGGGAGTAAACAGTTATAGGCTTTTTTTTTTTTTTTTTTTTTTTTTTTTTTTTTTTTTTTTGAAAAGTAATATGAGGCACATGCAGACCCTTAGGGCATTTTTATTTGCTTGTTTGTTTATATTTTGTTTGTTTTCATCTTCAAGAATGTCAAAGCCCACCCTAGCCTTTGGTCTTATCTGACAGAAATATTGAGCATGGATTAATGGTTGTATGTTGCCAGTGGTATGGAGAATCTAATCAGTGGTAGGACAGTTGGAAGATAAAACAGACACCTTGTAAGTTGAGGTTCCATTACAGAAGTCCCTCTGTTCCTACTTCTGATTAGCAATGACTAATTTGGAGGCCAGAATTCTAGGAAACTGCAATGTGGGGGTGTATGTGTGGGTGTGGCTTAAAATGATGTTTGTGTTTTCGCAGCCCCATTCAGAGTTTTGGGCTAGAATTTAGGCAGGCTTGAAAGAATGCACTTAAGCCAAGCAAATCACAGTAAGGGAAACCTGAATAAGGTCAGTAGCACATCCCTGCCTTTGTGTAAAGAGAAGATTCTTCTGTAGGGACAGCTTTGTTTCCCTCCTAGGCCTGAACCAGGCTGTTGCATTTGCTTTAGACGATCCATAACTCGTGTGCAGAGAACTTGCTGTGTTATTGTAATCCTAATGAGTGACCATAAACATCTTCCATAACTGGACAGTGATGTGTTTTGAAGTCAGTTTTGCTTTAGGGAGACAGTGTAACCAATTCAGGAAAGGGAATTATTGATAGAAGTCCAGGGTAGAGAGGGGTGGGCCTATCACATGAGACAGAGGCAGGGAATGCAAGCTCTTGGCTTGCTTAAACAGTTTGGCTTAAAGTCTAACCTTTTAACTGCACTCTAGTTAAGTCGATGAAGCTTTTAGGAAGGCACCATCCACAGATAGCTGACTCTGCCAAAGAATAGTCTTATTTGTGCTACTGATTCATCCCCTACTCTCACTTCTATTCCTCAGGGTCTGAAGAGAAGCAAGTTACTTCCCTTGCTTCCTCCTCCTGTCCCAGAGGCTTAGGACAGTGAGGATTTATTTGTACAACTGCCCTTGTGGGTTGTGGCGAGGAACCCACCTCCAGCTTGCCTTCTCTTGACCAGTGATGCTGGTTTAGTAAATAGTAAGTAGAAACTATCCTTGGAGTAGTGGTAGGGTCTAGATTGAGTTTCATGTACAGTTGTGTCTTCAGATTCCCTTATCAAAAATAGAAGTACAATTTTATTAAATTCCCCAGTCTATAAGGTCTTTGTATTATTTGACTTTTCATCTAATCATCAAACTTATAAAACATTCTCAAATGTAAAAGATATCCCAAAAGTCTTAGCTAAGGCTTTTAAACTACACTAAGACCTTTGGGATACTCTATAGATTACACCATGTCCTACTTAACAATGATGTTGGAAAAAAGTTTTTTTTTTTTTTTTCTCTCCCCCTTCTTTTTAGTTATATACACACCAGAGCTATTTCACTGTTTTTGGTTTTAGAGCAGTCTTTAACATGGCATGTGAATTTAGAAGAATGAAAATGGGTGAGACTGTTCTGAAGTATTTAGTAAGCAAATATTCTGGCCCCCTTTCATTTTATGGTACAAAGCTGTGAACTCCATGAAACTTTGTAAAGGAAGAAGTAAAGCAAATATTGAGAGGAAAATAAAACTTAAATGCTTTTAATAATTGACTCTGTCATCTTACTTGTCGCCTGTTTGTAGGCTACTTAGACACTTTTTTAAAGTCTCATAGAATCAGAAGGGAGCTTTGTTGTTGTTCAGTCCTTTCAGAATAAGGCTCAAAGGTCATCTAATTCAACTTCAATGTAAATTTAAAAATTTGATCTACAATATCCCTTAACAAGTGGTCATTCATCCTCCACTTAAGCACTTCTGGGAAAGACAACTCCTTAAGATAGTCCATTCTGTTTTTAGATAGCTCTGTGCAGATTTTTACTTGTTGAGATCCTCATGCCCATAATTTCCATTTCTTGGTATCCTACTTCTTCCTTTAAAGAGAGAGTGGAGAGGTGAGGACACACAAGTCATCAAGATGCAGCCATACAAACTTAGTTGGGGGTGAACACGAATTTTAAATCTCTTTAGGATATGAATTAGACTAAAGATCCTCTGAAGTACCTTCTGAAGCTTAGAATTCTGAGCCTTTGTACATTGGCTTCACTTTTAGAATCTCAAATCAATCAATTTTTTGACAGTTCCTGGCCAAGTACTCTATTAGCAAACCACAGTGACATAACCAACAAAAGTGACAGCTTCAATGAAAGTTTAAACATTAGGATCTTAATGCAACTTGTCAGTGTTTTCTTCAGGTGCATTTGTATGAGACCTCAAAAAGTTGGTGAACAACATAAAAACCTTTTGCCTCTGGTGTATGGACTAGACACTTCAACTAGTTTCTTTCACATACACTTCTGTCCCTGGGCAAGTATCTGCTTCATCTTGGCTTTTTAAATAGTCACTTTTCTAAAGGCACTGATTTAAAAAATTTGGTCTTTTCAATTTTTATTTTAAAACAAAATTTTCTTGGGCCCACTAGTTTTCTATTTGAGGCTAGGGAATTCTGTCCCCTGGGATTGCTTTGTCTATTAAACATATATAGAAACCCAGTCTTGTGCTTGTTTGCTGAGAATATCAAATGAGTGAATGAGTACACCCTAGATAAACAGACACATGTCTTTTATTCAGTTTTGAAAGTTTTATTGGGACCACAACCAATCATCTGTGACAACCCAAACAAGAAATTGCCCTGGTCTGCCTTTCCTCTGTATGACTCTAAAACAAATAAAATCTTTATTAAGCAAAACCAAGGCAGAACCAAGGACTGGGATAGAGGGAAGGATTCCAGGTTGTACTCCATGCTTAATGTCCACCAGCATGTGAATAAAGGTCTTTTTCTTTAATGTAACCAGCAAAGGACAGAAGTATTTACCTATTGTTCCCCCAATCTGGTTTTAAAGTGGTTATAGTTTTCCTAGCAATAATTGTATTATGTTCCACCCTTGAAGTCAGTTCTGATCTGAAGATTTGGTGACTAAAGAGGGACCTTGATTGGAGACTCAAACCCTTGCATTAGCTCTAGAATCAAGTTAGCCTTTTAGTTGCCAGGATTGATCCTCTCCAGTTGAAATCTTGCCCCAGGATAAACTGGAACTCCATGAAGTTGTTATAGACTTGTTTATTGTAGTAGTCTGACATAATGTCACTGCTTTTATGGAGAAGAGAAGTTATACCTCTGCTTTATCGTAGAGGACTAGGGGTTGGTTGGGGAACAGCCTGGGGAAGGCATATGATAAGCTCAAGGTCTGAAACATACTGAGGCTAGTTGGAAATACAGAATGGCTGGGAAGAGAACCACCATTAGAATCCAAAAGACTGTTAAGAGATATTATTGCTTGTTTTTTTTACAAGTGACTAGCTGCAGTGGTTGACATCACAAATGGTTCATTCTGTTCAATTTAGTTGAGGTGAGAAAAGCTTGGTTCAGGCATACATTGTAAGCTGCAACCACTGAAAGAAGAGAAGCCAAGATGAGGTAAAAAATGGAAAAAGTGTGCAGTCTCTGATCCCTCCTTTCCGGCCTTCTCTCGTCCTTCTAGGGCTGTACAGGTGTCCAAACTATTGCCTCAGAGTTGATCTGACTGGCAGCTGAAGGCTTTTGTCCTCAAACTTCCCACCCCATCCCCAAAACATGAGATAAAAATCCCATCAGTCATTTGCTGTTAAGGCTTTCTTTACAGAACCTCACATGTCGTGTATGTGAAAGTGTGTGCAAGTCAAGGTGGGCCAAGCCAATCTCTTGTTATTCCCACTTGTATCTTGCAACAAAATAGGGGACTTACCTCTAGAACATTGAGTTTAATGATCCCATCTCCATCCTTGTCAAAGGCTTGAAAAGCTCCTGTGTAAGGGAATAGACCAGAAAAAGAGACTAAGTCATTCTCCCTCCCTGCCCTGGACATTATGAGAAGCTCTACCCTGAGGAGAGAGATGTGATGAACAACCCATCTTGCTTGCCAAAGAACTGGCTAAGGAAATTGCCCAACCCTACTCCTACCCTCTAATTAAAGAGGGAAAGCCATCTTCTGTCAGCTCAGCCTATAAAAAAAAGTTGCTGAAAGGCCCAGCCACTGCTTCCCTACTTACTGAACATGCCCTCCAGCCGTACAAAGCAGCAGATGAAGCTATCAAAGTTGATGTTCATATGCTTGTCTGCATAACGCATGGTGATAATATCGTAGAGCTGACTGTTGAGATGGAAGCCTGGTGACAAGTGTTGAGAAAGGCAGTAAAATTCATCTTTTTGTCTCCTCCCTCCACTGTTCCTTTTCATTTACTGTTTTTCCTCCTATTTACTCAGATGGTCCACTCTAGGTCCTACTTCCTCTCACACCCTCACACCCTTGCCCACCCACTCTGAGGCCAGATACCCGCATCATTCACAGCATTGCGCATCTCGTAGCTGTTGATGGTGCCAGAGTGGTCTGTATCATAGCGTTTGAAGATTTTCTGTCAATAGAAAATTTGAAAACAGAAAAGGTCATTTATTTTAAAAAACAGATATTTACTAATCTATTATATATAAAAGAGGTTGAAAGCAACTGTTTTGGAAGGAGGTCTGTTTTTGGAATCAAAGGACTTCAATTCCTGTTTCAGTTTGCCATTTAATTAATTGAGGAAACAGGGAACACAACCAGAACTTTTTTTTTTTTTTCCTATAAAATACGAATATTCACAGGGTTGTTGTAAGGAAAGGACTTGGTAACCTTCCATACACTATATAGCATCTATCTGTCTATATTGGAATATATATATGTGTGTGTATCTATAGGACATGGCTCGCTAATAAGTATACCAGCTCAGTTAATATTTATTTTGACCAACTTTGGTTCCAGAGCATTTATGATAAAACATCCTCTCCATCTCATAACAGAGAGGTGATGGACTGAGAGTACAGAATGAAACTTTTTTTTGATGTGGGAATTAAAAGAATTTGCTTTGATTAACCATGCTTATTTGTTAAGAGTGTTTAGAATTTTCTCCCCCAAACTCTCCTCCCAATGGTTGGTGCAGGAAGTGGGAGGGAGTGAAAACAGATTTGTGTTAAGTGAAAAATAAGAAAAAAAAAAAAGCATTTATTAAGCACCTATTATGTACTAGACATTGCACTAAGTGGGGATATAAAGTCAAAAGTCAAACAGTCCCTGTCCTCAAGAAGCTTATTGCTTTCCAACTGGGTAGAAGGAGCTATCAGGATTGAGTAGGAAAGCCATCTTGAAAGGTGTGAATTTAAAGAATAGGGAGGATCTCACTAGGCACAGAGTATTTGGCCTAAATTATATAGAGTGGCTCAACTTGATGAGATGGGAAAGTAGGTGACCAAGAGTAGTGTGTTCCATTTCCTCCCATGCCATCCCATTCCACAGCATTGCCTCATGCCATTTTATGCATACTACCCCCTTCAACCTCCTCCCCCCAATACCATTTTATCTTTCCCACCTGCCAGCTCTTGATCTTCTTCCAGAGGTGATGAAATTCCTGCAGGTTCAGCCGTCCAGAACCATCCGTCTGAAGCAAAGTGGTCAGGACCACATGACCAAGTCCCCCAGCCATCAAAGGAGGGCAGAGAAAGGAGGGAGGCCTATAGAGAAATTTCTGCATACAACATCCCTTCCAGTGACCTCTATTGTAAGGGGAATGAGCCAATCACTTTTCTTTGTTAATTGGTTCTCTTTCCTGCCCTCTGAGAAGTCTAAACTGCTGCTTCAGAGGCTACAAGGAAATTGTAGTGGGTATCTACTCTATGACAAAAACAGCCTCAAATGATGCTCATCTTCTTGATGAGGCTTAGTAACCTAGTAACCAGAAGCTCTCCCTGGATAACCACTGCAATAACTTTAACAGCTTCACTCGATCCAAATTCTGTTTAGGGTTTATGTTTAAGAGAGCATATGGCTTGTTTAGCTAGGTCCCACCCACCACTCCCTGAAGGAGAATGGGGTAGCAAACAGAAGAAAGGATACATCCATCAGGGCAATCATGCTTCGGCAGGATTCTAGGGTGAATCCATCTATCTTCAAGTCTTGATCTGGTGAGGGGGTTGACAAAAAGTGAGGATGATGTCTCTGATTCTGCTCTTTTAGAGAGCCTTTCCTTCCAACCTACTGGTTGTTCTAAATAGCCAGAGCTCCTCCCTTGCCTTGGGTGAAGATATTCAAGTCACTCACGTTTATTCACCACTGTGTTGAGAACATTCTTGAGTTCATCAGCACAAATTTCCATGTCCTAAGGAGAAAAGGGGAGAGTAAAGGTCCTCAAATAAGTGATGCCCTATTGGATCAGTTGCACAAATACTGAATAAGCACAGTTTTGTCTCATTGGTTAATTTGCCAAAAAGAAGAAAGTAAGATTGGTTTATGTAGTCCAGACACACATCTCTAGAGTAAAGGACTTCTCAGGCTTTTACTCCAACTCTTTTGGATTGAATACCCCAGTCTGAAGTGAACTCTCCTCTTCTAATCTTCTAAAACAACTAGTGTCTGAGCAATTTATTTGACAGTTAACAACAAATTCAACAAACATTTATTAAGCACTTGCAATATGAGAGATATAAAAATGACAATTCTTGGCCTTACTATAAGCTAATAGGGAATTTGGCATGCATGCAAAATATAGAGTATGTTGAGGTTAGTAATATAGAAGAAGACTGGAAAGGTAAGAAGGGTCTGGGTTGTAAAAAGTTTTAGATGATAAAGAAATTTGATCCTAAAACTAATAGGAAGTCACTGGAATTTATTGATTATGGAAATGATATAAAACCTGTGCTTTAGGAAAACCACTTTGGCAATTGTATGGAAGATGGATCAAAGTGGGGCAGGGAGACTAATTAGGAGGCTAATTCAATCCCATATGAGAGATGATGGTGGCCTGGATCAGGATGATACCAGTGCTATAACAAGGGGACAGAGCTATTCAAGAGACATAGAGAACAATAAAGTAAGATTTGGCATCTGGTTGGCTATATGGGGTGAGAGAGAGTGAATAGTTACAGATAATATGGAAATTATAACCTGAATGACAGAGAGTGATGGTGTTCTTAACAGAAATCAGAAAGTTCTGAAAAGATTTTCCCAAAAAAATCCTTTTGGGAAAATGATCACTGTTTTGGACACATTGAGGTTGGTTAAGATGTTCCTGGGATATCCAATAGAGTTGATGAAATGGGAGTAGAGCTCAGGAGGAAGACTAAGTTTGGCCCTGTATTTCTGGGAATCATCTGTATTAAAATGAGATTAAATCAATGGAGCTGATGAGATTACCAAGTTAAAGCATATTAAAAAGAAATGAAAAGAGACAAGGACAGAGCCTTGGAAATGCCCATTTTAGCAAAGAAGCCTAAAGAGTGGTCAGACATAAAAACATCAGGAGGAAACATCACAAAAACATAAAGACCCAGAGAGGAAAAAAGCAGCCAGAAAAAGGTCACTAACCATGTCAAATGCAGCAAAAGGGTCAAGAAGGCTGAGGATTGAGAAAAAAGTCCATCAGATTTGACTCTTAAAGCTTTAGTGGTTATTTTGGAGAGACTAGTTTCAGTTGAATGATAAGGTTAGAAGCCAGACTGCAGAGAATTTAGAAGAGAAGTGGAGGCACTAGTATAAAGAACTTAAAAAAGAGTTAAGCTAAGAAAAAGAAGAAATATTTTATGATAGTTAGTAGGCGTGGTAGAATCCAGTGAGTGTTAAAGATGGAGACAGCCTTCAAGGAATTAGAGTAGGAAATAAGGAAATCAAACTATCACTCTTTGCAGATGACATGATGGTATACTTAGAGAACCCCAAAGACACTGCTAAAAAGCTATTAGAAATAATTCAGAACTTCAGCAAAGTTGCAGGATACAAAATAAATCCACATAAATCCTCAGCATTTTTATACATTACCAACACAATCCA
Source organism: Sminthopsis crassicaudata (assembly GCF_048593235.1). Lineage (NCBI taxonomy): Eukaryota > Metazoa > Chordata > Mammalia > Dasyuromorphia > Dasyuridae > Sminthopsis > Sminthopsis crassicaudata. The sequence goes on along the minus strand of NC_133618.1, from coordinate 272,723,107 downwards.
AGAGCAAGAGATACAAAGAGAAATTCCATTCAAAATAATTGTAGATAGTATAAAATATTTGGGAATATATCTACCAAAGGAAAGTCAGGAATTATATGAGCAAAATTACAAAACACTTGCCACAAAAATAAAGTCAGATTTAAATAATTGGAAAGACATTCAGTGCTCTTGGATAGGCCAAGCGAATATAATTAAGATGACAATACTCCCTAAACTTATCTATTTATTTAGTGCTATACCAATCAGACTCCCAAGAAACTATTTTAATGACCTAGAAAAAATAACAACAGAATTCATATGGAACAACAAAAGATCAAGAATTTCAAGGGAAGTAATGAAAAAAAAAAATAAATGAAGGTGGTCTAGCTGTACCTGATCTAGAATTATATTATAAAGCAGCAGTCACCAAAACCATTTGGCATTGGCTAAGAAATAGACTAGTTGATCAGTGGAATAGGTTAAGCTCACAGGGCAAGGTAGTGAATAAAAATAGGAATCTAGTGTTTGACAAACCCAAAGATCCCAACTTTTGGGATAAGAATTCATTATTTGACAAAAACTTCTGGGAAAACTGGAAATTAGTATGGCAGAAATTAGGCATGGACCCACACTTAACACCACATACTAAGATAAGATCAAAATCGGTCCAAGATTTAGGCATAAAGAATGAAATCATAAATAAATTAGAGGAACATGGGATAGTTTACCTCTCAGACTTGTGGAGGAGGAAGGAATTTGTGTCCAAAAGAGAACTAAAGACCATTATTGATCACAAAATAGAAGATTTTGATTACATCAAATTAAAAAGTTGTGGCACAAACAAAACTAATGCAAACAAGATTAGAAGGGAAGTAACAAACTGGGAAAACATTTTTACAGTTAAAGGTTCTGATAAAGGCCTCATCTCCAAAATATACAGATAATTGACTTTAATTTATAAGAAATGAAGCCATTCTCCAGCTGATAAATGGTCAAAGGATATGAACAATTTTCAGATGATGAAATTGAAACTATATCCACTCATATGAAAGAGTGTTCCAAATCACTATTGTTCAGAGAAATGCAAATTAAGACAACTCTGAGATACTACTACACACCTGTCAGATTGGCTAAGATGACAGGAACAAATAATGATGAATGTTGGAGGGGATGTGGGAAAACTGGGACACTGATGCATTGTTGGTGGAGTTGTGAAAGAATCCAACCATTCTGGAGAGCAATTTGGAACTATGCCCAAAAAGTTATCAAAATATGCATACCCTTTGACCCAGCAGTGCTACTACTGGGCTTATATCCCAAGGAAATTCTAAAGAAGAGAAAGGGACCTGTACATGCCAAAATGTTTGTGGCAGCCCTATTTGTAGTGGCTAGAAACTGGAAAATGAATGCATGCCCATCAATTGGAGAATGGTTGGGTAAATTAAGGTATATGAATGTTATGGAATATTATTTTCTGTAAGAAATGACCAGCAGGATGAATACAGAGAGGCTTGGAGAGACTTTCATCAACTGATGCTGAGTGAAACAAGCAGAACTAGGAGATCTTTATACACTTCAACAATGATACTGTATGAGGATGTATTCTGATGGAAGTGGAAATCTTCAACATAGAGAAGAGCTAATCCAATTCCAATTGATCAATGATGGATAGAATCAGCTACACCCAGAAAAGGAACACTGGGAAATGAGTGTAAACTGTCAGCTGTCAGCATTTTTTTTTTTGTTTTTGTTTTTCTTCCCAGATTATTTTTACCTTCCGAATACAATTCTTCCTTTGCAACAACAACAACAAAATTCGGTTCTGCACATATATATTGTACCTAGAATATACTATAAGATATTTAATATGTAAGGGAATGTCTGCCATCTAGGGGAGGGAGTGGAAGGAAGGAGGGGAAAAATTCAGAACAGAAGGGAGTACAAGGGACAATGTTGTAAAAAAAAAATTACCTATGCATATGTACTGTCAAAAAATGTTATAATTATAAAATTAATAATAAAAAAAAAAAAGAGTGGGGAAAAAAAAAAGATGGAGACAGCCATTTTTGTAGTCAGCTGGGAAGGAACCAGTAGCTTAGGAAAGCCAAAAAAAAGGAAAGTGAGGGGGGACTGGTAATGGAGACAATCTGCTATAGAGAAGCTGGTGGAGGTGGAAGTGAGGATATATGTAGAAGGGTTGGCTTGGGTATGGAGAAGGACCACTTCTTCAGATACTGGATTACATGATGAGATAGTAAGATATGAGATAAGAAAACTTTCAGTAAAAAGCCTTAATTTTTTTTTTTTTTTGGTGAATATGAGGCAAGGTCCTCAGATGAGGAAGTTTGTCATGAGAGTTTGAGGAGAGGGAGTTTCTGTAGTGAGAGAGAGAATTAATTGGAGGGAGAAAGGACTGTTTTATTGTAGTGAAGGCCTACTGAGATTAGAGAACATAATTTTTTAGTGATCTGGCTATTTGACCCAGGAAGAAATATACAGTATGATATATTTCTTGGATTTACTGTGTTTACTAGAGCTTCATTCTCATCCTAATGAGGAATAAGAGATCCAGGTATGAGTATGAACATGTTAATGTCTGTTCAGAATGAAAAACAAAACAAAATAAAACTCCATTGATGCCATTCTCTCAAGGATCAAATATAACTTTCTCTGCTTAGCTTTTCAAGACTTTTACAATATGACCCCAACCTACATTTCTAACTTTGCCATATATTTTTCCCCTTCCTACATTCTCTGGTCAAACTAACCTAGCTAATTTGTACATACATTATTGTACCTACTTTCCCTCATGAGTGTTAGAATGTATTCCCACCTACTTTTGTATCTTAGAATCCCTTGTTTCTTTCAGAACTCTGCCTAAGTGACTTGAAGCTTTTTCTGCTTTTCCCAACTCCTAGTACTAAGAAAAATCTTGTTTGTTCATTTTTCAGTTGTATTCAGCTCTTTATGACCCCTTGTTTTTTTGGCAAAGATACTAGATTTATTTGCCATTTTCTTCTCCAGCTCATTTTACAGATGAGAAAAATGAGGTGACAGAGTTAAGTAACTTGCCCAGATTCACACAGCTAATGTGATTCCAGATGAAACTCAGGAAGAGGTATCTTTCTAACTGCAGGCCTGGTTCTTTATCTATTGTATCACCTAGTAAAAAAAATGATCAGATATTTATTTTTTACATGTGTATGTACATCTTCCATCCCCTAATAGAGGGGGGCATGAGTTATTTAATTTTCATCTTTTAATCCTCAGTGCTTAATACAGTGCCTAGCACATGTTAAGCACTTAATACTTGATTGGTTGAATGAATGGAAGCCCCAAGATCACAGGTATCTGTAACAGTACTCAGCCCAAACCATAGATAGTTGCTTAATGTATTTTCATGTATGCACATTTTATATGTATGTATGTATGTTTATTTGTATATATTTATATTTACATCCTAGAACTAATAAAAAGCATATCATGTGTGTGTTTTTTACAAGGATGATGGTATGTCATTATATCATTAATCTAAGGCAGCATCCTGATGACAATGAGTAAGGTGGGAAAACTAAGATATTCTTTGTGAAGTAAAATTCTGCCTAACTTAGAGTAGGGAAGGAGAAGGAGTCATCATTATGCTGTGGGCAAGAAGATGAGTTCATATACCTTTAATCTGTCACTTAGGTTTGGTTAAGACTCCACTTGTTAGATCCCTGGGAAAGAGAGGAGGAGGAGGAGGAATAGTGGAATGAAAGCATCTGTAAGATCTTTAGAGGTAGCAGGTTTGAAATTACTCACATCACCCGCAATCTGTCGAAAAATGTTCTTGAATTGCACCTGCTCCTCGCTCTCCCGGTCAGTGTTACCTGAGGTTGGCTGTGGGGCACAAATGAAGAGGTCAAAAAGAGAAGGGGAAGATGGATGGGTCCCCAGTAGAAAGCCATGAACAGGAAGGAAGGGCAAGCTCTCTATAACTCAAAGGAGATTTTCAGTTCAACATAGCTCTCCAGCTCCCAACCAAGCATCCATCAGTAATATCTTCTTTTTCTTCTCATCATTCTTCTCCTTGCTTGTTTTCTTTTTTATTCTTTGTTATGTGGCCAGGGGAGATTTTTACAGCCTTACTGCATAAAATTGTAAGGCTTCATTAGGGATAAAGGAGACAAGGCCATCCTGATCCACAGCCATCTCCATCCTTTTGTCTGGAAATTTCAATTCTATGAAGCTAAACTTCACTGGGCAACTAACCTTAATTTCCTTCAGGTATTTCCTTCCATGTCTCCTCTCCCTAAAATACTGCACACAATTGACTCTCATTCCTTCAACTCCTTATCCCATTATAGCCAGCAGTACTACTCTCTGTGCTCATGTCTCCTGTGATTCTCTCATTTTTTAAAATAATTTTTTTTATTTTTCCAAATATATTTAAAGATAGTTTTCAACATTCACTTCTACAAAACCTTGTGTTTCAAAATTTTCTCCCTCTCTTCCTTAGCCCTTCCCATAGACAGCAAACAATCCAAAATAAGTTAAACATGTACAATTCTTCTAAACATATTTCCATATTCATTATGCTGCACAAAAAAAAAAAAAAAATCAGCTCAAAAGGTGAAAGGAAAAAAAAAAACAAGGAAAAAACCCAAGCAAATAAGCAACAACAAAAAGTGAAAATACTATGCTTTGATCCACATCCAGTCTCTATATTTCTCTCTGGATGGAGATAGCTCTTTCCATCACAAGTCTATTGGAATTGCCTTGAATCACTTCATTGTTAAAAAGAGCTAAATCCTACATACATATATTGTATCTAGTTTATACTGTAACACATGTAAAATATATGGGATTGCTTGTCATCTAGGGGAGGGAGTAGAGGGAGGGAGGGGATAATTTGGAAAAATGAATACAAGGGATAATATTATAAAAAAATTACTCATGCATATATACTGTCAAAAAAGAAATTTTATAATTATATATATATAAAAAAGAGCTAAATCAATACTGCGATTCTCTTTAATTCCACATTTTCTTGGACCCAGAGTCTGATCCTAAAAGGCAGGATATGACACCCAAAAGACCGTTCCATTCCCTTCTTCAGATCCTTTTGTTTCTTTTTGTGTTTTCTGACTGGTGAATGAGGATGACAAGGTGTTCTCCTACCACCTTTTGGACAGGGCCAGGTGCTGGTAGCTACTTTATTAGACACTTAGCTTTAAAGAAGTTGCTCAACATTTTCCCCTCATTAAGAACAATTTCTCTGATAGTTTGGAAAAAAGGATGGTGGAGAGAAAAAAAGATGCAATGTTGCAAACCAAAGCTCTTAGTTATAAAAGAGAATCTCCACCCTAGAAACCCACCCGGGGTTACCACATAGACCTCCCCCATTATTCCACATGCTTCAGAAACCTGAGTTGGTTTTTCTGGCTTATCAGAGCTTGTTTTGTCCCGGCCCTGAGACTCATGGTCCACACCCAGTTCCTTATTGCTGTTTGCTCTGTCAGACACGAAGATGATAGGCTGAAGAAAAGAAGCAAGGTGTTGGAAAGAGGAAAGGTAGCTACCATTAGAGACTTGGAAGGGTTCTGGAAAGGAGACACATTCCCAGGCTTCATTGGTTGCCAGCAAGCCATGCAGACACTGTCTCCAGTCAAGTAGCAGTGATGCAGAGATTAAATGCAGTAAAGATTAAGCAGAGAGGTAAACAGAGATGGGTAGTATTTAACAGAAAAGCAGAGAACCAGGAGTCAGCCTGCACCTAAATAGCTAGATAACCTTGGGCAAATAAATCATTCTCACTTTCATGGATTACAGAGATGAGAGTGACTCTAGACTTCAAATAGTTCAACCTATTCCCAGAGGTGTGATGCAGCTGACTTGGACCAGCTGGGCATTGGTTAAATTTTCAGTATATTTGTTGCTCAGAAATTGACAAAAACTTCAAATCAAAGTTTTGATTTATTTTGTTAATTGTCTATAGACTTGATGAAGAGATGGAACAAAATTTTAAAATTGATTTAAATTTTAAAATGTGTTAACACATACTTCTTTTTTTCTTGGAGAGCTGATTGTTCAATATTTATGTAGGGTAATACTCTGCCTATACATAATCAACAAATCTTTTCTATATCCTTATCATTTTTGGTAAATCTCTAAATCCTGGCTTTAGAGAAGACAATTTGATTCTCATATTTGCTTCTGCATTCAATCTATGTGGCATGTTGTGGTTGAAATTTAGGAATATAATCTGGTTTTACATAGGTGTATTTGGAAGAGAGAAGAGTATTTTAATAAGTAAATAAAATCTTAGTATTATTATGAAAATAATTTTGACATGATAGATTTCCTGAGAGTGTCTTGGAGATCACAGACCCACAACTTTGAGAATCACTGCTCTAGAGGTCATTTGACTAAGGAAGTACAGTTGGAACTAGCACATTCCTTGTTCTGTACTCTGCATCTCACTTTCTTTTGGGCCAGACCTATGATTTTATTGGTGTTGAGTAAGGTTTATAACTCACATTGCTTTGCACATATTTGTTTTTATTATTAGGTTGGAAGCTCCTTGAGTCAGGGACTGTCTTTTGCCTCTATTTGTAGTCTCTGTGATTAGCACAATGCCCGACACATAGTAGGTACTTAATAAATGTTTATTGATTGATACACATATGTATATTGCTAAAATATACTTTATTTTATAAGAAAGGATTCAGTTAAACATTTCTTTAAGAACTCTAGAGATCATTTAGTAGAGATCATCTAGTCCAATTGTTTCCTTTTAAAAGTTAGGTTCCATAATCTTTTTTGGCTTCAGTTGTCTCGCCTGGAAAATGATGATGTTAATTGATTTTTTATAAAGCTCTGAGACCAATAATTTTAGAATTTTTCTTCTCCTTAAAGGACAGTAATGACAATTTCCAGCCTCTTTTCTTAGATTCTTCATTCATTAGAGAGTTGCTATTAAGTCCTACTCTAGTCTTTTGTGATTCTTTCATTCAACTTCACTTTCTTTTATTATGAGTGTGGGAGGAGGAGGGTTGTGAAATAAATATTTGTGAAGTGCTGGAGGGTCTTGCCCTGTGCCCTATGAAGAGACCTAGAACATAGCCATTTTTAGAAATGGTGTGATTATAGCATATATGGCACCACACCTAGGGAATTCAATTGTGGGGTGTTGGCTTTTCATCTTATAAAATCTTGGACTTAACCTAGGTTTATTTCAATCTATTTTATATATTCAATATATATTAAATATTTTTATTTCAATATAATTTCAATAAATTAGCTTCCTTGGTAGCCTTATATTTTTAAAATTTTAGATGTTTTTGATTTATTTAAATTAAAATGATTTTATTTTATATTAGACTTAAAAACCTTATTTTGAGAAAGTTAAGAACTTCTGTTCTAGAGGAAGGAGATAGTCATAATCTCCTGAGGGAAATTTTTTTCTTTTCATTGTAATGGGTCATGGAAATTATCCTATTTCTTGTCTTCTCAATAGGTGGAGGAGGCACAGAATTTGGAATTTAAAATAAACATAAGTAAAAATAGATAAAAATTTAGTAAAATGTCCTGCATTTTTAGGACCTCTTTCTATTAGAAGTTTTTCCTTCTCCATCCTCTTTGGAAGTGGGATACAGACAGCTAAGTAGGCTTCCTATGTCTGTCCTTGAGCATCATATGAAGGGAAGGTGACATCCTCAGAGTTTACATAGCATTCAGACATTGCCACGTTCTTCCCACTCCAGTTAAAGAGTACAGATTGCATGCTTACAGAGGATGAGAGATGCTAATAACCATTTATTAATTCACTCTTCCACTAACAGCAAGGATTATGTTACATGATTAACTCTACAGTTAGTAAAACCTCCTCAGGGGTAGGTAGCAGAATTGTAAATAGCAGCAGCAGCCCAAGCCCTTGTGCTGATTGCATAGGAGAGGGTGCCTGCTCTAGCCATCACATCACCACCTCCATGCTCTGCTACCTTGGGTAGCCCCTGCCCTGTTACACCCACCTTGTGCTTTTTCTTTTTCTGTATAGAGAAAGAAACATCAAGTGCAGAATAAGTGAAAAGCATGTATCTGAGAGCCCACTGACCTGCCTGTCATTCTTTTCTGTGACTCGAAAAGTCAAGCCCATAAGTCACATTACTTTAAAGAAGTAGGCTTTAGATGAAAAATTTGAGCAAAAATTAAATGATAAAAATTGTATTTGAGAAAGATTAATCAGAAATAGTGATGTTTTTTATTGTCTTTAAACAGGAAGAGGTACTATCAGACCAAGTTTATTTCCTTTTCTTGACAGTTAAAGTTGTATTAATAATAATACCTATATTTATATACTGGTTACATACAACATTTTCTTTCATCTTTACAATAACACTATGAGGCACATACTATGATTATTTTTTTTTTCCCAGATGATGAAGTTGAGTTCATAGAAGCTAAGGTTAAACTCATAAGTACTAAATTACAAAAATGGAATTTCAACTTGGGTCTCTTGATTCCAAATTCAGTCTTCTTCAAGTCACAGCATCCTTAATATATCTGTGTCATTTTCGAAGACAATTTAGGACCTTTCAATACCTCAGGTTGAGAATTAGCAATATCAATTATCACTGTATCAACAAAGGGCAGAAGTGCTGAATCAATAATTTCTATCAGGCACTCATGCTAATCTCCATTAGAGGCAGGATTTGCAAATCAATGGGTAAAAATAACTTTGTTAAAGGAAGTTTTTGATCAACTATTTTTTGAGGACTAAAACACTAAAAGTTAAGGACCCTGAAGATGATGTAATAGACAATTGGTAGTAATCCTGATGACAAATAAAAAACAAAACATAACAGGGGAGACTGAAAAAGAGACTTCCAGAGAACAGAATGTTTTAAGATTCCATTTTTGGTTTCTTGCCTTTAAGTTCCATGGTAGTCCCTTCTTTAGACCTTGGATTTGGGAGGAACGAGGAGGACCCAAACCCCCAAACCAGATCTAGTTGGTGAATTTGACTTTGAGTTAGATCTTGGCAGGGGAGAGATGGAAGGGAAGTCCCATTTACATCAGCCTTGTGATTTTATCCAAACAGCTGTGGCCCCATATACTGTCACTTATAGCCTTGACTTTTCCTTCCATCTGAGGTCCCTTTCTTTCCTTTCTCCTCCTGCCTTTAAATAAATGGACTCAAGACTACAGTCATCTACTTGCCAAAGTTGTAAAAAAGAGCTTTCTTTGCCTTTCTACTTGTGACCTCTCAACTCCCTCTCATGGACCAGGCCTAAGGCTAGGAAATGTCATTCTGCCCCACTAGACTACACTTACCACAGGGTGATCCACAGCAATTGTATTTTCTACATCTCTGTGAGAGAAAAAAATATACAAAGGTATATGTAAGAGTGATGAATGATATTATTATCATTATTTGGAGACAAGGAGACAATTGGGGTTAAATGACTTGTCACAGGTCACATAGCTAGTGTCTTAGGTTACATTTGAACTCAGGGCCTCCTGAATTTGGAGCACGTGTTCTATCCACTGTATGGCCTAGCTGCCCTGATGAATGACATTGATACTGACCAATTTGATTTCCTTCTTAAAAAAAAAAAAAAAAAAAAAAAAAAAAAAAAAAAGGTTTTACTGTTTTTGTTTTTTTTTTTTAAAGACCAGGTCCTAATTTTATTTATGAAGATTTTTTTTTAAAAATTAAATTTTGTTAATCCCTTCTTTGTTTTTCACAATATCTGATTTTGATTTGTTGCTTTTATAAGGTTTTTTCCCAATTACATTCCTGGTTCATTGATTTGTACTTTCTTTTGTCTCTTAAAAATATCTTGTGAGTTCAAGGTTTTTTTGAGCGCCATCTTGTAGCTTATTATATTTTTGAATTAAATCTATTGGGGGCCAACTAGATGCCTGGAAATCTACTGGAGAAAGTAGACTGGCCATGGTACTGTTGGGAAGAGGGGGTCCACACAGCCAGGGAAGGACAGAGTCAGGGGGTGATATTTGCATGCACAATTGAAAGGCTTCAGGATTGGAGTCCTCCATCCATACCGGCGCCTTGTCCACCTTCCTGGACATTTCAACCTGGAAGCTCAGAACCCATCTTTTTCCTTACAAAACAGACCTGAAAATGGCCGTGGACTTATTTTCCAAAGTCGGTTTGGGAAAGCCTGTACTCACTCAGAGAGGTTCCTTTTTCAGAAAAGACGCGAAGGATGAATTCTCCCTCCTGGTGCGGATCGTAAGTGGAGGGGACGATGACATACTCGCTGGGGGGCAGGCGGAAGCGCTCAGACACTTCGCGCATGTTAATGTAGGTTTTACTCCGGGCTTTGGAGGCGTTGTACAGAAAGAAATCCTTCTGTAGATGTTGTTTGTTCCCATGCATCTGCGGAGGAGGAAGAAAGCCCAAGGTGGATGCTGCAGAACCGGGTGGGAGGAGCACTTTTACAACCAGAGGAGCTGGGTTCAAAAACCACCTGTAATATCTGTGGGACTTTGGGCAAATCACTTAACCCCAGCCTGAATCTTCAATTTTCCCATCTATAAAATAGGGAGGCTTGACTAAAATAATCTCTGAAATCCCTTCCATTCCTAGAAAGTCCCCCATGTATGGGAAGGACTGGAGAGGATGGAAGAGGATGAAGGGAGGGAAGAGCTATGAAGGGTATCACCCACCACATTATCCCAAATGAGGCACCTAGATGGCATGGAATGAATGGATAGAGCTTCGCCCTGGATCTCAGTCCGAATTTGGCCTCATACACTTACTAGCTGGAGCAATCACTTCCCCTCTTTCTTACTTCAGTTTCCTCAACTGTAAAATGAGGGTCATACTAGCATCTACCTCCTTGGGTTATTGTGAAGACCAAATTAAAAAAAAATATTTGTAAGGAACTTAGCCCAGTGCCTGGAGGCACTTAATAAAAGTTCCTTTCTTCACCTCCCACATTGAGGGAGAAGACATGGGGGGAGGGATAAGGAGTTGGGCTAAGTTTCTTAAATGCATCAGAATACAAAGAATGAGTGTGAGATTTTGGTAGTCAAAGGGTCAAGAAACTAGCCTATATTTGGAGAGGTATTAGAAAACACCAAGAAGACCAAAAGAGGGAATAAAGTGGACAAGGGCAAGTCTTGTTATATCTTAGCAACAAACCCTACCAGAAGACTTCTCAAGGGTCAACACAGATTTGTGCCCTCCCTGACCCCTCAATAACATGGTTCCATGCTGCTCTTGCCAGTACGCCCATACCTCTTTTGGCACCTTAAAATAAAGCAGAAAAAAGAAATGTTCAGAGTCCATAATATCACAAAGATTTGGGAAACAACAACTGAGCAAGAGATAGTAATTAAGTCAAGGAAACAAACATCCACACCAATTGGCTAGTTCTGGTGTCCTCCCCTTGGCTTTCAGGATTTATTACAAAGTCTCTAAATCAGGATTTCTTCATCTGGAATTATAAAATTATTTTTGGTTTTGTTTTCATAATTATTGGATTACAAGTGATTTTCTTACAATTCTCTGTATTTTATACAAAAATCTTATTCTAAGGAGTCCATATGACTGTCAAAAGGATCTGTGACATAAAAACTTAAGAACCCTTGCTCTGAATGAAATAGCTTAGGTATCCAGAGTTGTCAACAGGTCCTTGGGGTTAGAAAATAGGGATTATAGATCTCTGGATCCATCAATTTAATCCTGGAAAACTTGATTAAATCAAAATTTTAATTGAAAGCCCAATCTCTAGTAAGGACATGGGATCTCAGGCAGTGATCCTTGGGGTCAAGATAATAAAATTAGGTAGTGGACAAAGCCTGTACCTCATAGATAGCGAAACCAATGGTGAAAAGGTTGGCTCCCAGTTTCCGATCCTTCCTCCTATTCTTTTGCATCAGGGCCACTAGGAAGCTGCAGACAACCTCAGTGTCTTCAGGGTCATCATCTTCTTCCAGAAGTTTCAGGCGATACTGAGGGTTGGTCCAAAAAGTGTCTGTGCCCCACCCCCACCCCCAAAAGGAAACACTTGTTAAAGTCTATGTTCTTGAAAAAGTCCAGGGAAATGGACTGACTTGAAAGAGTGACTTGGCTGTCTTGGTGAAGGCATTTAGAGAGTACCCTCCTCTCTGAGGGATCTAAGAAGGGGAGGACTATCTCTGGAAGCCATTCCAGCGTTTTTTTCTAGCTAAGAAGTAGCCTGTCCTTGCTTGAAGTTGGAACAGCCCTGGTTACTAGTACGCTTTACTAATTCCCAGTCAACATATCAAGACATTTTCATGCCTCATCAGTATATCCTAGCTGGGTTATAATATGCCGTACTTTTTTTTTTTTTCCCAGAATGGCAATTTAATTATTAAAAGACAAAATTAACATGAGAAATACATTTTTATGATACATAAATTTTGATTCGATATTTAAAAATCTATAAAAACAAAGTGCCTTCCAACATTTTGATTTCTTGGTGTGTCTAACTTCACTTTGTAGCTAAAGTTTCACTATATATTCAGATTTTCCTTTCAAAGTTTATTTTGTTTATTCATCCAACATTTCACAAATATTTAAGCATATATTATTCATTTGTCTTACAATTATATGTGTGTATATATTCTTTTAAAAATTATTAGCTTTTTACTTTTCCAAATACCTGCAAATATAGCTTCCAACATTCACCTTTGCAAAACTTTGTGTTCCAAATTTTTCTTCCTCCCTCTCTCCCTTTTTCCTCCCTAAACAGTAAGCAGTCCAATATAGGTTAAACATGTGTAATTCTTCTAAATATATTTCCATATTTGTCATGCTGCACAAGAAAAATCAGAGCAAAAGGTGAAAGAGAAAAAAAATGAGGAAAAAATCTGCTATATACCTGAATGAGTCTGTGGAAAGAGTTTTCAATGAGGGCAATGAAGACAAGATCCAGAGAGCTTTTTTGGAGAAGGGGGAGGCAATTAGGGTTAAGTAACTTGTTCAAGGTCACACAGGTATTAAATGTCTGAGACCAGATTTGAATTCAGGTCCTTCTACCTCCAGGCTGTACCCATGGTGCTTTCCATTATACCATACTGCTTACTATTTCTAACAGTACCTGAGTTCTCATCTCTATGCTCATATACCTCTCCCCCTGGTAGAACCAATCAGATCCACATGATAAGCTAACTCTTCTTTATAGTTTCTTTTCTCACCTGGAAAGTTGCGGCAGCCTCCAGCAGAACATCCCCTCACCCAGCGGCCCTCATTCACAGAGACAGTCCAGGTTTGGAGCTTGTCAGATTCCAGGGCATCAGCTGTGAGATTGCAGATCTCAAGCTTTGTGAAATGATACATGAAATCTTCATAGGACATCCTGAGAGGGTGAAAATAGAGAAAGGAAGATTATAAGGGGAAGTGAGAAAGAAGGAGAGGCTATTAAGAAGCAAGGCTTGAGAGTGTGATCTTTTAAAAAAATAGATTTTTTAAAAGAGTATTTCATTTTTTTTCAAGTTACATGTAAAGACAATTTTTAACATTATTTTTTTAAAATAAAATTTTGAGTGCCAGATTTCTCCTTTCCTCTCTAACACACTAAACAATATAGGCCATGTATGTGCAATCATGTAAAACATATTTACGAATGTCATGTTGTGAAAGAAAAAACAGGATTCCCCCCCCCCAAAAAAAAAGAAACAACTGAAACAATAAAGTGAAAACAGTGTGCTTCAATCTGAAATTCAGACACCATTTTTTCCCCCTCTGGATGTGGTTAGGATTTTCCATTGTGACTCTTAAAATTGTCTTGGATCATTGTATTGCTGAAAAGAGCTAAGTCTATCATAGTTGATCATTGTATAATGTTGCTATTACTGTGTACAATGTTTTCCTGGTTTTACTCACTTGAATGAATGCATTTTCAGCAGGAAAAAACAAAATAATCATGAGCTGGAAATCTTGCTAAGAAGAATACCATCAATGCCTCAAATTCACCCTAAATCATTATCTGAATGTATCCTCTCTCTCCAACATCATTGCATACATGAGGACTGTATTTCAGGGAGTGCAAAAATTGGTGGAATTATCACTGGTGTTTTGAAAGCTCAATGATTTGAAGACTCAGTAATTAGTCTTATCTTTGCTTGGCTTTGAGAAAAATATGGTGTAGGGACCCAGACTGGATGGTAACCAAAAGTTTTAGAGAAACAGATTTCCACTGCCAGTGGTCTCTGAATGAGGCTTGAGATCTGATGCTCTCATTCTGGGTTCTGTCTTAGGGCTCTGGTCCCAAGTCCACAATGGCTGTGGTCTTTTTTTCCTGTTTATTTCTTTTTAAAAATGGCATTTTATTTTCCAAATATATGTAAAGATAGTTTTCAACATTCATTTCTTTTTTTTTTTTATTATAACTTTTTATTGACAGAACAAATGTCTGGATAATTTTTTACATTATCCCTTGTACTCATTTCTGTTCCGACTTTTACCTTCCCTCCCTTCACCCCCTGCCCTAGATGACAGGCAGTCTCATACATGTTAAACATGTTATAGTATATCCTAGATACAATATATGAGTGCAGAACCAGACAGTTCTCTTTTCAACATTCATTTCTGTAAGACTCTGTGTTCCAGATTTTTCTCCCTCCCTCCCTTATCTCTTCATTCCCTAAGCAGTGTGACATAGACTTAAATATGTGAAATTCTTTTAAATATATTTTTGTATTTGCCATGTTGTACAAGAAAAATCAGATCAAAGGGGGAAAATATGAGAAAGCAAGCAAACAAACAAAAATGTGAAAATTCTACATTTTGATCCACATTCCATCTCCATAGTTCTGTCTCTGGATATGGATGGCATTCTCCCTTCCAAGTCTAATGGAATTATGGCTATGGTCTTATGGATCCTGGACTCACCAGAACTCTCCATCTTCTGTCACCTGGTGCTGCAAGCGAGATTTCTCCTCTTTTTCAATCAGGACCCAATCCTTCCAGCTGGAAGTCAACATTTGGTACCACATAGTAAGGAAGACAATCTTAGAGATAATACTATTGCATCCTAATAAATCTAGCTGTTGACCAAGCCAAGTCCCTCCCACCATGGAATCTCAAAACTGGAAGCATCTAGTCCAATGTATTATTATTGTTGTTATTATTATTATTATTATTATTTTTGCTGAGGCAATTGGAGTTACGTGACTTGCCCAGGGTCACACAGCTAGGAAGTGTCTGAGACCAGATTTGAACTCCTGACTTCAGGGCTGGTGCTCTATTCACTGAGCTACCTAGCTGTCCCACTCCATTGTATTCTTGAACAAGAATCCCTGTTGCCACAATTCCAAGTAGTCTACTATGTGGTGCAGCTAAGTGGACCTGGAGTGAGGAAGACCTGTTGCTAGGTGTATGTTTTACTAGGTGTATGACTCTGAGCAAGTCACTTTACCACTATCTGCCTCAGTTTTCTCACTTACAAAATGAGGATAATAATAGCACCTCCTTCCAAGGGTTCTTGTGAGGATCAAATGGGATTATATTTGTAAATGTAGCACAGTGCCTGACACATAGTAGGTGTTTAATAAATATTTATTGATTGACTGAAAAGGACTGTTTCATTTCAATCATTATAGCCCCAGCATTTAGCACCTAGTAGGCACTTACTAAATGCATGTTAACCATTCCCCAACTCTCACTGCTGTCCCTGAAATCTCCCTTCTGGGAGTCTCTGTCCACTTACCCATCACTCCAGGAGCCATTCCATTCCACCTGACCCCAGGGGTTCCTCAGCCGCACCAACTTCACCTTCTCTCCTTTAAATGTTGTCTTGGGCAAAAAACAATCAATATATGGACAGTCATTTATAAAGTGCCTGAGAAGTTAGGCACTGTGAAAGAAATAAGCTCATCTGTGTGGAAAGAAGCTTGCCCTTCTGCTCCTCCTAGAAGTCTAGATGGTATTTGTTGTGTTTGTGCCCTGGGCAAAAACTTAACATTAATGTGACTGAATTGCAAACCTTTGAGGTAACACAATGGAAAGAAGATAGAATCTGGTATTAGAGGATCTGCATTTGGGCCCAGCTCTTCCACTTGTTAATTATGAGACCTCAGAAAAGTCACTTAAATTCTGATATTTGTATGTAGAATAGTTGAGAACAAACAGGAAATTGTATATAAATGTATGACATTATTGTTACTCTCCTTCAGAGTGTGAGAATTTGGAAGGAGGCTGACAGAGCTTTGGGAGTGTGGGAAGGAAGGTCACCATTTTCTTTTTTTTAATAATAGCTTTTTATTTTTCTAAATACATATACAGATAGTTTTCAACATTCACCTTTGTAAAATTTTGTTTTCCAAATTTTTCTCTCTCCATTCCTCCCCCCTTCCCGAGACAGCAAGTAATCCAATATAGGTTAAACATGTGCAATTCTTCTAAACATATTTCCATATTCATCATGCTGCACAAGAAAAATCAGATCAAAAGAGAAAAAACCACCAAAAAGAAAAAAAATGCAAGCAAAAAATCAAAACAAAACAAAAAACCCCCCCAAAAGAGATGAAAATACTATTCTTTGATCCACATTCAGTCCTCATAGATCTCTCTCAGGATGAAGATGGCTCTTTCCATCACAAGTCTATTGGAATTGGCCTGAATCATCTCATTGTTAAAAAAGATCCAAGTCTATCACAGTTGATCATCACATAATTTTATTGATATTGTGTACAATGTTCTCTTGGTTCTACTCACTTCTCTTAGTATCAGTTCATGTAATTCTTTCCAGGCTTTTCTGAAATCAGCCTGCTCCTCATTTCTTATAGAATAATAATATTCCATTACATTTATAACCATAAACTTATTCAGCCATTGCCCAACTGATGGGCATCTATTCAATTTCCAGTTCCTTGCCATTCAAAAAGAGCTGCCACAAACATTTTTACTCATGTATATTCTTTTCCTTTTTTATGACTTCTTTGGGATATAGATCCAGTAGAGATACTGTGTTGGTGTCCCAGTTTTCCCACATCCCTTCCAAAATTTATCATTATCTTTTCCTGTCATTTTAGCCAATCTGAGAAGTGTGAAGTAGTAGTTCAGAATTGTCTTAACTTACAGTTTCCTAATCAATAGTGACTTAGAGCATTTTTTCATATTATTAAAAATGGCTTTAATTTCCTCGTCTGAAAAGGTCGCCATTTCTCAATCCTCTACAAAGTAATTTTTTCCTCACAATTTTTTTCTAAATAAAATTCTATTGATAGCTTTTGTTTTCATGTTGCCTTATTTTCCCACTATTTTTCTCCATTCTCCATCCTCAAGAACCATCCTTTATAACAAAAATTTAAAAAAGAAAGAAAAAGAGGAAAAAGAAAAAATCAGTAAAAGCAATTAATACATTAAAAAAAAACCTGAGAATATATGCAATGTTCCATGACTGGATTCCTCACTTTTGCAAAGGAGTAGAGGGTGGTATCTTAGAAAATAATTTTCTAAGGCCTTTCTCTCAAAGAGAACAAAGGAAAAAAAAGGACACACATGTATACATATGTTCTTTTTTTTTTTTTTGTAGTGGCAAAGAACGCTGTCGGTGCCCATCAGCTAGGAGATGGTTAAACAAATTGTGGTATGTGAATGTAACAGGATTATACTGTAAGAATTTATTAAATGGATACTTTCTGAGAAACCTGGTAAGATTTTACAAACTGATGCTGAGTAAAGTGAGCAGAGCCAGGAGAACAACTTATGCAATTAAAAATAACACTGTGAGGCAGATAGTTGATAAAGTGAATAGAACACCAGCCCTGAAGTCAGGAAGACTTGAATTTAAATCTGACCTCAGACACTTAACACTTTCTGGCTGTGTGATCCTGGGCAAGTCACTTAACCCCAATTACCTCAGCTCCCCTTCCCTCCAAAAAAAATTAATGCTGTAAAAATAAATTAGTTTGAAAGGTTTAAGAACTCTGCTTAGTAAGGGGCAACTAGGTAGCACAGTGGATGGAACACCTGCATGGGAGTCAAGAGGATATGAGTTCAAATTTGGCCTCAGGCGCCTAACTGTGTGACCCTGGACAAGTCACAACCCCCATTGCCTTCAAAAAATAAACACATACACACACACACACAAAGGAATCAGTATTATGCTATCCATTTCTTCACAAAGAAGTGATAGATTCAACATACAGAAGGCACATTCATTTTTTAAATTGGATGCCTTAGGAATTTGTTTTGCTCAAGAAGGTATATTTGCATGAGTTCCGCCCATTTTTTTCTTTTTGGTTGGGGGAATGATAGAGAGAGAAATCCTTCTTAATTCAAAAATAAAATAAAATTCAGTAAAACATTTATAAGAAAACTTTTTTCTTTTTGGAAAATTTATTTATTTAAAGCTTAGATATGAAATAGAAAAAGAAAGAAAAAAATTGTCATGTGCACATAATGAAACAACAAAATTCCATTTCAAGAAATCCTTTATAATAAATACCATACATTATGTGAGACCTGTCATAAGTGAACTGTCTAGGTTGTATTCCCTTTCTATGAAGCAGCAGGTCCACTATGTTCTCCTCCCTAGGGGACCCCTTTGTCATGTTGTATAGAATAGAGAGATAAGGTAAAGAACTTATAGGAACGTATGAATTCTTTTTCTGTATTTTATTTTCATTATTTCTGTGTTTCCCCTATGATCTGTATAATATGTGCAGGCCCATATTTACTTGAGCCCTGTCCAGCTATCAACATATTTACTTAACCGTAGCTGATGACATTTATCAGTATTTGATATTTATCCATATTTAGTCTATTAGCCTGACCACTGTCTGTTTAATTATCTAAAAGTCTGAAGGCCTGATTTTCTGTTTCTTAGAAATCAGGTGATTTTGGAGAAACAGAAACTTTCCATTCCAATCTCTCTGAATAGCAACAACCAATTAGATGCCTCCCCCTCCCCTTCTCAATGCTCTCTTACTGATGTAATTTCTTGTATAAAAGCTGTGTATCTTTACTACTTCTTGAGCCCTCCTACCTCTTTTTCTTATTTCCTGATGGGAAGGCTCATCCTCCGCAGGTTTTAATAATCAACCTTTCTGCCTTCTACTGAGTGATCTCTGAGTAATCATTTTGGGTAAGGGGCTTCTACATCCCTCACAGTGCCAACTGAGAATCCTCTGAAGATACTTAGGCACACATATGAGTGGTCCTGTTTTTTCTTCATACATCTTGGTTAAAAGGATGACTCAAAACTGTACAGATCTGTACATATATATTGTATCTAAGATATATTTTAACATGTTTAACATGTATGAGACTGCCTGCCATCTAGGGGAGGGGGTGGAGGGAGGGAAGGGAAAAGTTGGAACAAAAGTGAGTGCAAGGGATAATGTTGGAAAATGACCCAAGCATATGTTCTGTCAATAAATAGCTATAATTAATTAAAAAAAACAAACAAACAAAAAAAACATGACTCAAGCTATCCTCTCAACTTCAGCTTCTCTCAGCACTGACTATACACAGTTCAGCCCAAATAGTCTATAGCAGATCAGTAGCTAATAGGAGAAGGAAATAGAGTGTTGGACTTGGAGTTAGAAAGACCTGAGTTCAAATCCTGTCTCAGACACTTAATAGCTGTGTGATAAGTCCCTCTTTAAATTCAGTTTCCTCATCTTTAAAATGGAGATAATATCATCTATCTCATAGGATTATTGTGAGAATCAAATTTAAAAGCCTGTGAAATGCTTTTTACAAATCTTAAAGCACCATATAAATGTTAGTTGTTGGTTGTTATTATATTATGATAATATTAATATAATAATAGTGATGGGGGTTGAGGTCCCTTTAAGATGCCTTTCTTTCTTTTTTTTCCTGAGGCTGGGGTTAAGTGACTTGCCCAGGGTCACACAGCTAGGAAGTGTGTTATGTGTCTGAGACCAGATTTGAACTCGGGTCCTCCTGAATTCAGGGCTGGTGCTCTATCCACTGCACCACCTAGCTGCCCCAAGATTCCTTCCTAATTGCCCAACCCATGGCTGACCTTGATTCACAAATCCTGGTCAAAGGCACCCTTTGAATATCTGGGCCCAGCTTCCCCCAGCCCTCACCTGATCTGAGCTAACTGAAAAGCCCGCCAAGAACTTGGAACTGCCCACAATCTTTTGGTATCCTTCCAGCCATGTAAGGGTTCCTGCCCGCCCAGCGGCCACCTCTGGCCCTGGCATCTTTATAACTGAACTTTACTTCCAGATTCCTACAATAAACCTTTTATTTATCAATCTAGGTTTTCGGGCCTGTAAATTCATTTACAGGGGACACTGCGCCTCATGGGATTATCTATGCACCGAGAAATGGGGTTCCCCCTTTCCTTTCCCTCATTAATAGTACATATTATTATATGCTTACCTCTTCTAGTCCAGTGACTGAATATGCATGACCTTTGACCAGCCCGCAGGCCATTCGTGTCTCATACTGCACCGGAACAATTGTCTGTGGAGCCCAAGTCAGATCAGTTATCAGTGACAAAATTCCAATCATCCCAGAATTTCTCAATAACTTTCTCTCACCTGGCCCTTGGGCAAGCAGCCTTCCTCCTGACAGGGAACAATAAGCCCACTAGGAGGACCTGAGCTCTAGAATCTTGGAATTTTCTGAGGGGACCCTGCAAAGCTCTCATGGGCATCCAAGTACTATTACTCTTTATTCTGTTTCTCTTCTTCTACAGCCTTTAACCTGAGACTTCTCTTTTCCTGCCTACATAGAAGCAAGGAATAGGGAAAGAGTCTGGAATTATGATTTCACTGGTATAGGGATATCCCAGAGGTAGAAACTCTCTCTGCCAAAGCAGCTTGATACCTTCTCTGAAAATTAGTTTTTGGTGCCTAAAGCACCGAGTCATATAACCAGGATATGTCAAAAGTGAGACTTGAACTCAAATCTTTCTCATTTTGAAACCAACGCTCTATTATATCATTTCATTTCTTTGATCTGTTTAAATATTTCCTTTTTTCTAAAAAAGGGAAAATTAAAGAAAGATTTAAATGAAACTTATTAAGGGTCCTGGAAGAAGACATAGAGACCTTTGCAACCAGTTGGTGTGGCAGATAGAACATAGGCTTTGAGATCAAGAAGACCCAAATTCAAATCCTGCCCAGACTTTTTTAATGTGCAATTCAAAGCTTCTCTGTGTCTCAGTTTCCTGCTCTGTAAAATGTAGATAATAATAACATAACATCTATTTCTCAGGACTGTGGTGAGGATGAAAGAGAAAAGGGAAAATTGAAAAAAGGCACTAAATGCCTACTATGTGCCACATTTTAAAATATCTCAGTTGATACAGCATCTATGTGAAATAGATGTTATATCCCCATTTTACAGCTGAAGAAACTGAGGTAGACAGAAATTAAATGACTTGCCCAGGATTACACTGTTAGCAAGTGTCTTAGACTGAATTTAAAATTAAGTCTTCCTTGCTATGATTATAATTATTACAATAATTATTATAATTATGGATTCACCAAAATCAAATGGTGTTTCTAAATCCAACAGGCAAGTGAAGGCAATAATTATATAATATAGGATGGGCTTAGGACCTTCTCTAATAGTATATGTAGGAGACATATATGAATGTGTATACATACACACCCATATATGTTTATGCCATAAACAAAAACACACACATGTGCACAATATATATATGTGTGCACCTAATCACAATACATATATAGACACACAGTCATACATCTATACGCAAATAAACAGCTAGATGGCCAATGGAGAGAGTGCCAGGCCTGCAGTTAGGAAGACCTGAATTCAAATTCAGAGTCAGTATCTGTGTGATCCTGGGCAAGTCACTTAACCCTGTTTGTCTCAGTTTCTTCATTTGTAAAGCGAGCTGAAGAAGGAAATAGCAAACCATCCCAGGATCTTTGTCAAGAAAATTCTAGATAGGGTCACAAAGAGTCAGACACAATTGAAATGACTAAACAATAAAATATATGTACACAAACATACTTATGCCATGGGATGGGAGTGAGTCACCAAAGCCTTAAGAAATAGGCTTGGGTTCAGGACATATAAGGAGATGAGAACAATGCTTCAACAGATCACTGCAAATTCACTTTTGCCCATGATGACTAGGTGGTCTAAAGGGAGAACAGCAGCTTTTGTTATGTGAGAGCAAAATTATTTCAGGCTCATTTCAAGGTGTAGAGGGGAGAACTAAGGATCCCTCCCCCAACCTTAAAAGTTTTGTCCATGTGATTAGTCCTGGTAAGAGGAAAGTGGGGTTCCTATCTCTGCTCAGTAAAGCAATTTCAGTGGCACTCTTCAGAAATATTTAGTTTCTGCCCCAGGCAGGACCCTGAAAAATGCCTGCATGCTGATTTTCTGTTCTAATCAATGGATATCTCCTTTTAATAAGAGAATTTGTAAAGTCTCTCTCTCTCTCTCTCTCTCTCTCTCTCTCTCTCTCTCTCTCTCTCTCTCTCTCTCTCTCTCTCTCTCTCTCCCCCAAAAAAGAGATGAGATCATGCACAGTCATGCTGGGGAAAAGCCAAGCCTGGTGCTTCTGGGACAGCTCCTCCCATGTGCTACATTTGTTACATAAGGGAATACAGAAACCCAGCCATCTGCAGGCATCCTGATCTGTATCCTGTCACTGGACCCAGAAGGAGGGAAACTTAAGTTGTGTTCCCTTTAAGAAACTGTATTTCCTTTTGATCTGTGATCCCTTTGGAGGCTCAGCCCCTCCTGGGGAAGGCATATCTGGTATCTTTCCGGGATGCCAGAGCCTTTGGTTCAATTAGAAATCCTGGTCAAATGGCACCCCTTTGAAGTGTTGTTCATTCCAATAGGAGACCCTGGCTGAAAACTGGTAAGAGTCTGGGTCTGAGAACCTCTGCTCCCGAAGCCCCAAGACTCCTTAAAAAGGGCAGTATCTGGACTAGCTCCTTGCAGATGGCCCAAGGTAGCTTGCTCAGCTGCTAGGACCCTTCTGTGCCAAATTCCATTTCCCTAATAGGTCTTTACCACTATAGAAGTCAGTCCCTTAGAAACTTATTTCTATCCAACAATAAACTTTCATTTTGCAATGAATAATTCGGGAGTAAGTGAATTCTTTTTAAACTTGTGGACGATTAAAGGCCACATAGCCTTATAAAAATATTGCCACTAATCTCTTGACTACCAGGAATTGAGGGCATTCAAACCGCATCAAAGGGAGACAGGGGATCTCGCCCAGCCCTCCCTCACTGAAATCCAGTTCCCTTGCATATCACGACATCCCTTCCCTGATGTCACAATAGTCTTCCAGAACGAAGGAGCATCCACTATTGCATCCCTTCAGTAGCTGCCTCTAAAGTCAGAGAACCTTAAGCTTAAATCCCCCTTCTGATTCTTACTATGTGTGTGATACAGGGAAAAATCACTTCACTTCCCTGGACCTCAGTTTCCTCATCTGTTAGATGAGGGTTAGATGGTCTCTGAGGTGCCTGTCAGTCTTAGTCCTGAGGATCTCTCCAAGGGGCAAGACTGTGGCCCTTCTGTTAATGCAGCAGAAGAAACAAGGATCAGCTCAGGGTTTCTGCAAGGTAAACCTTCCTCTGATTTAGGCTTTCCATGGCTCCTGTCCCCACAGGATATGGACAAATGCTAAGGCCTGGAGCCTGCAGGGGATGGATAAGATAAGAGGTCATTTTTCAATCTCTAAGTCACAGGATGAAGAAGGAGGCACTTCTAGGAGAGGTTGAAGCAAATGGAAATTAGTTATTCAGAAGGGGAGGCTTGGAAGTTAGAGTCTGGGAGTAAGGCACCCTCTATAAACAGCACAGTCTGAAATTTCCTGATTCTAACCCCTTTAGGTTTCAGTTTCCTCATCTGTAAAGTGAAAGGGTAGAATCAGGTTATCTCTGAAGTCCCTCCAGCTCTAAACCTACAATACAATGACATCCCATTGTGAGGGAGAGAGATTTTTACAATCTTCGGACTCATTTGCTGAAAGGGTTATCAAAGAAAAACTCTTCCGGTGGAAAAGATCACTATACACTTCAACAACAATACTGTATGAAGATGTATTCTGATGGAAGTGGATATCTTCAACATAAAAAAGATCCAACTCACTTCCAGTTGATCAATGATGGACAGAAATAACCATACCCAGAGAAGGAACACTGGGAAGCAAATGTAAATTGTTAGCACTACTGTCTATCTACCCAAGGTTACTTATACCTTCGGAATCTAATACTTAAAGTGCAACAAGAAAATTGGATTTACACACATATATTGTATCTAGGTTATACTGTAACACATTTAATATGTATGGGATTGCCTGTCATCTAGGGGAGGGAGTAGAGGGAGGGAGGGGATAATTTGAAAAAATGAATACAGGGATAATGTTGTAAAAAAAATTACTCATGCATATATACTGTTAAAAATTTTATAATTATAAAATTAATAAAAAAAACCTCTTCTGGTGGGAGGAATAACACACTGCCTTTCTTCAGAGCCTTGGAATTTCATGGAATCATGAATATTGCAGAAAGGATAGAGATAATGATGATAATAATATGAGAGAAGTAATTCATTTGGGGTTCTGACCTATGCCAATTTGATAGCATCATATCAAAAATCTGTAGATAAGGCCCCTAAGCTCAGAGCTGCAGATTCTAAATTCACTTCCTCAACTGTAGAAAGTTAACTAAAGGCCCTCCACCCTTGTTTGGTTTAGTGATGGTGACCAAGTCCAGCATGGCAGAGATCACAACTTTTTGGAAAAGTCCTTATAATATTTTTGTACCTCTGGACCAATCCATTGTCTAATAGGAGCAGATGACTATCTTATGACTACTTAGGTCACTGATTATGACAGCTTGTACCATTTCCTCCTAACCAGATTGTTCATTTTATGTGAGGCTATTTCAACTTGTGACACTGCTGACATATTTTAACATCATATGTCCATCAGTGGAATTATTCTGTATTTGGTATAGTTATTCCGGAATGACTGGACATCTAGCCTTATAAAAATAGGGTCCTGAAAGGAAGAGGCGTCTCAGATCAAGGGAAAGATCTGAGGTCCTCTTCATTAAAGGGAACTATGAACCTTTTAATAAAGTGCCATTGGCTCAGACTTCTCCTCAGTCTCTCTTATTGTAAGTGGGATAATTTTAATCCCCACAAATAATATTATAATCTATATCTGAATATTAAAAAAATCTTAATGTATAAATATATATTTATAAATATTATATATACAAATTAATATATAGCATATAACATATATGCAATATATAACACATAATATAAAATATATCAAAAATATCTTTACTACAGACTTGTAAAATAAGGGATTCCTATCCTAATTTAAAAGGATCTCTCTTCGAGAGATTGAATGATTTGTTACATAGCTGGTAAGTGTCAGAAGTAGAACTTAGCCCTCGAATTCTGACACTCTTTGCATTCTGCCATTCTTCCTTTCCATCTAATCTAAACCCTGTTCTAGTTCTCTCTTTTTAGGAGGAACCCAGTGCCTAAAGATAGGAAGTAAATTACCTTAAGGTCACACAGTTCAGTATCAGTGTATGAACCTGGCTCTCACTGTCTCTAATGTAGTACTTTTCATTATGTCATCAGGTCTTTCCATCCCTTTTACTGAAGAAAAGAGGAACCTTATGTTTATCATTACTTTGAAATGACTTGAAGCTATTAAATAGCTATATTACTATATTTCAAATTTTTGTATCTCAATAGAATTGCTTTTCTCAGTAATTCTATGTATTTTATATACTAGAATTATTATTCTGTTATTCTGAAAAGGGAGCCACAGGCTTCATCCAATTGCCAATTAGATCCAAGAGACCCTTGATCTAGATAGAGTAGCATTCTGTTTTTTTCACTGATCTTCCTATTTTCTATTTGCCCTGAGCACTGGTAGGTAATTGAGAGTTAGAATGGTTTGTAAGCTGGTATAGATTATGTGAAACACTATAATAACATCACCAAATAATGATCATGGGAAGCTTTTCCCCCACCTCCCCAGACCCAAAGACAGAAAGTGATTTGGCCAAAACCATAGGTTGTTAATTATTAGCATCTAAAGATCCCAGTTAAGTCTATTCCAAAGTCTCAAGGCAGTTATTTGCATGCTAAACATGCAGAGAAAGGCAGGAAGCAAGGCATGAAGAAGGGTCATGAAGACATGAGAATTGGTCAGTAGTCAAAGGGGAAGGTATTACTCATCATCTCAAGTATACAAACCCGGGCTGGCCTGTCATCTGTGCCTCTTGGATCTAGGTCTGAATCCCTTAGTTGGGAGTTATCCAAATTCTTCACCATCCTAGCAATCAGCTCCCCCATGCTACAACCAGAAGTCCCATAGGTCATGTTTGTACCATCCTGAGGACAGGGAAAGGAGGGGCATAGGACAGTGAAAGAAGATTGAGGAGAAATGGAGAGAAAGGGGGGAAAGAGAGAGGGCAGAAAGGAAACAAGAAATTCATTAAGGACAGAGGCAAATAGCCGAGGAAAAAGAGGAAAATATAAACTCTAAGAGTAAAAAAGAAAAAGGTGGAAATAAAACACTAAAGGAAGAAAACAGAGAAAAAAATCCAGTTTTTCCTTCATATGAGATGGAGTAGCTTGCATTCATTGGTTTCACCAAATTCAGGATTCTAGATTTAAACTATACCCATTTAGGTGAATCCCAGAAAGAAGAGGATTCTTGGCCCAGAGAAAGATGGCTATTATGAAGAATAACAAAACTGACATATTTAAAGAATTGTGGAAGGCTTTGGAATTTCTTTGTTCTAAAAGAAAGGGGAAATAAAACCAATAAGCTTTGAGCATACCACATATAGAAAGATGTCATTGCCTTCCCTTTAGACCAGGTGTTCTTAACTTGGGGTCTATGGACTTCCAAAGAGTTTAATTTCAGGGGTTCTAGGAAAAATGTTATTTTCATTAAGCTCTCACTAAAATTTGGCATTCTCTTCACTATGGCAGCATTAGCAGTATCAGTGGCTTTGTCACCAATAGGAACCACAAATATTTTCATATCACATTATAGTTATTGTAGCTATCTCTAAATATCATTTCTATTCATCATTACTTTATGTTATTGAAGTCATTAAATCTGCTATTAGATACATGTCATCTTTTTTTTTTCTATTTTGTTTACTATTTCAGTATAATTGACTTTTTTTTGGTAATCCTATGTATTTTATGCATTTATAAATGTTATTCTGAGAAGACTATAAGCTTCACCAAATTGCCAAAGGATCCATAACATAAAAAGATTGAGAATCCTGGTTTTAACAGAGTAGTATCCCGTCTTTTCACTGATCCTTCTACTTTCTATTTGTTCCATCCATGAACACTGGTAGGTAATTGAGGAATTAGGAAGGCATCATGTGCTTATTCATTTACTAATGGGCTTGGAATAAACTTTGCCCACCTGGACACCCCTGGACTCACATCAATGGAGCAGCCCATGAGGGAACCCCTCTCAATAGCTTTCTTCATGATCTTGTACATGTCTCTGGGAGCGTCCTTGATCTCAAAGAATTCTGTCACTCCTCCAGTGAAGTCCTCCATAGCTTCTGTGGTGTTACCACCTTTCAGGGCTTCATAAGAACCATGGAGCCTTGAGGAAAATATGAGGGAAAATTTCAAATCACAAAGTTCTAGGGCAATGTGCCTCACATGGTTCACCTGAGGTAACCAGTTCCTGGTTCATAAGCTGGAGTCAGGTGGGCCTCTGGCTCCTGAGCTCCAGAGACAGTTTCCTTTAGTACATGCCTGGGCTACTAGAACTGGAATAAAATAGCTATAAGAATCTTCAAGGTAAGTACATAATGTCTTTATTTTTATTAGAGAATTTAAAAAACTTAGAACTGCTCGTAGCCTTAATGGTTTTGCTTTTTATTATTTTTATTGACTTTTTTGCTCTTTTAAATTTTTATTATTAGCTTTTGTTTTTAAAACACTTTTATTTTAAAAATATATTCTCCTCCTCTCTCTATCCCAGAGAGTTGTAAAAAATAAGATGAAATACTTTTAGGAAAAAAAGACAGTTTAGCAAAACAACATATCAACCAAAACTGATCATATTTGCAGTGTTTCATCTCTATAGTCCCATACCTCTACATCTATGGAGGGAGGTATTTTTTCTCTTTTCTTTGAGGCTTGACTTCACTAATGGGATGACTCTCTCCAAATTGGCTTCATATTTACATTTTCTATCTCTCTCTCCTTTCCTTTCTTCCTCCCTCCTTCTGCCTTCCTCTACCTCTATCTCCCCATGTTCTTCTCTTTCCCTCTTTTCCCATTTTCTCTCCTTCCCTCTCCTCTTCCCTGTTTTTTCCCTCCTTTCCCCTCTTCTTTTCTCCCTTTCCCCTCTCTGTCTCTGTCTCTCTGTCTCTGTCTCTGTCTCTGTCTCTGTCTCTGTTTCTCTCTGTCTCTGTCTCTGTTTCTCTCTCTCACACACACACACACACACACACACACACACACACACACATACACACACACAAAACTTGTGTCATGAGGCTTGACACAGTTTTTACAACCCATCTCCTCTCTCCAGTACTGGGAATTCAAGAACATCATCTTACTTTGCGTAGGCCTTCTCCAACAGAGCACTCCAAAACTCATTGCGATGGTTGGATTTGGTGAAGACCAGCTGGTTGTTATAGGTTGGGAGGCAGTCATCAATAACCACATCCACCCAGTCTCCATAACGCCAGAACTAAATGGAAACATTAATCAATCAATAATCAATCAACAATAATTTATTAAGTGCCTGCTATGTGGTAAGTGCTAGGAACACAAAAAGAAACTACAGATAATCCCTTCCTTCCAGGAACAGGAGGAAACAACATGCTAACAAATATATACAAAGCAAGCATTTACCAGACAGAAAATAGCTAAAAGCAGGAAGGCACTGGAATTAAGAGGGGTTAGGAAAGACTTCCTCTAAAGCATCTAAGGTTTTAACTGGGACTTAAAGCCAAAGAGATCAGGAGTCAGAGCAGAGAAGGGAGAATGTTCCAAGCATGAGACATAGCCATCAGCCTTGATGAACAAAGCTCCCAGTTCAACAATGCTTAATTATTTCTGAATATGATTACTTAGCAGATTTGGATGTAGTGATTTTTCCTTCTCCTAGGTTTTATGTGGGACAGCTGTAGGTAGCTCAGTGAATAGAGTGCTGAGCCTGAAGTTACTAAGACCTGAATTCAAATCCAACCTTAGACACTTGGGCAAGTTTAATCCTGTTTCTTAATCCACTGAAGAAGGAAATGGCAAAACACTCCATTATCCTTGCCAAGAAGACCACATTGGACAGTACTGGTGTGTTATGGTCTGCAGTCAAACATGACAACATTAACCCTAGCATTTTACATTGTGAGACACTATCGAGAAAACTTTAACATGTCTATTTGCAGTTCATTCATTCATTTAACAAAAATACTTATTATATGCTAATTATGTGCAAAGAAACATGATAGGCATGTTAGAGATACAAAGAAGCATAGGAAATCAGTCCTCACCCATAAAGAAGATTATAATTTAGTTGGAGATACAAATACCCTCATAACTAGGATATGAGGCAGGCAGTACATATTAAATGACATATGATTGGTTCCTACAGCAAATGTTAATGTATTCAGAGAAAGGGCAAATCTAGGATTTGTATGCTACAGCCTGCTTGAACTGACTCTTAATTGTTAAATTTTCATGAGTATTTACATTTCAGAAGTCAGAAAGTGCTACAAATCAGGCACTGATTGATCATTTTGTTGATTGTCTAAACTTAAGAAAGTGATGGTGAAAATGTTAATAATACAGATTAAACTTAAAAGAGTCTTGTGTGTATGGGATTTTCCCCCTAGAGAGAAGGTTGTTAAATATTTACTATCATATCCCTAAATAGATCCTTTTCAGCTCAGGCTAAAAATGGATTGAGAGGCAAAAGACTCTGGTTTTCTGATTGTAATATTGCCCAAATTTGAAAGGCAAAGCTAGGTCACTCAGTGAGCAAATAATTAATCTGCTGCTCCCGTAGCAAGATTAGAAGGATTTGAGGTAGGTGAGAGTGCAGACTTTTTTTTTTTTTTTTCCTTTCAACAAACATTTATTTATTTTTCAATATTCTTTTTTTTTTTTTTTTTTTTTAATTTTGAGTTCCAAATTCCTTTCCTCCCTTATCCTCTTTCACTCACTGAGGCAAAAATAGTTCCATGTTAGCTTTATCGCCAGAAAAGTGAGAAAAATAAAGTGAGAAAACTATACTTCAATTTGCCTTCAGAGCTTCTCAGTTCTTTTTCTAGAGGGAAATAGGATTTTTTTTTTTTTAATCATTAGTCATTTGGAAATGAATAAAGACTACTTTTTGGTTTTATCTGTATAACACTTCATAAAGTGTCTAGTAAATAACAAGTGCTTAATAAATATTAGTTGACTAACTGACTGAAGGTAGGTCTACTCCAGAGAGAAATCCCATTATTGTAAATCCGAGTCACTTGAGAGTTCTGATTAATGCAATGAGAATTACCAAGGGCTGAAGGTGAAGTATGTTATCTATCACCTGCTAGAGAGGTAATGCTCTCAAAATGCAGGATGAGACACTTTTGTATTTGGCCAATGTGAGAATTTGCTTTGCTTCATTGTGTATTTTTGTTACACAGGCTGTGAGAGTGAGAGTGGGAGAAAGAAAATAAATGCTTGTTAGTTGAAAATGATTAATTTTTAAAAGGAAATTAATTACATCTATAAAATAATGGGTTCATCAACAGTACATGGCCTCTGCAGTTCTTTGCAAATTTACAACTGTGATAAACTTGCCTGCAACAGCCTTGATTTATCTAAGACAGCTTACTTTTTTAAAATCAATTTTATAATTATACTTTTTTTTGACAGTACATATGCATAGGTAAATTTTTTTTTTTTTTTACACCATTGTCCCTGGCACTCACTTCTGTTCCGAATTTTCCCTCCTTCCCTCTACCCCCTCCCCTAGACAGCAGGCAGTCCCATACATGTTAAATGTGTTATAGTATATCCTAGATACAATATATGTGTGCAGAACCGAACAGTTCTCTTATTGCACAGGAAGAATTGGATTCAGAAGGTAAAAATAACCTGGAAAGAAAGACAAAAATGCTAACAGTTCACACTCATTTCCCAGTGTTCCTTCTCTGGGTGTAGCCGATTCTGTCCATCATTGATCAACTGGAACTGAATTAGATCTTCTCCATGTTGAAGATATCCACTTTCCTCAGAATACATCTTCATACAGTATCATTGTTGAAGTGTATAATGATCTCCTGGTTCTGCTCATTTCACTCAGCATCAATTCATGTAAGTTTCTCCAAGCCTCTCTAACACAGCTTACTTAATGGTATTTTATTTTCCAACTACATGCAAAGATGGTTTTCAATGTTCATTTTTAAGTTCCAAATTGTTCTCCTTATCTCCCTTGTATCCTTCTTCCCCACGACAGCAAGCAATCTGATATAAGTTATACAATAATTTTAAACATATTTCCCTATTTTGTCATGTTGAGAAGGATAAAAATCAGAATAAAAAGAGAAAAAAATATGAAAAAGAAACAACAACAAAAAAAGTGAGAATACTAGGCTTTGATCTTTATCTAGTCTCCATAGTTCTTTCTCTGGATGCAGATGGTGTTTTCCATCCATATTGGAATTTTCTTGGATTACTGTATCGCTGAGAAGAGCTAAGTCTGTCATAACTGATCATCACATAATATTGCTATTACTATATCTAACACATCTTGATAAGATATGGACACATTTCACAAATGTTAAAGAATTAATTCGGCTTGATGGATCAACAGAGTGATTTATTTATTCATAGTTCACACTCATGCTTCATAAGGCTTACTTTGCTTGACAATAAAGACCAGCAAAAGGCTTTTAAGTAAATTGTGAATTTAGTTTATGCTCAATTTTAATGTGAAGTACAGTGACAGCTGTGGGCCCTTTCCTAGGAGCCCCCATAGATGCCTTGGAGAGTTAAACACAGTGTTAGGGGTTTGGAAAATATTTGGGATGGGCTATGAATTTTGGCAGAGCTTTAGCAGCTGGGGAAAGGCTAAAATAGGCTGACCTGCTGTTGCACAGGATGTCTATTTCCTGCTCCATCTGGAGCACATGGTGAAGCTGAATTTTCCAACAAAAAATAGGGCTATAGACTGGGCAAGATGAACACCTGTTCTCCCACCTTCTTCCTCTTTCTACCCTCCCTCTGCCACCAATAGGCAGGGTTTACCCACATCTGTTTTCCTCTCAAAGTCTTGTGGCAAAAGCAGGACAAGGAATGCCAGTGCAACTTTGATAGGGATAGGTAGATGGATGAATGGACAGATAATCAAATAGGTAGGTATATAGCTAGAGCATATTAAGTATATCCCAGGTGTTGGGCTATTTAGCAGTACATGCTAAAAATTGAAGCAAAAGAGACAGATAAGGACCCTGAGGTCAGAGAGGTTAATTGGATAGCCCAGAGTCATATTGGTGGTAAGCAGCACCCTTAGTTCCCTGACTTCAAATCCAATGCTCTTTATAAATGCCTCATCATATCATCTCCCCCATTTACACCCTCCTTGAAAGCCTAGCACCTCACCTGGAAATGGAAAATCCCAGCATAGTTTTCAGTGAAAGTTTGATCATGAGGGATAACTCGAAAAAGTAGTCGCTCATTCAGGGTGAGGCAGGCAATGGCAGCCAGGAACCAGCAGTCCCCTATAGGAAAGGAAAAGTATAGTGAGTAAGAATAATAATAGTTGGCATTTAAATGTGGTTTTTAAGATTTGGAAAGTGCTTTAAATATATTATTTTGCTTAATCCTCAAGACAACCTTGTGAGATAGGTATTAAAAGCACTTAGCACAGTCTGGCACACAATAAGCCCTATATAAATGTTCCTATTATTAGTACTATTATTCCTACGATGAGAATAGCTAACATTTATGTAGCACTTACTACATGTCAAGTATGGTGCTAGGTACCTTACAATTATTGTTATCTCATTTGATCCTCACAACCCTGAGTGCTATTATTACCTCCATTTTACAGATGGGGAAACTGAGGCTGACAGTAGTTAGGTAAAGTGCCCAGTCACATAAGTGTTTGAAGTCTTATTTTTTCTATTTGTAGAGTGTAGCTATAAATACTTGCACTATTAACTTCAAAGGTTTGCACTTTGTAAAGTGCAAAGCACTATGTAAATGTGAATGACTATTAATAATAACCATAATAATAAGTATTAATATTTTTCTCATTTTTCTTATTATATCTCTCATTTAATTATCTTTTCAATTGATTTAAGACAGAAACTATCCTGTGATAATTAGATATTCTCCTATCTATTCCCTTTTCTCTCTTCCTGAAATCAAATAATCTTAATTCTTTTAGCTTGTCCTCATAAATTCTTCTATCCCAATCCTCAAATTATGTATATGGCTACATTCTGCACCCTCACCAATTGCACTGCAGGTTGATTTCTGGCAATCTACTTCCCTCCCTCCACCAAATCTTTCATGATCAAGAGGATAAGCAGAGACAAGAATATAATGGAAAGGACAGTATAATTGGAGACAAAAGGCCTGGTTTCAACTCTCAGCTACTCTACACTGGCTATCACTTCTCTGAATTGCTGTTTTCTTAGTTGAAAAATGAGAATAAATGTTATTTATACTACATACCTCAGAAGTTTATTGTGAGATAATGTATGTGGGAGGGCTTTGAAAAATGTAAGATGCAATATAAATGTAAATATTAATGATGTCATAATTTTATGTAAAAATATTGAAAACCTATTTTTATTATTAATTATTATTATTATCAAAGTCAGATTGAGGCTAAACAAGACAACTAAGACTCCAACCCAATTCTTCTAACCACAAGTTCAGTGATTTTTCCATTAGACTGTCATTGGCAAAAAGTGGATTTTTAATGTTACCTTAAGGTTGAAGGAAATTTTATTAAATATGTATTGAGTAGAAATAAAAAAATAAATAATCAATGTACAAATAAATATATTGTTATATTATATGCTAACATACTTAATATATAATATTAAATAATATATAACTAATATATAAATATAATCATAACCTATTTCTAATCAATACATATTTTATTTCTAATCAATACATATGGATTCTCCCAACATTGGGGTAGATGCTATAATTATCTCCATTTCAAACTGAGGCTTAAAAAGAGTAAGTGAACCCTTTGTTGTCAGGTGGATAATAAATACCTAGGGTGGGACATCCAAGTCTCCTGATTTCAAGGTCACCATTCTATTCACTATGCCTATCTATAAGAAATACTTCATTTTACTTGACAGACATGTGTAGTTATATTGGGTTATAATTTAATTACTGATTATAATTTGATTGTATTATTGAAGAAAATGGGATCAAACTTCAGGTTTAAGACACAGGAGGAACTACAGTTCAAATATTGTGGATAATGGTGATTCATTGACATGAAAACACAGAGACCTACATCCTGATTAAAAACTATTACTATAATTAAATTAATGTTTGATTCTGCAACAGTATATGCATTTAGCTATATTGAAAATAATAGGAATGGTTCAAAATGATATAATTATCTTGTTAAGGAAGTAGGTTTTTTTCCTACAAATACATCATTTCTTGCAAAATGAATAATTTTGATTATATTAAGTTAAAAAGTTTTTTATATAAACAAAATCAATGCAAACAAGATTAAAAGGGAAGCAGAAAACTGGGGAAAATTTTACATCCAAGAGTTCTGATAAAGGCCTCATTACTAAAATATAGAGAATTGACTCAAATTTATAAGAATAGAAGCCATTCTCCAACTGATAAGTGATTAATGAATATGAATAATTTTCAGATGAAGAAAAGAAAACCATTCCCAATCATATGAAAAATGCTCTAAATTAATATTGAGCAAAGAAATGAAAATTAAGACAACTCTGAGGTACTACTATACACCTCTCAGATTGACTAAGATGACAGGAAAAGATAATGATAAATGTTGGAGGCGATATGGAAAAAACTGGAATATTAATACATTGTTGGTGAAGTTGTGAACTGATTCAATCATTCTAGAGAGCAATTTAGAACTATGCCCAAAGGGATATCAAACTGTGCATACCCTTTGATACATCATTGTATCTACTGGTCCTGTATCCCAAAGAGATCTTAAAGAAGGGAAAGGAACCCATATGTGCAAAAATGTTTGTAGCAGCCCACTTTGTAGTGGCAAGAAACTGGACACTGAGTGGATGCCCATCAGTTGGAGAATAGATCAATAATTTATGTACATGAATGTTATGGAATAAGAAACGATCAGCAGAATGATCTCAGAAAGGCCTGGAGAGACTTACATGAACTGTTGCTAAGTAAAGGGGGTAGAACCAAGAGAACACTGTACATAACAAGATTATGTGATAATCAATTCTGATGGACATGTCTCTTTTCAATAATGAGGTAATTCAGGCCAATTTCAATAGACTTGTGATAGAGAGAGCCATCCAGAAAGAGTATTGTGGGGACTGAGTATGGATCACAACATAGTATTTTCACCTTTTTTGTTGGTGCTTGCTTTTTATTTTCGTTCTCATTTTTCCCCTTTCTGTTCAGATTTTTCTTGTGCAGCATGAAATTTGTGGAAATATGTATAGAAAAATCGCACATGTTTAACATATATTGGATTACTTGCAGTTTTAAGGGAAAAGATGGAGAAAGGGAGAGAGAAAAAATTTGGAACATAAGATTTTGCAAGAATGAGTGGTAAAAACTGTCTATGCATACATTTTGAAAATAAAAAAGCTAAGGAAAAAAAAAGAAATACATCACTTCTTTTGTCAATTTATCAGGGAACTGAATTTGAAGAAATCCCAAATCCTTAATCTACCACATTTAGAATGGTGAAGGAAGAAATGTTTGTGTCAGTATGAGAAAATCTAATTTTACAAAACAAAGAAAAAAATTTAAGGATGGTGTTTTATATTAGGTTTATAAATTCATATGCAATATACTGTCATATGCAATATACAAGGTCTGTTGCTGAAGTAAATCTGATCAGAGTTCCAAGAGAGTTATGGAGGCAATGAAGAGTTTTGAGATTTTAAATGTGACAAATTGTTATATGCTAGAGAAATATAACTGTCATATAATTTTTGGGCAAATATAATTTATCGGATTACAGATTGAAAGTGAAAAATAGTTTGTCATTGCAGATAAGAGTTTATTGCTGAGAGGAACCAGTGCAGAACTCAAAAATATAAGGGGAGACACAGATATCAAAATTGGATTATCTAAATTTGAAGCTGAAAGTGTTGTATCATACATTTGTTGTTGAGGAATAAGTCTGGCTGAGCAGTGGAACAGTTTGGAAACAGAATCAGAGAAGTTCCTTAATACATTGACTAATTTGGCTGAGATATCAGTATGAGTCATTGCCCCTTACATTTTTTACATATGGGACCATAGATTTTAAGTCATTTAATACAATCCTTTTGTTTTAGAGAAGAGGAAACTGAAACCAAGAAAAATTGACTTACCTGAGTTTACAGATGTTAAATATCAGAAGTGAGGTTTTGAAAATATATTCTCTGACTCCAAAGCCGGTGCTCTTTCCCCTGAAGATTCTAAAAAGATTCTACATTGCATACCCTTTGATCCATCAGTGTATCTATTGTTCCTGATAGGTTCTTTAAAAGAAAAAGCCCTCCTCAAAAGGTTAAAAAATAATTTAAAGTATGATAAGAAAAACTTAATTTGTCCATCTCCTTTTCGGGAATGTGTCAAAAATGTAAAGTGAGATATACCTTACATATAGGAATTGTGGCCTAGTGCTGAACTGGAAGTCAGGAGACTTTGATGTTTATTAGCCATCTGACAATGATTAAGTTACTCACTTTTTTAAAGCCTCAGTTTTATTCTCTGTGAAATGGAGATAATTACGGCACCTACCCCAATATTGTGAAAATCAAATGAAATAATATATTTAAAGTTTTTTGTAAGCCTTAAAGCACAACATATGTTAGTTCTTATTGCTATTATTGAGAGGCAATGTAGTGTACTGGATAGCCAGGCAATCCTCCATTCAAGCTCCACCTGGTATACATATTAGCTAATCACTTGATCTCTCAGTGCTTCAGTCATCTCTCTAAGCCCGTAAGAAGCAGAAAAGGTGCTGGTTTGCATTTGTAGAGAGAGTTTCTTTATAACATTGAAACACAGATCTAGTTTCTATCCCTACTCTATTATTTTCCTGTGCTACAAAGCAACATGCTCATAAACAGAAAAGAAGATGAAAAATCTGCACCTGCAGATAAATGAATGTGAGAAGAATTTGCTTCTAAAATTAGAAAAATTACACCAAAAATCAATCATTTCTGGGATAGCTAGATGGCAAAAATAGCACCAGCCCTAGAGTCAATAGGATCTGAGTTCAAATCCAGCTTTAGACACTTACTAGCTTTATGATCCTGGGCAAATCATTTAACTCTCATTGCCAAAAAGGGGGGAGAAAAGGGAGAAAGGAAGAAAGATGGGAAGGGAAAAGAAAAAAAGAAGGAAGGAAGGGAAAGGAAAAGAAAGAAAAGAATAGTCTATCATTTCCTCCTAGCAGTGCCTAGCCTTCTCTTGTCCTCAGAATAAGAGAACAATGGGGAATTGCCCACCTAAATCTCCTTGGCAGATGTCAGTTCTGTTGGCTCCACCAATGATAAACCTGGGATTCTCGCAGATTTCCTGTGAGGAGGAAAAAAATGACACAAATCAATGACAAATAAGTTGGTGCCTTTTAAATTTGGGGGATGTAGCGGGGTAGCTATATCAATGTGTTTCTCTATTCCTTCTAAAATTAAATATAAACTCCTCTTAATACCCAGGTCCCAACTTACCTTTCTGACTTCAATACACATTACTCCTCTTCACATATTCTTTTGTTTAGTCATACCATCTCTTTTTCTGTTCTTTACAGACAGCACTTCAATCTCCCAACTTTGTCCCCCATCTCTAGAATGTAATTCCTCCTCACTGGTGCTTCTTAAAATCCCTAATTTTCTTCAAAACTCAGTCAAGCATTTCTTTCTACATGAAATCTTTCTTGACCCCTTTTACACATTTGCTTATAAATTCTCCCCAACAATATAACCTTGATTTTTTTGCATATATTTATATATAATATATATGGATTATAAAAAAATTGCTTTGGTATTTTGGAATCAGAGGGTAAAATAGAAATTAAAAGAATCTACCAGTTATCTCCTGAAAGAAACCCCAAATGAAAACTCCCAGAAATATTATAGTCAAAATCTAGTTTCCAGGTCAAGGAAAAAATACTTCAAGTAGCCAGAAAGAAAGAATTTAAATAGCATGAAGCCACAAGTGGGGCCACATAAAATATAGCAATCACCACTATAAAAAAGCAGATAGCTTGCAAGATAGTGTTCCAAAAGCAAACCAAAAACAACTGACCTGCAAAATTTGAGTATAATCTTATAGAGGGGGAAATTAGATTTTTGATAAAATACAGCACATTTAAACATACTACTCAAGTAAAAAAAAATGACATTTAAATACAGCACTCATTTAAGCCTCTGATTGCTGATGAAGTTATCAAGTGAAATAGAAAATAGAAAAAAGAGAAGAACCAGGATAGAGCCTTGTAGAATACTCATAATTAATAGGCCCATGATATCATTAGAACTCCCTCGAATGGATACAGATCAGGGCTTCTTGAACTTTTTTTACTTGTCACCTGAGAAATTTTTACATGTCTCTGGGTATATAAGTATATAAAATAGATATACAAATCAAAGATTTACTGATAATAAATCATAATTTTGCAACTCCAAATTCAGTTAAAAGAACCAATATGGAGTGGTCACCTATAGTTTAAGAAGCTGACATGTAGATGACAATTTATTTATACCTTCTTAGGCTTTGAAATTATTTTCAATATCTTCTCATAAATCTACTATAGAAGATATATCCATCACCTTGGAAATCTTCCTTGAAGTCTTTTCACATTCCATGGGATCAGTGAGATATTTGGTTCCATCAATTTATTATCTCTTTCTTTTATTAAAAGATCTCCTTTTCCAAATCATACATTTTTGGGAAAATATATTTCATGCTACATTTTTGTGCAAAAGTCATTGTTAGCAAAATGGTATAGGCTATTTACATCTATCATGTGGTTTCTCCATGTCTTTTGGGTTATTCACAATTTCATTTTTTTGATGATCATGATTTTTCTATAATTTGTAGCTATATATTATCATGGGCAGAAAATTTGTGTTAAAAAGATGAATTTTATGTTAGAGAGCAGCTTGGGATCACTGATTTGAGCAGTTTTTCTCAATATTATTTAGCCATACCCCTTTTCGTAGTGCCTAGAAGCTGGAAATTGAATGGATGTCCATCAATTGGAGAATGGCTGAGTAAATTGTGGTATATGAATGTTTTGGAATATTATTGTTCTGTAAGAAATGACCAGCAGGAGGAATACAGAGAGGCTTGGAGAGACTTACATGAACTGATGCAGAGTGAAATGAGCAGAACCAGGAGATCATTCTACACTTCAACAACAATACTATATGATGATCAATTCTGATGGAAGTGGCTGATCAGTAATTAACAGAACCAGCTACACATAGCAAAAGAACATTGGGAAATAAGTGTGGACAACAACATAGCATTTATACTCTTTTTGTTTTTGTTTGCTTGCATTTTTGTTTTTCTTCTCAGGTTATTTTTACCTTATTTCTAAATCTGATTTTTCTTGTGCAGCAAGATATAAATATGTATACATATATTGTATTTAACATATACTTTAACATAGTTAGCATATATGAGACTACCTGCCATCTAGGGGAGGAGGTGGAAGGAAGGAGGGGAAAAGTTGGAACAAAAATTTTTGCAAGGATCAATTTTGAAAAATTACCCATGTATGTGTTTTGTCAATAAAAAGTTATTAAAATATTATCTAGCCATGAATTTATTTTTAATGAATCTTTGCTGGCTCCTGGTAACCACTTTCCTTTTCTTTCTATCATTTGATAATCAGTTCTTGGATTTTCCTGGGAATTAATATCAAACTCATGAGCCTATACTCTTTGAAATCAAGACATTTAGAGGATCTTCATAGATTTGTCACTAAAAGGGACCTTAAAAGTCATCTATTCCAATTCACTTGAAAAAAATGAGGAAGACAAGAGGAGTTGAATGACTTGCCCAAGATAAGACATAATGATCCAAGAGCATTCCAGGTAATAAGTGGCTGGGCCAGGGTTCAAATCCAAAACTTCTAATTCCAAGTTCATTAATCTTTTTTTTCCAGACCATATCCCTAACCTCCTCTATACATTTTCAAAGATTATAGAAAATTCTTTAATGATTCTATTAACAGAGTTCTGTTGATCCCAGGATATTACTGGAATGGCCTAGAAGACTTGAATCTGATTTCATTCAAAGAAGCTAGTTGCCTTCTTGCCATTGCCTTAGTTATCTTTAGCTTTAATTCCTTAAAAAATGTCTTTTAATTTCCATTTTGAAAACTATTTCCCTTAATAGAAAAGATAAAAGCAAAAGAAGAATTTAGTAGTTCTGTTTTCTCTATCATTGATTAATATCATCTCCAATTTGCTGCTTTCTGTGTTGGTTCAAAAAGCCATTTTTTTTCTTTAGCATTTTTGCTAATTTACAAAGAATTTGTATCACCAGAATGGTAATTTTGAGTGTTTTCCTATACCTTTTGAATTATCTTTTCTTTTTGAGTTCCTGATCATGGGCTCGTTCCCATTATTTCTTTGAACTTTTTGAAATCTAATTTATTTCTGCCCAATATTTCCTTTCCTTTACTGTTATGAACATTAAGATAGCACAGTTATTTTCTCTGGTGTTTCTTATTGTTTCTACTTCACTAACCAGATACATAATAACTGTTAATTCAATGAAGACTCTGATCTTGTTGGATATGTTATGTGTATGCAGCAATAAATAGATGTATAGAAAGATGGATAGATTAAATAGGTAGATAATAGATAGGTAGCTAGAAAGATAAGTAGATGAATGGATAGTATGGTGAATGAATCGACAGATAGATATGGTAAATGAATAGATAGATGGAGAGAGAAAGATGCAGAGATAGGTAGGTAGGATGAATGAATGGATGGATGGATAGGTGGATGAATGGATAAATAGAAAGATATATAGATATGTATGCTTGTTTTGGGAAAAATTATCTTTTGTGCATGCATCTTTGGTGGTGAGGATTATTTTCTGAAAGAGGTTCACAAATTTCCTATTTTATACCCACCTTTGTCTTTAAGTCTTGAATCCCATAGAAATGGGATTCCTAACATCTAGTATTACATTTGATTGTGCCTAATCCCCATGGGTAAATACTTACAAATTTTTCATAATATGATATTGATAGTGAGTTTCTTCACTTGCAAACATAAAGAACTTGGACTAGATTATATTTAAGGACTATTCCAGCTCTAACATTCTATTTCTCTGTGATGATAAACATTTACTAAGAAACTATATCTAAGTATAGAGTAATACTTTCCCATTTCTTATGTAATATAAAACATGGATGATGAAATAGAGGGTACCCAAAAGAGATCATTCTGGGGGCCTCATTTCTTATCTAGCTTTAATCACTGATTGGGCAATGATTCAGACAAACTGAGGCAAGTTTAAAAAAAAAACTTTAATTTAAAATGGTCAAGATCTTCCTCTGTGTCTGGGGCTTTTGCCAGTCATACTGATCTCTATCTTGCCACTGGATCCAGATAGCTTCAGAGAAGAGAATGAAGCTGGTGACTTTGTACAGCCGTGCCTCAATTCACTTGCAAGTCAAGAATCACCTTCCTGATATCATTGTTCCTCTTTATGAACAAAGGACAAAAAACAAACAACTGTCTGAGGTATCTGATTTTCTAATACTTTTCTAATAGTAACTTTTCCAATATTTTTATAATACAACTCATTATGATGGTGGAATTTTTATAATAAATAATTTGTCATTAGAAAACCCCATTGCACTTTAATTAATTATACATGTAAATTATCATTAAAAAAAAAAAAAAAAAAAAAAGAATCCAGTCTTTTAACTGCTTGTCTTATCTAAAGCTCTGATTGAAGATTTTTTCAGCTGGTGCAAAAAACAATTGAATGGAGTAGAGCTGAGGCACAATTTGCCTGGAAAGGGGGTGATTTGGTTCTTGATCCTCAAAAGGACTGAAAGAAAAGGCTAACTGGGAGAAGGATGATGGCTGCTCCATAGGGTAGTGCAGATTGACAAAGCATGGGGGTGGGAATGGCTACTGGAAGGCACACCTCACTGGATGGGAAGTATACCTCTGGGGAAGAAGTGTCATATGGGAAAGAAATGGACATTCTATGGGAGTGTCCTCTAACTTCTCTTTATGTTGGTGCTCTAGGACAAAGTACTATTCGCTCTGTACTGATGACTATGTTTTTAAAAAAAAATTTTTTTAAACAGAATTTTATTGTTCCAAATGAATGCAAAGCTAATTTTCAACATTCACCTTTGCCAAACCTGGTATCCCAAAAGTTTTTCCCTTCTCTTTCCCCCTCCCCCCTTTCCAAGACAGCAAGCAATCTGATATAGGTTAAACATGTGCAATTCTTCTAACACATTTCCACATTTGTCATGCTGCATAAGAAAAATCAGATTAAGAGGGGAAAAAACATGAGAAAGAAAAAAAACAAGCAAACAACAAAAACAACAACAAAAAGGGTGAAAATACTATGCTTTGATTCACATTCAGTCTTCAAAGTTCTCTCTCTGGATGTGGATGGCACTTTTCATTACAAGTTTATTGGAATTGTCTTGTGATTGCTCTTTTCTTACCTATACAATGACAAAAATTTATTTGGACTGATTTTGTTACTCAATTGCCTGGCTTGCTGACAGATCTGATTCATTAATTCAAACAAAATAGTTTTATTGGTTGTATGTGTGAAATGCAGCAATTAACATTATATCAATGCAAAATAATATAAAGTGTTAGCTCAACAGTGCAAGCCAGCAAAAGAAAACATAATTGATCAAAGCTATTATATAATGTGCCTATATTATCAATAAAACAAAACCATGATAAAGAAGCCACAACAAAAGACTCTGAATTCTACCAGAAGGAATAAATGTAGTAATCTTGGTATCACCTTTTTGGGTATGAGTGCAATTATCTTTGCAGTTATTTTAGGTTTAGACCTAGAAGGGAGTTTCTAAGGCATTAAATCTAACCCCATCATTTAAAGATGAGCCCACTGCAGCCAAAGATAATAATTGACTTGCCCGAGGTCACACAGTTAATAAGTATCTAGGGTGCAATTTGAATCCAGGACTATCTTGACACCAAGTCAGGTGCACCATATGGCTTTTCCAAGATACCCATCCTTTCTGGCGAGGCATGTTATATTTAAAATTGGCCAGGGATCTCTGAATACCAGTGGTTCCTCAAGGGAAAGAAACTTGGGACTAAAGAATTACCATTGGTGTATCTTCAAACAGAGCCAATAATAGTCACAAGTTACGTGTGTGGGCCAACTCCTGAGTTTTTCTGTTAAAACTGAATTACCAGAATTCAGGGTTCTCTCCAGACAAAACTATTAAGGAAACGGAGACTGTGATTCTTCATAAGAGCAAAGACATAGAATTGGAAAACATCTTAGAAATCACTTGTCCAGTGACCCTTTCATTTTGCCAAAGAACCAAAGGCTCATGGTTTTAAAAGGTCTTGCCCTGTCACACACATAGTTAAGCGGCAGTGTTGAGATTAATACACATGCCCTCTAAGACTGTAGATAGAACTCATTTTGCGTTTTGTTTCCTTTGCCTTCTCATCTTCACTCTTTGCTCTTCTCCACAGAACATCTCCTCATGGCTAATGCCTCTGTGATCTCTCTGCTGTTTCCT
The DNA here is from genome assembly GCF_048593235.1 of Sminthopsis crassicaudata. Taxonomy (NCBI): domain Eukaryota; kingdom Metazoa; phylum Chordata; class Mammalia; order Dasyuromorphia; family Dasyuridae; genus Sminthopsis; species Sminthopsis crassicaudata. The sequence goes on along the minus strand of NC_133618.1, from coordinate 272,679,209 downwards.
CAAGGAAACCTCACCTCAAGAAAACATTTATTCATTCACTCAACAAACCTTACTTAGTGCCTAGGAGGTACAAGGAAGGCCCTGTGTTCTGTTGGAGAGGACTGCAAAGGTGGATCCGGGCCCGCGAGGAGTGGTGGACTGATTGATGGGTTGATTATACAACAGTGTGAATTTAAGTTAACATGTTGCATTTTCTCAGCCTTATTTTCAATTGAAGGAATAGCTAGCATTTATATAGTTCTTTAAAGTCTGAAATGTGTTTTACAAATATTCTCATTTTTATCCGCACATTTTATCCTACCTGGGAGGTAGGTGTTATTATTATCCCCACTTTACAGAAATGTAGGCAGACAGAAGTTAAATGACTTGCCCAGAGTCACACATCTAATGTGTGAGACTGAATTTGAACTCAGGTCTTTTTAATTCTAAGTCTAGAATTCAATCTACTATACTCCCTAAAGCTGTAATTAACCTCAGCAACTGAAGGCCCACTGAGGACGGCTTATAAATACCTAGGAAAAGGCTGGTATCTTTCTGGACTTCGGGTGACCGCACAACATCCCAGTTTACCGTATGTTACCGTATGTCCCTGTAGATGCCCCCTTTTCTCCTTCCCTACCTTTGGCCTCTTCCACGTAATATTCTTCATCTTAGATTTCTGCCTCAGTTCTTGGAAACCCAGGGCCTGAACACCTGCTGGGAATACATGGTCCTCAAACAGCCTCTTCTGGGCCAGGCACCATTTCCTGAGGACACCATAATCCTGTCCCTCGAACTTCAGGGGCTGGGCAAGGGTCCCTTCTCCATTCTTCCTGTCTCTTTCCCGGATCACCCGGTCACAGAAGAATCCTGGTGGGAGGTAGGGCATGGCCGCATCCACCAGAGGCTGGTGAGTGGAGAACTGGCTCTTTAACTGAGGTACCTCTCTGCCCCCTTGGCCCACAGCCCGCCCCAAGCCTAATCCCCCCATCAATGGGCCTGAGCCTATAGACTACCTCCACTGGCAACAAACTCCGAATGCATGTGAATGGCCACAGTCCCAGAGAAAGGCAAGCCCTTTGAGTCAGCAGCTTTTGACCCTGAGGTCCCTATAGCAGGCGGCAGCAGTGGGCAGCACTGTCTGTGTGAGAGAGTGAGCCAGGACCTGTAAGAATGGCCAGGCAACTCTAGACAGAGCCACAAAGGAATGGAGGCTTTCAAGATTTTGCAGAGAAGGATTCCTATTAACTCAGGCTGAAGGAGATGGCTTCTGACATTTTCTCACAACTCTCACAGATTCTCTGCTTTCACTATCTTTATGAGCCTCATGGGGATTTTCTTTTTCCTTAAAATAAATTTTTTTAAAAAGTAAGTCAAATCTCAGAGCAACTTATCCTGCCTCAGCAAAAGGCATTCATGCCTTTCAAACTAATTGTGAATGGGCTATAGCATGCAGCATGCTAAACACACTATAGCTAATCCTATACAAGTCAGTGAATGCATAGGAAGAGTGTTCCCCAAGCCATTGTCCATGGCTAATGAAGCCTTCATTTCTCCCCTTCCCAGCCTCACCTCCAAAACAACATGACATTTGTATTGATTATCTCAGTAATCTGTGAGAGGGGCCCAGAGGACTGCAAACAGCATGTTCTATAAGAGCCCCAGTTTTGAGTATGTCTTCCCTGGAATTGAGAAAAACTTCCTCTGCAAAGTTAAGCAAACTCTATGTCCAGATGGGCAGGGAGGAAATTGACAGGTTGAAGGGATGGGGAGTTTATATAACATATATACACATAATCACACACAGATATGTATGTACACACACACACACACACACATAAATTTATGTATATAACTTGATTCCATATGATTATATACAGTACAACATTATTATATTAATGTATTAGGTGTCAATTAGTAAGTTATATTAATATATCATATAGCAACATATTAATGCATATCAATATTAATATAATATACATACACACATTAGTGTACTTATACATAGGTATAGTAAAATATTATTATGTATACTATAACATATATATTATATTACTATATAAAGAATATATAATATATTATGCTATATAGTGTATTTAATATAGCATTACATATTATGTTAATGTATCATATTAATATGTTATAATAACAATATATCATATATTATGTTTATATGTTGCCTCATATTAAGACATTATATTTAACCTATTATTTATTGTATAATGTTAATATATTAATCTATTATTACATATTGTGTTAATATCACAAATTAATACATTAATTCAATATACCACTACATTTTAATGTCTGATAATAATTTACCACATATTAGTATAATATTACTGTATTATTGAATATTATATCAATATATTTTACATATTAGCATTATTTACATATTTATAGGTGTATGACATAATTATTGGTTTTATTATTTTATTTATTATTATATTATATATTATATTATTATTATATTTATTATTTTATGAATTATATCAAAAAGCATTATTTGTTTTACATAGAATTATTTAGCATATCTATACATATATCTCAACTTATATTTATTTAGTAGCTTACAGTTTATAAACACTTTTTAAACCATCCCCTATATAGAGTAGAACCAGTACTTATTGCTATTCCCATTTTATAGATTCTCACTGACGTTAAGTGACTTGCTTAAGGCTACATAATTATCAAGCAGAAAAAGTAACATAGATTTAGAGTAGGAGCAACCCTATGAGGTCATCTAGTTCAAACTCTGATTTTACAGATAAGAAAAAAGAAACCAAGAGAAACCTTAAATAAATGATAGATCTCAGATTTGAGCCCAGAATCATTGATTCCAGATCGACCATTCTTTCCACTATACCATGCTGGACCTGGGATTCAAATTCATATCTTCTGACTCCAAGCTGAGGTTTATTTTATTGTATTACATTGGCTTCTCTAATAAAAACAAATGGAAAATCTTAAAACAATGTCTTCATATTTAAGTCATTATGTTTTAGCGTGAGTCCACTATCTCCCAGAAATTTGGGAGTACAGGTGGTCATTTATAGCCCTTAGTGATGGTCTAGAACTATGTCCTCTCCCTCTTCTTAGCTTTCTCCTTTCCCAAACTCTTTAGTATCTGAGGTCTTGAAAAACCACAATAAAATATACATATTTTCAAAATTGTATCAAAGTTAGCATGAAGACTTTCTAGGGCAGAGGGATCAAAATTCAAACCACATTAAAAGGTAATTGGAAAATATTTATTAAAATAAAAATACAACAAAATACAGATAACTTTACATTTAAAAACTAAGTCATTGTAGCCCACAGAGATCCTCATCCCAATTTATTGCCCACCCTTTTCCCACTTTCTATTTGAGTTTGCCACCACTATTCTAGTAGATAAGAAGGTCAGGCTCATGTCACCTCTCTGCTCAAAACCCTTCAATGATTTCCCATTGTGCTTAGCTTTGCATTCAATGTGTCTTTTTTTGGCTTACCTCATAACTATGAATAATAGTTATTATTTGTATAGCTCTTTAATGTTTGCAAAGCACTTTATATATGTTTTTCATTTGTTTCTTATAACTCTGTAAGGTAGATTTTTAAAAATAACCATCACTTAATGGAGGGAAAACTAAGGTTGACAGAATCAAGGGACATGCTCAAAGTCACATAACTAGGTAAATGTCTGCAGTAGGATTTGAATTCAGATTTCATTGACTCCAAGCCTATAGCTGTAGCTACTGAACCACTAAGTTCTAGCTCATGTGCTCTGTGCACTAGTCAAACTTGCAGGCAGGTTGATTTCAGAAAAGCTTGCAAAGAGTTGATGCTAAATGAAGTGAGTAGAACCAAGAGAACATTGTACACAGCAACAAGATTATGTGATGATTATATAATGGATGTGACTCTTTTCAACAAGGAGGTGATTCAGGCCAATTCCAATAGACTTAGGATGGAAAGAGCTATCGGCATCCAACGAGAGAACTATGGACTCGGAATAGTTTCACTTTGTTGTTGTGTTTGCTTGTTGTTGTTGTTGTTGTTGTTGTTGTTTTTTTCCTAATTTTTTTGTTTCACTTTTTTATTTGATTTTTCTTGTATAGCATGATGAATATGGAAATATATTTAGAAGAATTGCACATATTCATCCTATATTGGATTGCTTGGTGTCTATGGGCAGGGGAGAAAGGGAAGATAAAATATTTGGAACATAAGGTTTTGCAAAGGTGAATGTTGAAAACTATCTTTGCAAGTATTTGGACAAATTAAAAAAAACTATTAAACAAAAAACCCAAAACAAATACATATCTTGTACTTTCCCATCCCTTGTGTCTTTGCTCAAAAACTTTATCATATTTAGAACATCTTGACTTCTCATTTTTGCCTGTTGAAATATTGGATATACCTCAAGATCCAGATCAAGTGCCACTTTTTCATGAAAGTTTCCCTCTAATTCTGCCTCAAGTCAGAAATGATTTTTCACATAGTCCTTCATTTGTATCTCATATTCTTACCATGTTTTGGTTTGCAGTATAGTTACTTGTTTATGAATACTCCTTATGTTTATGAACTCCTTTCTAGATTGTAAACTTCATGCAGGCAGAGCCTAGGTTTTATATGTCTTTTTTTAAATCCCTATTTCCCTTCCACAGCATCTAATATTATATTTAGTAAATAATAGGAACTTAATATTTACTGAATTTCATTGAAATAAATTGATGGTTTATTAGTAAGAGTGAAGAGGAAACCCCAAAACTCTGAAAAATCCTTAAAGGAGAAAACCTCTTTGGACTCTGCTTCAGGGAGAGGACTCCACCCTAAGCATAAACAGTTTCATCTTTATCTGGCTCAGTCCCAAAACCCATTGAATTCAATTCTAATTCTAACTCTGGCTGAAACCCAGCCCAGAGCCAATCTGGGACTCCACCTACAAGCCCCCTTCAGCTTGTAGCCAAAGACCCATATTATAAAAGAGCCAAGCTGGAGTCCTCTCTTTGCAGAGGTCCCAAACATGGCAGCCTTACGCTTGGCATGTTAAAGGATTTCTGCCCACTGGAACCCTGGTCCGGTGTCTTTTATCTCTACCTTCAACTTTACTAAATAGACTTTACTTCCAAACCCCATAATAAACCTCTTTTATCAATCAAGGTTTTTGGGTCTGTAAATTCTTTTAGAGGGGACTCTTGCACTGCTACAAGACCTCATTTAGCTCTGTATCCTTGCACTGAATCCAAAGGGGTTGCAGGGGAGCTCTATTTGACTCCCTGTATCCTGAACCTGTCACTAGATCTCAATTAAACCTAATTTCATTTAGGTATCCCCAGTTCTAAACCTCATCAAGAGTTCAATTTTTTTTAACATTAAACATGGTAGAAATTTATGTTCAATCCAATATATGTAAACATATTTATACAAATATCTTGTTGCACAAGAAAAATAAAATCAAACCAGAAAAAAAAAAGAAAAAAAATTCAAGCAAACAACAAAAAGAGTGAAAATGCTATGTTGTGACACACTCAGTTCCTGCAGTAAAGATGGCTCTCTTCATTACAAGTTCATTGGAACTATTCTAAATTATCTCATTGTTTAAGAGAGCCACATCCATCAGAATTGATCATTGTATAATCTTGTTGTTGCTGTGTACAATGATCTATGAATACAATTTTAAAAAATCTTTTAGATGACTCAGAGTGCAATAAAAGTGTCTTTGGAACTCTTTTTCACCTTATATATACTGCACAAAATGGGTACTTAATTCATTAGTGAATTAATACCTATATGAACAGGCAAAGGAGAAACAGGTGTTCGATGTGATCATACTTTATTACTGAAAAAAACTACTTTAGAAATTGCTGCAGCATATAATTACAGTATTCTGTAGTGACCCACCTACACTAGGGCTTTGGTATGGCCTAGAATATAGCCTTAATTATAGGGCAGAAAGGTCACTCTGAACCAACTTGTAATTTCTTGTAAAGACCAACTGTTACAGTAAAAAAGAACAATGAACAATGATAATATATTCTTGATTGTGTTGCAAAATTCTTAGATAAGCCTGGATGGACACAATAGAATCCACTCTTAAGACACTGAAACTTACTGCATTTGTAGTGGTACAGCTCATGATTCTGGCATCCAATATTGTTCTGTCAGGTTTATACACAAATGTGTGTGTGAACACTGAACTGAAGACATGGCAACCTAAGAGAAGGCATAGCTCTATCCATAGAAGAGTCTCAAGAAGCATTTTGATAGTACAAATTATTAAAGCACCATCACAGAGACAAGTGGTCACCATGGGACTGCCATATTGTTATTGTTGTTGTTCAATCAATTTCTCTCTTTGTCTCTGACTCTCTCTGTCTGTCCCTCTCTATCTCCTTCTCTCTCTCTGTTTTTGTCTCTCTTCTTTCTGGCTCGGTGTCTCTCTCTGTGTTTCTGTCTGTCTCTGTCTCTCTCTATCTTTGTCTCTTCTCTCTGTCTCTGTCTCTTCCTCTCTCCTTTATCTCTCCCTCCTCCATTTTTGTCTTTGTTTTTACATCTTTCTCTCTTTTATTTTCAATCTTTCTCAACAATCTTTTCTAGTAAATACTATCTTACCACTATATGGTCAAAATATTTAAGTTTCAGCTTCAGTATTTGTCCTTCCAATAGTCTGAATTAATTTCTTTAACTGGTTTAATCTTCTTGTTGTCCAAGGGACTCTCAAAAATCTTCTCTAACACCACAATTTGAAAGCATCCATCCTTCTCTAATTTATCCTTCAGCATTCTGATAAATGGCTTTTCGTAAAATACTTCTTCCACTATGTTATTTTCCCATTTCAAAACCTTCCAGAATTTCCCATTGTCTTCAAGAAAAATCTCAAATTGATATTTAAGGTCCTCTACATTTTGGTTCCAAATTAGGGGGACATTGTGTTGCAATGGAGAGGAAAGAGCATTGGCTCTAGAGACAGAGAATATGGGTTCAAATCCTGCCTCTGTTGTTTATTTCCTATAGGATTTTGGCCAAATCATTTAATATCTGTGGTCCTTGTTTTCCTCATTTGTAAAGGGAAGGGATTGAATTACATGACCTCTAAGGTCCCTCAGAGATCACTGGTCCATGGGCTACAATTATTCCTATGAGCATTGCTACCGATGCACCTTTCCTTTGGCCTTCTATATCTTATCCATCTCCTCTCTAAATCCTTACCCAGCCTTCCAGTCCAAAATCAATACCCAGCTCTGCGAGGTATCCCCTAACTGTTGACCTTCTGATCATTCCTTTCTCTCCTTTCTTTGAACTTTTCTAGCACTTGTTGGCTATAGAATATGGGACACTTAGATTATGCTGCTTTGTAGTGCTTGTTATCTTTTTTTATTTATCTCCTCAATTTGACTATAAACTCCCTGAGGGCAGATACAATGACTTAGACTTCTTTGTATCTGCCACATCTTTTAGCCTCAGCTCTAGTTCCACCTTTCTACATGTTTTCATGTCTACATGAAAATCTAGAGTTTTCACTTTTTCTGTAGTTGTTGTTTCAAAATTCAATTTCTTGAAGGACATTATTGATAATGAGATTAAATTAACTCTCCTTAATCTTTCTCAGAATCAACCCAACCTCATATTCAGGTTTGGGTGGGATAGATTCTTTGTTTAGATTGCCCAAGACAGGAGCTAACAGAAGTAAATGACATAATCAAAGTTCATTACAATAGGTTCATCCCTTCATTATAATATTCATTTTTTTTTATTTATTATGAACCAATCAGAGTAGACTGCCATTCTTAGGAATTCCCTTCTTCCAAAGATATATAAGCAATGAGCCTACCACTATAATTGTTTTTGGCATTTGAGAGTGCCACTGATCTTTTATTAAAATAACTAATTACTCAGAAGTTCTATTTTTCAAACTTTTTTTCTTGGTTTTGTTTTATTAATATGTCTTATTTATTGCTGCATTACAAATATTTAGTTTACCCCCATTTTATAATAAAATTTTGGAATAAATGCTTATTAATTCTTTATAATAAAGTAGGAAAGTTAAGTAAAACTAATATAATGACCTCATCTGACAATGAACGTCAAAACTAGAGTACACGCATGTCAAAACTATATGCACACATGCACACAAATGTACACATGCCTCCTTATTTTTTAACAGAAATTTATTTCAATCTGGTATTTCATAAATAGAATGATACCAACTTATGACTACTCTTTTGAAGATTTATTTAATTGAATGTAAAAAAAGGAGACCATAAAAATAGAGTAAAATAATCATGAACTTAAAATCAAAAGATGTGAAATTAAATCCAGTTATAACACTTAAAAATATGTGAATGTGACCACATCACTTGACCTTTTTTGTATCAGTTCCTTCACCCATAAAAAGGAATATTCAAACTTTTCAAATGTCACAAAATAGTAGGCATCTCATGAATGCTTATTGACTAATAGTACGATTCCTATATTTCTATGTTCCTTATTAATTGTTTACTTCATACTCTATTATCTGAGTTACAGAAAATTTTTCAATGGGACTCAATGATATTGAGTTCCCATCTTTTGATTCTGGAAACTTCTGGTTGATTTTCCTTTCTGAAAGCTATTTTTTTTCTTCAGTGGGTGAAAAACAAAATCCCTTATCAAGACTGCAACCTCAGCAGAAGATGGTAATCCAAGTCCAGCAGGGGCAAAGTTGCTGGAAAAGGTGCAGGACATCAGGAGGCTGGGTAGAAGAAGATTGAGCCAAGGGCTCCAGGTCCTTTGGTAGTCAAGGCTTCTGTTCCATCACATTTAATTTGTTTTGGCATATGTGACAAAGAGCACAAAACAGAGAAAATAAGGGGATGGAGAGAAAGACATATGAAGATGAGAATTTTAAAAGAATGAGAATGGAAAGAAAAAAAGAATGGAAAATAGTTATTGCAAGGAAAAATAGAAGGCATTGGAGATATTTGTCTTCAAGGACAGAGAGTAACTAAATATGTAAAGGAGCAGATTTTGCAAAGCTTGCAGCCTAATTCTCTTTTAGACTTACAGAAGATACAAGAACAATAAAACTGGGTTTAAATTAGAACAGGAGGAAAGATTGATTAGACAAAAGGAAGACCTTATCCATAAAGGCAATTTAAGACTAGAAGAAGATAGAATCTCTAATCTAAGAGATCTTTAAGTGTGGAGTGTGGAACCAGAAAAATCTAGACACTTATTAGCTATGTGATCCTAGACAAGTCACTTTACCTCTATCTGCCTCAATTTCCTCAACTGTAAAATGAGGATCAAAAGAGAATTTGCCTCCCCAAATTGTTAAAAGGATCAAATGCTAGGCACAAAGGTATTATTGAATCATTTCAGTCATGTCTAACTCTTCTTGATCCCATTTAGCGTTTCCTTTGCATTTTACAAATTAGGAAACTGAGGCAACAGGGTTAAGTAACTTGCCCAGGATCACACAGGTAGTAAATATCTGAGTCGGGATTTGAACTTAGAGAGATCAGTCTTCCTACCTCCAGGCCTGGCACTCTATTCACTGTGCTACCTAGTTGTCCTCAGTGCCAGAAGACAGGTTTTATATAGACTTAAATACTCCCTTCTAAGTTTGATGGGAACTTTGGCTTGCTTCTGTGAAACTTGTGCTTAGGGTCCTTGCTAAAGAAGGTGAGTGATCACAAATACCTGATTGATCCCTTGATCTTTAGGATTAGGACTGAATTAAAGATGACTGACTTCTAGGAAAGCTGCCCACTAACAGTCAAGAGCTCCAGACTTCTGTTACACAACAGCACTCTTTGTAGTAATAAACAGAACAACAAAACAACAACACACCAAACTAGAAACAGACTTGATGTAGGTCAACTGGAAAATGGCAACAAAGTGTAATATATATGAATATAATAGAATATTGTTCTGCTCTTAAGAATTTTTTTAAAATGCGGAATTGAGAGAAACAAGACTTGGCAGTCACTCATGCCTGCAACTCTTGTCTTTCTTCATCGTGATTGCTGACCTTCCTGGCCTCCTTGGAATCCTAGCTAAGAGCCTGCCTTCTATAAGAAGCCTTTCCCAATTCCCTCTAATGCTGGTGTCTTCCTTTGTTGTTTATCTCTATTTTATCTTATATATTTATATCTATGTCTATGCTAAGGGCAGCTAAACGTCTCGGTAGATAGAGTCCTGGATATGGAAATAGGAAGATTTATCTTCCTGAGTTCAAATCTGGCCTCTGACACTTACTAGCTGTGTGACCCTGAGCAAGTCACTTAACCCTGCTTGCCTCAGTTTCCTCATCTGTAAAATAAATTAGAAAAGGAAATGGTAAGCCACTCTGGTATTATTGGCAATAAAATTCCAAATGAGGTCATGAACAGTCAAACACAACTGAATAACAACAAAAATATCTAACTATATATATTTTTAACTTAGTTATTTGTATTTTTCAATCCAATTAACATTTATTAAGTGCCTTCCATGTACTGGGCACCGTGCTAAGCACTAGGGATACAAAAAAAAGACAATATACAATTCCTGCCTTCAAGAAACTTACAATCTCTGGGGAAGACAGCATGCAAAAATATATATATATATATATATATACAAAATAAGCTATATACAGGATAAATAGGAAATAATTAAAAGAGGGAAAGTACTGGAATTAAGAGGGGATAGGGAAAACTTTTTTTTACAGAAGGTAGAATTTTAGCTTTCATGTTGTCTCCCTCATTAGACTGTGGATCCATGAGGACAGGAACTAATCACATGAACATGAGAGTAAATAACCTTCATTCTCTAGCCTCTGCAATTCCTCAGAAGGTTGCTCACCAATAGCTATCTCCTGCCAACTCCCACTGCCCCTGTAATTAACACTCAGCAGCATGTGGCTATGGACAGTCCAACCTCAACAGGAAGATCAATTGTTCCAGGTTCCTCAATTCTAAAAAGAAAAACTTCCAAGTCAGCAGGAAGTTTACCAATGTGTGAATGGGAAGTGAAAGATCTAGCCCTGCCCAAAAAGCAAAATGTGGGTCCTGCTTGTGGATTCTCTGTCTCTTCTCACAGATTAGCCTGAAATGATGTCTGTCTTTCCAAAGAATCAGACTTAGCCAGGAAGTCAGTTTCTGTGAGATTTTAAGGAAGTCTCTTTTGATGGACCTCTTGGTTTCTTCATCTGTAGAATGAAGTATTTGGACTAGATGGTTCCTTAAATTTGTGATCTTATTATCTTCTGTTTTGTAGTGTTTAGCTGGAGACCAAATATGCTAATCACAAAATAGATGTTACATAGGATGTTATATGTTATATGTGCTCTGTGATATGATATTCATGGTTTTTCTTCATTTTCTCACAGAATCAGAGTCATAGATGTTAGCAATGGAAGAAACTTTAAAGATTCAGATAATTACTAAGGAAATGGAAGCTTAGGGATGGCAGCTAATTTTGTTCAAGATCTCACAGACACTAGTCATGATGTGCTACAGTGATTTTAAGTGGGGTTCTGCTTTAGTGAAGATGCTCATGTCAAAGACTTGTTTGTCTATGATATGCTTTGCTGAGTCAGTAAATAATTGAAAAAATTCAATTGATGAACATTTATTAAATACCTATTTATGTACCAGGCAGTGTGCTAAGTGCTGGGAATACAAAAAGAAGAAAAAGATAGCCCCTTCCCTCAAGAAGTTGAAGAAATAATTATTAATATTGGGATCCAGAGCTTTTAATTTTCTTTTTTACTTCCTCATTCAAAGTTCAGTCCTCGTAGGTCAGAAGGACAGAGCTCACTTTTGATCTAATTCTCCAGGACATTCTCTTTACTCCTGGGCTTAGGACTGCATTCTACCCAATTAGGAGAGTTTACTTCTGATTAAAGTATAAAGAGACTAGGTGAATTCCAGCCCTAAAAGCATTATACTTAAGCCTTTGAAATCCTCATTGTTCAAATTGAGTGGTCTGGATAGAGATGGATACCTTTGTTCCATGGAATGATGGAGGAAGCAGCTGAGTCACATGGTCAAGCTATGTTTTCTGTATAAGGAGCTGAAGGCTTTCAGTCTACTATTCAGCTCTTCATTGATTGTTCACCAATCAGGGTTTATCTCTGTCTGTCAGAGGTAGTTACTTTTGTAAAGGTATTTAAGCAATGAATGATCTTCATACTTTATCTTTGGTCACTGAGACCATTAACTAATGAGACAAAGCAGAAGCTTTCTGCTATGAGCAATAAACATATAGTAACCAGTAGGCCCCACTGAGCCATGTAGTCACAGATATCCACCTAAGCAAGATGTCTGACTACAGATAGACAATCACAGACACAGAAGGACTCCTCTTCCTTCACAGCACCTGTATGTGAAAAATCTTATCTAAGATATATCAGATCAGACAGGAAAGGGACTTTTCCCATATAGTGCCCATGTGTAAAAAACCTTACCTGAAATTGTCCAATTTTCCTGTTTGTTTTTCTAATTTTTCCTTTTCTCTATAAACCCTCACCTCACTGGTGGGTGGCTTTTTCCTTTATGGGGGTCTTTATTTGATTTGGAGATGGTCTGAACCTAAATTTTTTCAAAGACAACATTGTGACACCCCCCCATTCCTAACAAAACAATTTATTATTTTCTAGCTTAATTAATAAGTTGATTGTTAATTATCCAGAAATTCTGTCGCTCAGGCTTTTCATTTTCATCACATTTTACAATCTAATGGGAGAGACAACTTGTAAACAAACACATAGCCATAAATATACAAAGCAAGCTATATGTAGATAAATGGGAAATAATTAACAGTGGAATAAAGAGGGATTGGGGGATGCTTCCTGTAGGAGGTGGAGTTTTAGTTGGGACTTAAAGGAAATCAGGGGAAAACTTATATGAGACCATGAAGCATTTACAACAAAGGCCCAGTCTCAAAAAACAACAATGTGTTACTTCCACCAGGAAGCCAGGACAATTGAGCTGTGGGAGCAGGAAGATAGTAATTCTTCTCATGAGGGATTTGAAATATCTTGAGTTGAGTATATAAAAGTATGGAGGTACTGACCCTGGCCAATAGAATTGAGGGTAATGACCAGAGCTTAGAAGATCTTGTTGTAGTATAGTACCTCAGTTCTGAGGTATATCACATCACCCCCCCCCCCAAACTTTAAGGGGAAGACCTTGAGAGTACCAGAACAAAAACAATTGCTATTTTGTTCCTTGTAGTTTTATTTATGATTTGAAATAGAACTCTGGAAAACCAGGCTTTGATATTGTGTTTCAAATGAAGTTACCTGACTAGGCTTTCTACCCAAATCACTTTGGTTTTCTATGATTGGCCAACAACAAGTCCTAGCCCAAGCCTCACATGCCATTGTTTGAGTTTTGATGACTTAGTATAAGTGTAAATATAATTTTTTTTGAGTAAATAAACTAGGCTATCTTATGCCTCAATTCTTATGTGGCTTTTAACTACTGAATGGGCATTTCCTCAAACAAAATGAGACCTAAGAAAGATCTTAACTTAAAAAGCCAAGGTCTCCCACCATATCCCACCATATTGTCTTGACCTATACCTTGCCACTGGACTCAGATGACCCTGAAGACTTTCTACATCCCTAAATCAAATTTACAAGATATCACTTCCTGATGTCATTGGTGCTCTTCCAGAAGGAAAGAAAAACAACAATAATTATCTTATAAGCTTTACTTTAGTGTTTGGGTGACCAGCAAAAGAATCTACACTTGATCCTAGAGATAACAGTAATTTATTGAACAGGGAGTGATATGGTCACTTTAGGAATATAAATTTGGTGGCTACCAAGCAGTCATCCCAAATCCTAAGCAGGTCCATCCCCTTTGGTTTCTGTACTGAGCAAATAAAGTATATGTTTTCAAAATAACCAATACTCATAAACATTTCATTTCAGCTACACTTCTAAAAGTCAAATCAATTTGGAGAGTTGGATAACTATCATTTATAATAAGAGTTACACTATATACATAATGTAACAAGGATACTTCCCACATGTTATATTGAAAAGAATGTAGCATTAAAAAGATACCAGTCAATGTAACAAAGTAGAGTGGGTGATTGTCATCCGGATTAGTGATCTCACAGATGGTCTTTAAGATTCCTGTGCAGCTGTCTCTGGACTTGTCTGACTATTTCTGGAGAAAAGTCAGCTGTAGATTGGTAAGGATTCAAGGCCAAGGCATAACATGTTAGTAACTTTTTTTTTTTAATTTATTTTTTAAATTAATTTTTATAATTATAACATTTTCTTTGACAGTACATATGCATAGGTAATTTTTTTTTTTCACAACATTATCCCTTGTACTCCCTTCTGTTCCGAGTTTTTCCCCTCCTTTCCTTCCCCTAGATGGCAGGCATTTCCATACATATTAAATATCTTATAGTATATCCTAGGTACAATATATATATGCAGAACCGAATTTTGTTGTTGTTGCAAAGGAAGGATTGTAAAAATAATCTGGGAAGAGAAACAAAACAAAACAAAACAAACCAAACAAACAAACAAAAAAACAATGCTCTCAGTTTATACTCATTTCCCAGTGTTCCTTTTCTGGGTGTAGCTGATTCTGTCCATCATTGATCAATTGGAATTGGATTAGCTCTTCTCTATGTTGAAGATATCCACTTCCATCAGAATACAATGTTAGTAACTTCTGAGGGACTAGTTTTATTGAGCTTTTGGAGAACTAAATTGCTAAATTGTAGTTCTTTTGGTAGAACTGGTCTTTTCAAATATTGATTTTTTTTTTTCATTTGTTGATATAGCTCTTCTTTCACTTATAGACTATCTTTATTAGGAAATCCTAATTAGCAGAGACAGCTAAGGGGTTGCAGTAAGTAGCATGGGATTTATTTATTTTTTTACTTTTTTTTGCTGAGGCAATTGGAGTTAAGTGACCTGCTCTGGGTCACATAGCTAGGAAGTGTTAAGTGTCTGAGGTCAAATTTGAACTCAGGTCCTCCTGACTTCAGGGCTGGTGCTCTATCTACTGAAACATCTAGCTATCCCAAACAGCATTGGATTTGGAGTTAAGAATACCTTGGCTTTGAATCTCACCTTGGGCACTTCTTAGTTGAGTGATTTTGGGCAAGTCAATTATCTATTTTATTTTTTTTTTAAATCGTGAATAGGAACAATAACACCAACCTTACATGATTGTTCTAAGGATCAAATGAGATAATATATGCTTTAGCACTTTGTAAATCCTGAAGGATTGTATAAATGCTCATTATTATTACTATTATCATTATTATCAGAAGCAGAATGAACTGCTGGGATAGGTCCCTGTCTATATGAGATGAGAAGCAAATAAAAGAAAAAGCATTTTTTAAAAAAGTGTTTACTGAGATGGAATCTTTGCTGCTGCCCAATCCCCAATAGTCTGATTCTTAAAAAGGACCTTTCGCCTTTTTCTATGAATATCTAGTTTGCCCTACCCCAATATTCTTTTTTTCTTTTTTTTTTTTTAACATAAAGCTTTTTATTTTCAAAACATATAATTTCAAAATATATAATCAAAACAGATAATTTGGCATTGACCCTTGTGTAGCCTTGTGTTTCAGGTTTTCTCTTCCTTCCCCCCACCCCCTCCCTTTGATGGCAAGCAATTCAATATATGTTAAATATGTTAAAACATATGTTAAATCCAATATGTATAAACATATTTATATAATTCTTTTGCTACACAAGAAAAATCAGATAAAAAAGAAAGTAAATGAGTAATTAAACAAAATGCAAATGAACAAGAAAAAAAGAGTGAGAATGTTATATTGTGATCCACATTCAGTTCCCACTCTCTGGGTGTACATGGCTCTCTTCATCACAAAATCATTGCAACTGGAATCAATCATCTCATTGTTGGAAAGAATCACGTTCATCAGAATTAATCATCATAGAATATTGATGTTGTGTACAATGATCTCCTGGTTCTGCTCATTTTATTAAGCATCAGTTCATGTAAGTCTCTCCAGGCCTTTCTGAAATCATCCTGCTTATCATTTCTTATAGAACAATAATATTCCATAACATTCATGTACCATAACTTATTTAGCCATTCTCTAGCTGATTGGCATCCACTCAGTTTCCAGTTTCCAAGCCCAATATTCTGACTTTATAAAAGGACCTTTTACCTTATATATCTTGTTACTATATCCTGACTCCCTCTTCCTCCCCCCCCATTTATTCTTCCTCTCTCTCTCCCTCCCTCCCTCTCTTTCCCTCTCTTTCTGTTTCTCTCTCTCCAACAAAAAGGTGTCTTCCATGCATATCTTATCTGAGAATATCTAATCACAGGGATTTTTCCATGCCCAGATTATCGGAGGTTGTCCAATTTCCCTGCTTTACTCAATTCCCTGTTGTCTCATGGTGGATTCTCTCATTGGCCATTTTGAATATTTGAATGTTATAAGCACAGCAGAAGCAGAATGTATATAAGTATTGTGTATACTACACTAGTTTAGTTTATTTATTTAATGTAAAAACCAAGGGAAATAAAACAACCAGCATAGGGTATTGGGACCTGCTTGGGAGAGCAGTTTGAGTTAGAACACAGAAGTTAGGTGCATTCAGGCAGAAAGGCTTTCATTTCTTCAAGGGCCATATGATGAAAGAACTAGGAAAACAAAGTCAGGTTTAGTTGGACAAAATTCCATGACTACACAACGTACCAGTAATTGCTGACATATATAGTTTATATGCTGAGTTTCACCATATTGTAGTAGAGGGAGACTAGTGAGATTTGTCCAGGCAGAAATGCTAAACAAACACCAGCCATTTTTTTTTTTTTTTTTTTGCTGGCAGGGATACACAATTAAAAAAAAAAAAAAAAACTTAGACAAAAGATCCATTTAGATAAAAGTTCACATCTGTTTTTGTACCCAGATTGATTTGCATGAAAAATGGGAGTGTTATAAGGATAAAGGGAATATTCTTAACCCTTTTCCATATTGTTCCTTTGCCATTCTACTGGGCAAGATCCCTGAAATGGTTTGAAAGAATATAGATTGACAATTAAAGAATTGAACAAAAGTTTAAAATAATTTTGTTATGTCATCGGAGAGTTGACTAATTGTTGTTCTGTGGTGTCTGACTCTTTGTGATCTTCTTTGGGGTTTTCTTGGCAAAGATACTGGAATGGTTTGTCATTTCCTTTTCCAGTTCATTTTACAAATGAGGAAACTGAGGCAAACAAGGTGAAGTGACTTATCCTGGTCATATAGCTAGTAAGTGTCTGAGGCCAGATTTGAATTCAGGAAGATAAATCTTTCTGACTCCAGATCCAGCACTCTATCCACTGTGTTACCTAGCTGCCCCTAATTCACTAAGGCCATAGATTTAGTTTTTAAAGGTTTTTTTTTCATTTTTGTTTTTTGCAAAGCAATTGTGGTTAAGTGACTTGCTCAATGTCACAGCTATTGAATGTTAAGTATCTGAGGCCTGATTTGAACTCAGGTCCTCTACATGACTCTCTTCACTAACAAGATGATTCAAACCAGTTCTAATTGTTCAGTGATGAAGAAAGCCATCTATACCCAGAGAGAGGCCTGTGGGAACTGAATGTGGACAACAACATAGCATTTTTACACTTTCTTTTGATGTTTGCTTGCATTTTGTTTTCCTTCTCATTTTTTTTTTTTAGATTGGATTTTTTTTGTACAACAAGATAACTGCATAAATATGTATACATATGTTGGATTGAACATATATTTTAATATATTTAACACATATTGGACTACCTGCCATCTAAGGGAGGGGGTGGGTGAAAGGAGGGAGAAATTTGGAACAGAAAGTTTTATAAGAGTCAATGCTAGAAAATTACCTATGCATATGTTTTATAAATAAAAAACTTTAATAAAAAATAAATTAATTTAAAAAAGAAAAAGAAAAAAAAAAAGAACTCAGGTCCTCTAGCCTAGGCACTCTATTGATTGTGTTCCTGAATGAAAATAAAGACTATCTTAAGAACTTCCATTTACCTGGCTGAGTTCAATTGTTAGCTATGGGCTAGATCTATGAAAATAAAATTTAACAATCCCTTTCAAAGGTGGGGTTCACTAGTTCTGCACCCCAGCAGATGGTAGCAAAAAAGCAGCAAATGACCCATCCAAGCAAGGAAATAGCAGGAAGTTGATCAGCAACTAAAGGTGGGTACCAACAGAAATACCCAGCAGAGATAATGCATTGGATAGCAGAGATTCAGTAAGTAATCTCTAATAGAGATGCAATTCCTTGCAGAAAACAACACAGTGACACCCCCAGAACATATCAGGTGTACTACAGCATCAGACATAAATATTACCTTGGGTACCCATGTCCCTATGTATGTCCCCTACATGGAGCTATGTGCTGGATCCAGTTCTTATTAGGTGATTTTTAAATTTTCAATGTGAGCATTTACATCTTGAAAATTGGCATCAGGGTTTGATTTATTATTTTGTTGGTTGTCTAAATTTAATAAAGTGATAGAGAAAATATTAACAAGTTAGATGTATATTGTAGGTACATGTATATTTTCCTCTCACAGAGCTGATTGTTAAACATTTACCAATATACCCCTGCCTACATGCATATGGTCACGTCACACATGTCCCAGCATGTGTACAGCTTCCCCTATGTTCCTCAGTTTCTTGTTCCCTCCATGTTCCCCCCAGTAATATGGTAACTTATGAATCCAAGCAGAAATTTTCACTTGATTTATTGTGCTTGCTGAATGTTTTTGTTTTTTTTTTCCTTTAAATGAAAATACCCTTTCTGGTTGGTTTACTAAAATTGTACACATCGGTTGGGGCTTATAAACTATGGGTGGGTCTTGATACACAGAATGCTTTGAATCAGGAATAGCTTTCTGGGGCCTACATGTGAGGAAGAACCCAGGTGCTACATTAGTAGTTTCTTGCATTATACTGTAAACTTAATCAAGTGTCAATAATTCAAATATTCACAAAGAAAGAATGTTGAGGAGAGAATTAAGAAGGAAGAGCTATGTTTCCAAGCCTCCAAGTCAAAGAGGAGAAGAGTTTGAATGATAGTGTTATAAATAACCATCAACAAGTTTAGGCAGTCTTCTGTTTGCTTATATAGCTGCCTGAAATTATCACAACATTTCCAGTTCATCTGTTCTACTGTGGTTAAGTATGGTACTAAGCTTGTAATCACCTTCCCATTGTGGTGTAACATTTTCAGACAACCTTTTACCATCTGAAGGCATGAGTAATTCATGGTTATTTGTAGGGCCCTATGATGAAATAAGAACTCTGCCTGGATTATTTCATCCTGACCCTTAGTAATTCAGCTTCCTGAAATTATACTGCCAGGAGTTCATGAGTTCATGCCCCTTTTGAAGGCAATGACCTTCTGACTTGGTCTCTTCTCTTAACCCCTCCTGTCCACTATTACCTCTTCTCAATCTAATTCCCATTGTCTCTAGAATAAAATACATACTACTCTGTTTAGCTTTTCAAAGTCTTGTAGAATCTGATCTCAACCTAGGTTATTGGATAATTCTATCATTCCCATTCTCTATAATTTAGCCAAATTTGCTTTTTCTTTGTTGCTGAGATGGTATTGTTTAGTCATGAACAAGTCTTCATTACCCCATTTAAGATTTTCTCATTTCTTTCTCCAGCTCATTTTACAGATAAAGAAACTATGGAAACAGGGTTAAATGGCTTACCTTGGTTCATACAGCTAGTCAGTGATTGAGACTGGATTTGAATTCAGATCTTCCTGACCTAGGCCCGGTGCTTTATCCACTCACTGTTTTACCAAGCTGCCTCTTGTTTATGGTAGGGAACTCAATTTCATATCTCAGTGCCTTTGCATTGTCCATTTTTCTAGAGGAAGGAATTTTCCAAATTTCTTTTATAACACAGATATGGTGCTGATAATTAAACCAGGAAGGGTCAAAACAGAGAAAGAAAATTATAAACCAATTTCCCTAATGAATATTGATGGCAAAATCTTAAATAAAATATCAACAAAGAGATTATAGCAACTTATCACTAGGATGATGCACTATGACCAAGTGGAATTTATACTAGGAATGCAGGGCTAGCACATTATCAGGAAAACTATCAGCATAATTGACCATATCAATAACCATACTAACAGAAATCACATAATTATCTTAATAGATGCAAAAAAAGCATTTGGATTGTCCATTTTCCATGCCTGTAACTCACAACACAAAGTCCTTCTTTTCCTTTAAGAAGTGGTTCCAAGTACATATTCTTCATGAAACTTTTCTTGATACTTCATTCTCAATTTCAACTGCTAGTGCTCTCCCTCTAAACTACCTTGAATTGACCTACATTGTAATTTTTTTCACTTCATGTTTATGCTGGACATATTTTGATATGTTTTCTCCCCTATTAGAATGCAAGTCCCTTGAAGAATAGTTAAGAATTCTTAACTTTGTATCTCTAGTGCCTAATATAGTATTTGACACATAGTAGGTGCTTAATAAATATATGTTGATTGATTCATTGGTTGATCTATACAAAGCCCTATTTGATGGCTAACACAAGTATTAATGACCCCTTTTACAGAAGAGGATATAGAAGTTAAAGATTTAGCTAATTTCAGTCTTGAATGATTTAAGGAGCCCGGATTTGAACCCAGTCAGATCTTCTGACCCAGAATTGCAAGGGTAACTACAAGTTACATATAGTTTATAGTGAATTTTTAACATTTTGTCTGAATTTTTAAAAACTTATGATATATTTCCTTCAGTTTCCTGTTAGATATAGCTCAGTCTCCAGAGAATATAATCACCTCCAACTACAACAGGTTAGATGATTTTTTTTTAATAGGCTCATGTCAGTATACTTAATTATTAATGAAATTGGTTTGCTTAAATTTGTATTTATGGATTTTCTCTTATCTGCTTTTTCGGGCAAAAAGTATTTAAATGTATTATTATCTTGATAAATCAGTCATGAACAAACTGGGGAAATGTATCAGATCATAGCATTTTTAGATAAATGAATAAAAAGATTTAATAAGCACTTACAATATTAACAAGCACTATGCAAATAAACAGAATTGAGACTGTCCCTAGACTTCATTAGCCTAATCTAATGGGAGGAATAACATATATAGGGAAGTGGTAGCTAGAAAAGATAGCTTTGGTCTGGGGAGTCACAAGTATGGTGAGTGCAATCAAGTATAATTCTGATCTTTCTGAAATCAGAAGCAACTGATTACTGTAACCAGAACAAGAGGTGGAGGAAGTGGGATATGGAAATTGCAGCAAGAGATCACATGGAAAGATGTTCCAAGATATCTGTAATGGATGGGGGTAAAGTATAGTCTAGAGCCTATAACTGTAGGAGGAAGCACAATTAGTGGTAGAAACTCAAAGAGCCAAGTTCTGTCACCTGTCAATTACTGAGCTAAATATCCTTATTCCTGATTCCACCCGATGACATCATTAAATTTGAAATAATGGCTTTTGAATGGTGTGTGTGTGTGTGTGTGTGTGTGTGTGTGTGTGTGAATTGTTTATATATCATGAGTACCGAGCTTTTATCAGAGAAATTTGAAATAAGATTCCTCCCCACCCCTATTTGATCCCTTTTTCCTTTTTATCTTAGGTACCTTCATTTTGCCTATGGAAAACATTTTCAATTTCATGTAATCAAACTTAATTTCCCACCAATCCTTAGGTGCTCTATTCTAGAAGTGCTTTAGCTCAGAGCTCTGTCCAGGGCATTTTCCATCATGGAAATCTGGCCCAACTCTTTAATAGGATGTGTCTATTCCTGAAATAGACTCTATGAGGAAAGGCTGAAAGAATTGGATTATTTGACCTGAGCACTTAGTGAGTATTGCCTGACCAAGGTGGAAAAATAAAGGAATTGGGTTTTTTGACCTGAGCATTTAGTGGCTATTGACTGAACAAGGTGAGAAAGAAATGGATTTTAAGTATAAGAAAAGCTAACAAATTAATAATGGTTTGCAACTATTCTCTCTTTCCACTGAGAAATACAGAAGAGGTAATTGACTGAAACTGTAGCTATTAGGATTTTCAAGGTTGGTTGTGGCATCTTCTCTGAAGACTGTATAAAATGGGCAGAAATCTAACTTTATAGGATGGTCTTGTCTTGAAATCAGAGGTTTAGACTAGCAGATGTTTTGAAGTCCAATCTAGAAAATGATTTTGTTATTCTGTAGGTATAAAACTAAAGATCCATTTGGGCAAATTTTCCAGAGAGCTCAATAACTCTTAATACAGAAGAATGTTTTGTACTTTGATTTAATGATACTGGAACACATATACTAAAGAAGAATTGCTTCCCAGAGGAAGAAAAGAGTACTTGTATAAAAATGTTCATGGATGCTGCATAATTATAAAGAGCAGGCTTGGTGACAGAGAAGAGATGAGAAAATGCAACTTCCTTAATTCTCTGTAGAGGTAAATCTCTAGACCTACAGAGTATGAAATTCTACATAAGCTGCCAAGAACTCTACATAAGCTGCCAAGAAAGCTTATAGAGATTGATTTTGCTGTACTGTTCCTCCCCTCTTTTTTACATTCTTTATAATATCCTTTGGGTAAGGAGGTAGGTATACATATTTGGGCATGAAAGCAATATAAAAATAAGAAATCAGTAAAAAATTTTTAAAAAGAAGAAGCATTATTTGTGATATAAAAAACTGGGGAAAACCTAAGTGCTCAACAATAGGTTAAGGAAAATATGGCATTATTAACATAATGGAATACATATAGCAACTAGAAATGATGTATATGTAGACTATTAATAACCTGAAATGTATATATGAACTACTACTTAGTGAACAAAGTAGAACAAAAACTAATGTTTATATGTCAATTACAATTATGTAATAACATTATTACATGGATGAGATTGGATAATATAAATAGAGCTTAAGGTTTATTAGATTGTTTACTCCCTGTGTAAAGTTGCTTAAATTTCTAATTTTAAAAAATGCCTCGGGATCCATTACATGAGCCTAAGTTGGGTTTATAATCATATTGGCACAAAGCTGGCATGGATAGTCCTGCTATTGCTGAGATATGTAGCTCTAGCACTAGTAGTCTACTCTGTTCCACCTCAGGAGGATAAGAAGCCATAAGCATATGGTCCTGCTGTTATGTCTATTTTTTTTTTTTTTTTTTACTGCCCTTAGGTGGAGTACAAGAGATAACTGTAGCCTTGTAAACTTTGAGATATGGCCAGGAGTCCATACTGTTATTGGCCAGTAGCTGATCCTGGCAGACAACAATGAGGTGTTTGAAGAGCAAGTTGTCCAGAGATATGAGTCCATGCTAGAATTTGCTGGCTGTTAAACTGGTAAAAAGTGACCTTCTTGACAGAGTACTAGTGGATAATTGAAGCCAAGAAAGAGTTGTCTGTCCAGCAACTATGCTACATTTGGAAATGAACTTGATAGGGTAAATGCTTTTCAGCATTAAGCTTCAGCCCACTCTTCCAAGGAATGAAGATAGTATAGGGAGAATATATCTCCTGTTTAGGGGAATGTTGTATATGTCCTTCTCAGTGAATATACATTTGTAAAACCTAATTGATATCTCTTGGTTAAATGATAATGGGCTGCAATACAATCATCCAAGACAATCTCAAGGGACTTGATGAAACAGGCTATTCACCTCCAGAGAAAGAACTGATATTGTCTGAATATAGACTGAAATATTTTTCTTTCCTCCCTCCCCCTTCCTCTCCTCCTTCCTTCCTTCCTCCTTCCCTTCTTTTCTCCTTTCCTCCCTTCCTTCTTTTTTGTTTGTCTTCTTGTACAAAATTACTAATGTAGAAATGTTTTATGTGATTGTATAACCTATATTGGGTTGCTAACTATCTTAGGAAGGGGAAAAAAGGGAGAGAGGAAGAGCAGAATCTGAATCTCAAAACTTAAAAAAAATGTTAAAATTTGTTTTAAAAATGTAATTGGGGAAAAATAAAATATTATTTAAAATTTATAATGGACTGCTAATCCCTGGGTCAGTCAATGATATAAGGGAGATATCAATTGTATCTGATATCCAGTATTGACAACATATTAAAATAAGGATTCATGTTCATCTTACATTTAGCCATCAAAGTGATTTTTCTAAAGGACAGATCCAACTATGTCATACCCACACTCATCCCTTCCTCAATAACTTTCTATCACCTCTGGGATCAATACAAATCCTCTGTTTGGCATTCAAAGCTCTTCATAACAGTCTCTTACCTTTCTAGTCGCCTTGCACTTTATACTTTCCTCTCCTCCATGTAGACTTTGTGCCTCCTTGCTGTTTTATGAACACCATTTTCCATATCTCAGTTCTGGGAATTTTCTCTAACTTCTCATACATTCAATGATCCCCCTCCTCATCTTCCTCTCTTGGCTTCCCTAACTTCCTTGAAATCACAGCTAAAATATTGCCTTCTACTTCCTTCTATTGATTATTTCCTATTATATTTTATAAAACTTATTGGTACATAGTTGTTTCCATATTTTCTCCCCCATTTGTTTGTGAGCTTCTCTAGAGCAGGGACTGCCTTTTGCTTTTCTTTGTATTTCCATCTCTTAGCACAGTGCCTGGGCACATAGACAATAAATGCTTAATAATTGACTTATTTAAACCATTAGGATTAGAAAGACACCTTAACCTCTCTAGAAAATCCCCTAGAATGCTGAAGGGGGTGGGAGATGTACTCTTGCTCTGGGGATTTGTCTTGCCAGTCAGAATTGGGATAAGAATGTCAGAGAGGATATGGAATATATTAGATACAGAATAGCCTTTATTTAATACTATTGAAAATACATAAAGAACCCACTGTAGGTCATAAATAATCAATACAATTTTCTTTTGTCTCTGGCAAATCCCCTCTTATTCCCCCAGGAATAATTATATTATATATAATATAATTATATTATATATAATATTATTATATATAATAAATAAATATATTAAATTTGTAATTGCTAATGAGACATTCTCTTAATTTCCCAACATCAATGTTCCATTTTTAGCCCAATTATGCATGCAGGCCTCCAGTCTTATAGTGCTATCTTAAGAGTCTGGAAGGAAAATGAACTTGGAATTGCTAGAAAGGCATCCCCCCATCCCATTGAACCTGTACTGTATGAATAACTCATGAGAATAGTAGAAGGCAAGGTTTTGCCTTTGCCCCAAGAATTGTAGCTTAGTTTCTTGCTGTTCCTCCAATTATGATCACTTATTACATTCTTTTCTTCCCCAGCACTGCCTAGGAATTCTGATCTCTCACTTTTTTGAAGACTGGATTTAAAACTCAACAGCTGACAATAGTGACATCGAAGAGCAGAAAATTATTCTCAAAGAATAGAAAGATAACATCAGATCACAGTGTCTAGAAATCTAGTTTAATTCTATCATTTCACTTATAAGGAAACCAAGTCCAAGAGAGGAAAATTGCTTATAATGAAATCAAAGAGGAGACAATTATTCTGGAAAGACAGGATGAGATACGTAGAAAGAAACTTTTTTACTCTATCAAAATTAAAGGAAAAGAATGTTTGGAGTTACATTTCTTTAATAATTAGGAAGTAAAAAGGAAGGATGCCTAATCTAGGAAAGAGTTTCTGAACCTGGGATCCATGAAGTTGTTTAAATTTTTTTTTTTTTTTGATAACTATTTCAATGCAATTGGTTTCTTTGGTAATCATATGCATTTTATTTTATTCATTTAATAACATTATTCTGAGAAAGGATTTGTAGGATTCAGTGGATTCCCAGAGGATCTATGTCATACAAAAGAAGAAGACCTAGATGAGAGGTTGGTCTTAAAGTCTTTGGCAAGATATAGCTGATCAAGGAAGTGAAATCCAGAAATGCTGGCACCCAGGGTCAAATGGAAATCCCCTTCTACCTCTCCCCTTCCTCCTTGTCAAAATCACACAAAACAGAAGTCATGGGAGGAAATGTTAGTGGAAATTGAAGTGATTTCAGAGAAGAAGCAAAGCTAAGGAAGTGAAATTGAGCTAGAAAGAGACAAAGGTCAACTTCAGAAGAGCCAGGGAAAGTGTCAAAGAGGAGAGAATTCAACTGGAGAAACCAAAGACTGAGGATTTCTAGGGTTTTACACATAATTCCTCAGTACTCAGTAATAATAAGCAGATTAGAATCAATTAAAATTTAGGCAGATGCTTTTTTCATCTGTATTTCAGGTGCCAAACAAGAGGCTTGAGCACAGAATAGGGGCTTAAATGATTGCTCATTGATTGACTGATGGATGTATTGGGGAAGAATTGTTTTTGACTTTGAAGATCTTAGTGCAGTTTTAAACTATTAGAGTTTAAAGGAGCTGAACAGTTGCCTACCATGCCCACTAATTATTAAAATAAAACCTTTTCTCTAAAAACAAGGAAGAGCAATGGAAATAGGTTGGATTTAGAGTCAGAGGTCTTAGGTTTGCATCTTGGCTTGGTCATTTACTAACCTTTGTAGTACTTGATTTCCTAATCTATAAAATGAGGGGAATAAGAGGAGGATTCTGGGAAGGTCAGAAAATTCCAGGCTTTCCAGATTTCCCTACAAACACATCAAAATTGTGCCTCAGGGCAAACATAGACTGGTGAAAAATCAAGAAGACTTGGGGAAGAAGAGAGGTTCTTCTGGGACAATCCAAGAAGACCTGAAGAAAGACCTCAAGACCAGGTCTAACCAGCTGAAATGAAGTATAAACATTACCAGACTAGCTTCAAAGAAACAGCAGGGAGCCCAGGGAGTAACCTCAGCAAGAACCACAGGAACTTTCACCTCCCAGATAGCAGGATATAGGGTCCTGAGTCTTGGAAGACTGAGGAAACCTTGCTGATTAGGAATATCAGGCCCAGCTGCACTACAGAGATGAGACCTTGGGTGATAAGGAACCAGCACACCTGTGAGTGCAGAGGCAGGGGGGGCAGGGACCCTTGAAACAAAGGAGAAGACCCAAGAAACATCGGGTGGTTCTGTTGCTGACTGTGCCTATCACTGAAAGAGCTTGGCAGTTATGGCATTTGACTCATGGACATCAAAAATTGTTGGACTTAAAAACCCCCAGGAATCATTGGATTCTCTGAGGCATGATAAGACTGTTGTAGGACTTGAAAACTCTCAGGAATCATTGGATTCTCTGAGGCATGATAAGACTGTCGTAGGACTTCAAAAACTTTCAGGGATCATTGGATTCCCTGACACGTGAATCAATGGACAATAGATTGGTTTTGGACTATTTCTTGGCTGCTGAAGAAAGCATATGTGTGACTGATGTTTACATACCCTCCTTCTAGGACTTCTGGAAATCTTTTACAAGACCATGTTGATTTATAATGTTTGTTATATCACTACCTGCATGTACAATTCATGTTTGTTACACCACATTGAGCCTGCACTGGCTGTGGGGAGAGTCATCACTAATAGCCTCTGCATTATTGCTATGTGCTTGTGTAATACCTCCCATGCTGATGGGTTTGTGCATTCTTGTCTCTAATAAGATCCTTCAGCCTAGAAATCTTCTAGCAATCCCCACTTCCCTTTGGTGCTTTTCATTTCCCTTCCTGAGAAGTTGGGGGGGGAGAGTGTCATCACATCCTTTTTGGGGTTCTCACCTCCCTGAGAAGTCAGGGATGGCGTGACCACCTGTGTTCTAAAACAAAAGAAAGCAGGAGATGTAAAGGGCTAGAACTGAGCAGATGCACTTAACATAAGGTAACCTAGCACTCAAGGCTAATTACCAATTGGACAATTCTCTATTAATATATGCTTGGAGAATGACCCTACTCAACTCCGTGCTGGCTTGATCTGTGGATGTGGACAAAGAAAAGGAAGGAGAGATCAGAGGGTGAAGTAGGCAGACAGGATCATTCTTTGGCAGTGGAGAGAGAAGGAGGTGTGTAGATTCCTATATCTAATCCCCTGAGAGTGACCCCAAAAGACCAAGAATAAAGACTTTTGCTTGTCCTGACTCCAGCTGATTCTAAGATATCCAGGGTACTAATGTGGGCACAACAGCTGCTCCCAGCACTTGCAGCAGGGTGGAGCTCTTGGTTTAGGATTCCAGGTCAGAAGGGAGAGCTTAAGTGAAGACACAGGTACCATCCCACCTCACCCCATGATTAGAGGGACTTAAATTAATAGTTCTTATATATATTTAAAAAAAAACAGTCAAAGAAGAAAGAACCCAACCATAGAATTTACTATGGGAATAGGGAAGATAGAGTTCATCTTCAGAAGAATTCAGTGAAGTTAAAAAAAAAAAAGCCTCTTCTACCCCAAAGAGTTATGTTAAATAGTCACCTTTCCAGAAAGAATTTATAGAAGAATTCAAAAAAGACTTTAAAAATCAAAGAGATAGAGGAAAGAGAGAGAGATAGAGGAAAAAACTTTTTTTTAAAAAGCATCCAAAAAAACAAGATTATGAACAATTACCAATTAGAAAAGGAGATTCAGAGTTTTAAAGAAGAAAATAATTCTTTGAAAATTAGAATTGGGCAAGGGGAAGCTAATAAAAGTACAAGAGATCAGGAAATAACAAATCTGAAGGAATGAAAAAAATAGAATAGAATGTGAATCAAGAAAAAAAAAACCAGATCTGGAGAACAAATCAAGAAGAGAAAATATAAGAATAATCGGACCACCTGAAAGCTATGAACAAAAAAAGAACCTTGATACAATGATACAAGAAATAATCCAAGAAAATTATCCTGGAATGATAGAACGCAAGGGGAAAAGCAAAACAGGAAAAAAATCCACCAATCATCACCTCAAAGAGATCCTGCATGGATATATGAATATTATTGCCAAATTTCAAAATTGCCAGATCAAAGGAATAGAATTAAAGTAGAAGAGGTAGCAGGTAGGAAAAAAATTAGAATAGAATGTGAAATGTAAGAAAAACAACAGATCTGGAAAACATATCAGGAAGAAAAAATAAGAGAATAATTGAGAAATACATAAACACTATAACAAGGATCAGGAGTAGAATTCATTAGGAAAAAAATAGGGCTAGTAATCATTGAATTCAGATAAAATCAAACTTAAAAATTCAATCAAGAGAGAAATCTATATTATGTCAGCCATACTAATGTTGTTTTAGATGCCCCTCTACATATATGTAAATGTGTATATACATGTGTATTTATATGTATACATGTACATATGTATATGTGTACATAGATATATGTATGTATGAATATATATGTGTGTTTGTGAATATAAATATACCCATGCTTAACTGTAGCCTGCTTGGGGTGGTGGTGGGAATGAATAGGGAGGAAAATTAGGTAACAAATGTACACCAGACCCAAAAGAATAACCTACAAAGAAGAAAAGATTCAGTCATGAATATATAATCTCTTCTATTATTACATCTGCTTTCTTGAAATGGAAATTTATTGCAACAGCAAGAGATACAAAGAGAAATTCCATTCAAAATAACTGTCGAGAGTATAAAATATTTGGGAATCCATCTACCAAAGAAAAGTCGAATTATATGAGCAAAATTACAAAACACTTGCCACAAAAATAAAGTCAGATTTAAATAATTGGAAAGACATTCAGTGCTCATGGATAGGCTGAGCGAATATAATAAAGATGACAATACTCCCCAAACTAATCTATTTATTTAGTGCTATACCAATCAGACTCCCAAGAAACTATTTTAATGATCTAGAAAAAAATAACAACAAAATTCATATGGAAGAATAAAAGGTTGAGAATTTCAAGGGAATTAATGAAAAAAAAAAGTCAGATGAAGGTGGTCTAGCTGTACCTGATCTAAAGCTATATTATAAAGCAGCAGTCACCAAAACCATTTGGTATTGGCTAAGAAATAGACTAGTCCATCAGTGGAACAGATTAGGTACACAGGACAAAATAGGGTACAACTATAGCAATCTAGTATTTGACAAACCCAAAGATACCAACATTTGAGATAAGAATTCATTACCTGAAAAAAACTGTTGGGAAAACTGGAAATTAGTATGGCAGAAATTAGATATGGACCCACACTTAACACCATATACCAAGATAAGATCAAAATGGGT
The DNA here is from genome assembly GCF_048593235.1 of Sminthopsis crassicaudata. Lineage (NCBI taxonomy): Eukaryota > Metazoa > Chordata > Mammalia > Dasyuromorphia > Dasyuridae > Sminthopsis > Sminthopsis crassicaudata. Next base: position 272,649,199 of record NC_133618.1, on the reverse strand, counting down.
CCAGATCAAAATGGGTTCATGATTTAGGCATAAAGAACGAGATCATAAATAGATTAGAGGAATAGAGGATAGTTTACCTCTCAGACCTGTGGAGAAGGAAGGAATTTATGACCAGAGGAGAACTAGAGATCATTATTGATCACAAAATAGAAAATGTTGATTACATCAAATTAAAAAGCTTTTTTGTACAAACAAAACTAATGCAAACAAGATTAGAAGGGAAGTAACAAATTGGGAAAATATTTTTACAGTTAAAGTTTCTGATAAAGGCCTCATTTCCAAAATATATAGAGAACTGACTCTAATTTATAAGAAATGAAGCCATTCTCCAATTGATAAATGGTCAAAGGATATGAACAGACAATTTTCAGATGATGAAATTGAAACTATTTCCACTCATATGAAAGAGTGTTCCAAATCACTACTGATCAGAGAAATCCAAATTAAGACAACTCTGAGATACCACTACACACCTATCAGATTAGCTAAGATGACAGGAACAAATAATGATGAATGTTGGAGGGGGTGTGGGAAAACTGGGACACTGATGGATGATGATTGGTGGAGTTGTGAAAGAATCCAGCCATTCTGGAGAGCAATTTGGAACTATGCCCAAAACGTTATCAAACTGTGCATACCCTTTGATCCAGCAGTGCTACTACTGGGCTTATATCCCAAGGAAATACTAAAGAAGGGAAAGGGACCTGTATGTGCCAAAAATGTTTGTGGCAGCTCTTTTTGTAGTAGCTAGAAACTGGAAGATGAATGGATGTCCATCAATTGGAGAATGGTTGGGTAAATTATGGTATATGAATGTTATGGAATATTATTGCTCTGTAAGTAATGACCAGCAGGAGGACTACAGAGAGGTTTGGAGAGACTTACATGAACTGATGTTGAGTGAAATGAGCAGAACCAGAAGATCACTATACACTTCAACAACAATACTGTATGAGGATGTATTCTGATGGAAGTGGATATCTTCAACATAAAGAAGATCCAACTCACTTCCAGTTGATCAATGATGGACAGAAATAGCTACACCCAGAGAAGGAACACTGGGAATTGAATGTAAACTGTTTGCACTACTATCTTTCTACCCAGGTTACTTATACCTTCGGAATCCAACTCTTAACCTGCAACAAGTAAATTGGATTTGCACACATATATTGTATCTAGGTTATACTGTAACACATTTAATATGTATGGGATTACCTGTCATGTAGGGGAGGGAGTAGAGAGAGGGAGGGGAAAATTTGGAAAAATGAATACAAGGGATAATGTTATAAAAAATTATTCATGCATATGTACTGTCAAAAAATTTATAATTATAAAATTAATTAAAAAATGGAAATTTGTTTTTCATATTTTGAATCCCTCCTTTTGTTCTGCTGGGCACATGACAATATTTTGTTTTATTTTTTCTGTCTTTTTCTACTTTTGAATTTTATATTTAGTTTTAACAAAATTTTGAAAAATGAGGGCTTTGAGCAACCTGATTTTTAGCTCTATCCATCAATGGGACTGGGCAGCTAAGTGGTACAGTGGATAGAGTTCTGGATCAGGAAAACTTGTCTTCTTGAATTCAAGTCTGATCTCAGACACTTTCTAGTTGTGTGACTCTGGGTAGATCACTTAATCCTGTTTTTCTCAGTTTTTTCATATGTAAAATGAGCTGATGAAGGAAATGACAGACCAAACCAGTATCTCTGCCAAGAAAACCCCAAATGGGTTTGTCCATGGAGAGTCCAATATAACTGAAATGACTGAACAACAAAAACCAGTAAGACTATGTGTAATGGATGGACCTGAGTTAGGGTAGTTTGGAGAGGGGAAAAAGACTCTCAAAAGAGGCCAAAATGTAGAGGAGCTTAGAGGACCTCAAGACTTGATCATATCTCTAGCTTAACACTTTAGGGAATTTCTCTGGAATATAATTGAGGAACCAGCTCCTCTAAATGTTGACTTCTTCCTGGAGTTTTTCCTCTCCCTCCAGATTGTTATTGTTCAGTCACATCTCACTCTTTATGACCTCATAGATCCTAACACATCAATATTGTCCAAAGGGTTTTCTTAGCAATGATTTCTCATTTCCTTCAGCACTAGATTAAGAAAAACAGCGTTAAGTGACTTGCTCAGAATCCCCCAGCTAATAAATGTCTGAAGCTGGATTTGAACTCGGGTTTTCCTGACTGAAGACCAGCTCTCTATCCACTGAACCACCTAGCTATCTACTCTCTCAGGTTCCAACTTTGTCTGAAGAACTTCACACCTTGTAAACAAATATCAAATTGTAAACATTTTTAAATTTAAGATCTCATTGTCTCTATTATCTGCTTCTTATATTCTCCAAATTTATAAAGTAGACTGGGGGGAAATCAGTTTATCAGGTATCTTCTGATCAGTTCTCTTCCTCCTAATCCTTCTGTTCCCACTACATATAATAACCTTATTTATAACCAAGGGAAGAATGATTCTCTATCAAATGCGAATAGTTCTCTCTTCCTAACAGAATTCTGGCAAGAAAATTACAGTTTACAATGGAGATAATAGATAGGGATACATATATCCTTATGTATGTTGATATATCTATATGTATTGATATATCTTTATCTGCTTAGTTCACCATTTCTCTGCATGTTGAGACTGCAATTTCTTGAAAATGTTCTGGATGTGTTACAATATCCTGGATTTCCTCATTGCCCAGGAAGATGGTAGTAACTCCTCTAAAGAGAAGAGGCTGTGAGTAACTGTTTTTAGGGGTGTGGGGTTGTATAGAAGGATTATATTAGAATATGAGGAGATATAGGAGGGAAAAGAGAATCATTTCTCTGGTCTTTCCTGGCCAATTCATGGGTATGAAGTATGACAAGAAGGTTGATCTTTACATTGATTACATGATTAAGGAATCGTTTTTATTTCATTTTCCATAACTTATTTATAATAATTTAGTGCAGTAGTATCAGTGTAACACTGATGCAGCAACTTTCCTCCCATAACAATATAGGGAAACTTTACCTCAAAGACAATCAAGCTGTCCCTGGGGTCCTGATTGGTTTTAGCTTCCCTCATAAGGGAATGCCCTTCTTTCCCCTTCAATATCACCCCTAGCAGACAACATGGAGTAGGTGTGGGCAAAGCTGCTCCTGGGAGCTGGAGTCCTCTAGCGCCATAAAAATGCCAACCTTGTGCAATGTAGGTCTCTCAGACTTGGTGGGTGTTTAAGACCTGGAAAACTGCCAAACCCTGATGACCTAATAACCAGATGGGTTTCCATATGGGAACAAAAAGGCTAAGTGCCACTGTATCCTTTTTGTCTATCCTTGCCATGTTAGGGCAAAGCAAACCTCTTCATGTTAAATATTCAATGACTTTTGATGCCTCATTTGGTTTCAAGTTTGAATTGTTAGAGCCAGAGTCATGCCTTATACTGCTTGGAAAGTACTGATCACCCGAAAGGGTCCTGGTCTTGGGTCCTTAGACTGATGCACTAATCTAGCAGGGAAAGGCTCTTTGGGAAAGCAAGCTGCTTGAGGAAAAGAAAGCAGAGAGAGGAATATCATGGGAATATTTCTTTCCAGATTAAGTTAGACTAATGTCAGATCAGGACAGCTAGGTGGGGCCACAATGCATAGAGTGCTGGGCCTAGAGTATGGAAGACTCAGCAACCTGAGTTCAAATCTGACCTCAGACACTTATGAGCTGTGTCACTGTGGGCAAATCACTTAAACCTGTTTGCCTCAGTTTTATTTCCTCAACTGTAAAATGAGCTGGAGAAGGAAATGGCAAACCTCTCCAGTATCTTCACCAAGAAAACCCCAAATGGGATCATGAAAAGCTGGACATAGCTCAAAACATGAAAGTATCTTATCTTCTATTCTCAGGCTTATAAGGTAATCCCACCAAACCAGTTCTGCTAACAATCAGTTGCAGATTTTGTTGTTCAGTCATTTTCAGTTGTGTCCAACACTTCATGACCCCATCTGAGGTTTTCATGGTAGAGATAATAAAATGATTTGTCATTTCCTTCTCCAGTTTATTCTACAGATGAGGAAACTGAGGCAAATAGGGTTAAGTGACTTGACGAGTGTCTGAGTCCTGACACTCTATCCATTGCATCACTTCCCCAACATTTACTTATTGTTGCTGTTGTTGACTATAAACATTTTAATAATTTGCAAATTGTTGTACATATGTTATCCTATTTGATTCTTACAACAACCCTATGATAGGTACTATTATTTTACAGATGGAAAAACTGAGACAGACAAATTTGATGACTTCTCTAGGCTCACATAGTTTATAAGTGTTTGAGGTAGAATTTGAACTTGTCTTTGTGACTCCATCTCCAATACTCAATTGCCTCAGCTAGCAATGTTAGCCTGAATAATGAAAAAAAGTTTCCTTAAGAATGAAAACAAGTTTGCTTACCACCACTACCATCACCCCAGGTTAGCCTGAATAGTGGAGATAATGTAAGGGTTTTTCTTGTATCTAGTATTTATTTTAAAGACTAAGACAGCCTATTTTCTACCCTAAAATGCTCAAGGATGACCGAGATACCTTTCTTTAGTAGGAATACCTCTTCTAAAGATTTAGGGTAGCTAAGAGGTGGAATGGATATAGATGAAGAAATTGGAATCAGAAAGAACTGAGTTCAAATCCAATCTCAGACACTCATGTGATCCTAAACAAGTCACTTAACCATTATCTGCTTCAGTTTCCTCATCTGTAAAATGGAGATAATAGCAACACCAGACTCCTAGAGTTGTGAGGATCAAATGAGATAACATCTGTAAAGCACTCCATTATCATTATAGTGTCATACAAATGCTGGCTATTGCCATTATTATTTATCAATTAGCCATCCCCAAAAGAATAGCATTAAGAAGTGTTGCTAACAATTTATTTGAGTAGATGCCCATTAGCTGAATAAATTATGATATATGAATGTAATGGAATAAGATTATTCTATAAGAAATGATGAGCAGGCTGATTTCAAAAAGGCCTGGAAAGACTTACATGATACTAAGTGAAGCGAATGGAATCAAGAGAACATTGTAAATAGCAACAAGATTATGTGATAATCAACTGTGATGGGCTTGACTATTTTTTACAATGAGATGAATGAAGGCAATTCCAATAGACTAGTGATAGAGCTAATAGAGAGAGCTATCCACATCCAGAGAGAGAGCTATGCAGACTGAATGTGGATCAAAGCACATTATTTCCTTTTTTAAATTGTTTTTGTTTGTGGCTTTTTTTCATTCTTGTAGTTTTTTTTCCCCTTTTGATCTGATTTTTCTTGCACAGCAAGACAAATATGGAGATATGATTAGAAAGACTATGTTTTGAACCTATATCATATTGCTTGATGTCTTGGGAAGGGAAGAAAAGGGAGAGATGCAGAAAAAATTTTGAACAGAAGGTTTTGCAAAGGTGAATGTTGAAAACTATTTTTGTATATCTTTGGAAAAATAAAATATTATTTAAAAAGAAATTTACATGATAATTTTGTTGTATATTTGAAAGGAATATAAAATTGTACATAGTAGATTTGCAGTTCATTATTGTACCATGTTATAGAAATGATTGTTTTATTCCATAAATTAAAAAATAAAATAACAATTTTAAAATTTTCTTTATAGAAGGGAAAGGGACCTGTATGTACAAGAATGTTTGTGGCAGCCCTCTTTGTAGTGGCCAAAAACTGGAAAGTGAGTGGATGCCCATCAATTGGAGAATGGCTGAATAAATTATACTATATGAATATTATGGAATATTATTGTTCTGTAAGAAATGACCAACAGGATGATTTCAGAAAGGCCTGGAGAGACTTACATGAACTCATGCTGAGTGAAATGAGCAGGACCAGGAGATCATTATATACTTCAACAACAATACTATATGATGATCAATTCTGATGGATGTGGCTATCTTCAACAATGAGATGAACCAAATCAGTTCCAATAGAGCAGTGATGAACTGAACCAGTTACACCTAGCAAAAGAACTCTGGGAGATGACTATGAACCACTACATAGAATTCCCAATCCCTCTATTTTTGTCTGCCTGAATTTCTGACTTCCTTCACAGGCTAATTGTGCACTATTCTCACTCTCTAATTTTACAGATGGGACACTTGTACAGCAAATAACTGTTTGGACATGTATACATATATTGTATTTAACTTATACTTTAGTATATTTAACATGTATTGGTCAACCTGCCATCAGGGGGAAGGGGTGGGGGGAAAAGTTGGAACAAAAGGTTTTGCAATTGTCAATGCTGAAAAATTACCCATGCATATATCTTGTAAATAAAAAGCTCTAACAGCTTATTATTCCATGTCTATGTTGGAAATTCTCAGGGTACATGAGTAGCCAAGGTTATAAACAGTCTTTTTTTTTTTTTTTTTTCTACTGGAGGATTTTTTTTTTTAATTTTTTATTTTATTTTATAATTATAACATTTTTTGACAGTATATATGCATGGGTAATTTTTTACAACATTATCCCTTGCACTTACTTCTATTCAGATTTTTTCCCTTCCTCCCCCAACCCCCTCCCCCAGATGGCAAGCAGTCTTATATATGTTAAATATATTACAGTATAATTTAGATACAATATATGTGTGTAGAACCAAATTTTTTGTTGCACAGGAAGAATTGGATTCAGAAGGCAAAAATAACAGTTTACATTCATTTCCCAGTGGGTTATAAACAGTCTTAAGGCAATATCCCAAGTGGAGCCCCTTTTGTAACTTGGAGGTCTGCCTCAAATGATCTTCAACTTATTGTTAGAAGTTAAACCTGAACAGTGTCCTGGGCAGCCAGTGACTGGATAGAAAGTCGGGAAGACTCATATTCCTAAATTCAAATCCAGTCTAAGACACTTATTAGTTGTGTGACCCTGGGTAGGTCACTTAACCCTCTTTGTCTCATCTGTAAAATGACCAGGAGAAGGAAATGGCAGATCAGTCCAGTGTCTCTGGCAAGAAAACTCCAAATAGAGTCACAAAGAGAGAGACATGCCTAAAGCAGTTGAACAACAGCAATGAACAATATCCTGGTGGACAAGCATATCCTATGGACCAAGTCTGAGAAAGCAGGCTGAGAAAAGTTTCAGTTGAGAGAGTGAGCATAATTTATCTTGGATGCATGCACAGATTTCCATTATATAATACACAATTATTATTTTGAGGTTCATAATTATCTTTGATAAAAATATTATAAATATATACATTTTGTGGCTAAAGGAATTGCAGCTCAGAGAGGTCCTATTCAGCCAATAACCATTTATCAAGCACCTATTATGTGCCAGACATAATAGGGATGTGAAGAAAGGCTACACATCTGCATCCAGAAAGAGAACTATGGAGACTGAATGTGGATCAAAGCTACTCTTTTCACTTTTTTGGGAGGTTTTTTTTTTTTTTTGTTTTGTTTTGTTTTGTTTTGTTTTTTCCTTGTGGTTTTCCTCTTTTGTTCTGATTTTTCTTTTACAACATGACTGATATGGAAATATGTTCAAAATTATTGGCAGATCAGATTGCTTGCTATCTTGGGGAGATAAGAAAAAGAGGGAGAAAAATTTGGAGTGCAAAATCTTACAAAAATGAAAGTTGAAAACTATTTTTAAATGTAATTAGAAAAATGAAATGCTGTTGACATTAAAAACAAATAAAGGCAAAAGACAATCCCCACTCTCCAGGAATTTGCCATCTGATAGGGAAGATAATATAGAAACAAGAAACCAGATATAGACAGGATAAAATGGTAATGAAGTCATACGATCTGGAAAATACCTTAAAGACCACTGAATCCAATTTGTTCATTTTACAAATAAGAAAGAGAGTAGAGTGACTTGCCTCAGATCACACAGCTAGTAAGTGATAGAAATGGGATTTGAACTAAGGTCTTCCTGAAATTTAATTTTAACACTGTCCATCCATGCCATACTATTGTTCCTTCCCCTTCCTACCCTAACCTTAACCCTGCTTAAAAGTGAAAGAATAGGTAAAGAAAATTCCTCACTAAAAACTTCCTATACTAATGAAATTACAGATATGGTTAAACAAGTATTACTCTAATTATAGACATGAGAGAAAAAGAAAAAGACAGAGAGAGAGAGAGACAGAGACAGAGACAGAGAGACACATACACACACACAAGAGATAGAGATAGAAACAGAGAGAAGGGGAAGAGAGGGAAAGGGAGAGAGGGAGAGGGACAGGGAGGGAGGAAGAGGGAGAAGAGAAAGAGTTCTTACATCTTACTGATGTTATTAACTAGCAGAGTTGTTCAGTCAGTTTTTAGTTGTGTCCAACTCTTCATTACCCTATTTGGAGTTTTCTTGGCAAAGACACTGAAGTAGTTTCCTTCTCCAGCACATTTTACAGATAAAGAAATTGAGACAGAATTAAGTGACTTGCTCAGGGTCATACTAGCAGTGTATGAAGCCAGATTTGAAGCTAGGAAGATGAGTTTTCCAGACTCCAGGTGCTACACTTCATTCACTATACTACCTAGCTGCCCTGAACTTGTTCAGAATACCTGGTTTGTAAATACAAGCTTAATATCTTTTGACATTGATTAGATTTGATTTACATTTTCAATATAAAATTGAAATCCATCAGCATTTCAAGTCAAAAACATGCTGTACAAATGCTGAATGGGCCCCTCTGGATCAATGGAATTGTAGTAAGATGCTTCCTGGCAGTAGGGTTCTTTCAGTCATAGAACAGTATTCATTTAATTTCCTGATATTTAACACTCTTCTAATCAACACATTCTGATGCCTTCCCAGTCCTGTCTCTCAGAGAAGTCTCCAGGAGAGGTCACTATGTCATACCATACACTCTGGGAATTTTGTCCTGATGGGAAAGGAGCTCACATTAATTATCAAAACACATAGGTTAAAATGTGAAAAAATTTCCCCATCTTTCAGAGAAAATGAAATTGTTATTCATGAATAACAAAGAATAAGCATCATGTCAGTTGAAGAACTGGAGTGAGCAGTGAAGGAAACGAGTGCACAATCATTTTCTCTTATGTATGTTAGAGAAAATTAGTAACATAAGAAGTTAGGCAAAAATCCCAATGAGAGTTCTGAGGTCTAGGTTTAATCCTGGTGTTACTACTGGACAGTTATCCAACTTTACTAGTTAAACAAGCTAGTTATTTGTCTTCTCTGGGCTTCAAGTGTCCCATCTGTAAAATTAGAGAGTGAGAATAGGCATTTCTCTTCCAACTTAATATTCTGTGGTGCTAAGAAATGTGTGACTGTTGATGAGAAGTTTGCTTTTGCTCACAATTAGTTCTTTCTGGTGTTTCGGTGTTTCAGAAACATATAATTACTAAAAGACTAAATGATCAATATTATTTCAATATGAGAAAGTGGACTCTTAAAAAAAAAAAACAACCCCAAATCAAAATAGAGAAGGAAGCATAATTCCATTGAGTAGGATTTACTTTGGGGAAAAAAAGACAGCATTTGCTTTTATCCAGTTAAGTTAAGGCAGAGATCCAATTATAAAAAGCAAATAATATTAATTAAAAAAAACTAAAAGGAAAATCAGATCCTAATTCCCTCCTGCTGTTGATATTTTGGGGACTTAGTTATGTCTAAGATTACATACTTCCCTCCTCCTCCTGCAGATTTGGGAGAAGAATCCAACAAAACAATTCACAGGATGCCTCAGCTAGGGCACATGTGTAGTAGTGACAGCTGAACGGGGTGGAGGCAGTGAGCGCAAGAACCTTTTATGAGAACAGAAAATAGTCAGCTACTCACCGGTGGTCTCTTCCAAACAAACTGGATGGGGAACTTCTGGCTGTAGAACAGAGAGGTCTCATTGGGAGGAAAATCAGGATCCACATACAGAACCTTCTTTTCTAGACATTTCTTGTGTAGTTGCTCAAAAGTCTTCTCCTTCACTCCAATAATAGGGAAATTTCGGCTGATAATAGCTGAATAGATGCCCCCAGAATTCACCCCACCTGCATCGGTGGTCGGATTATGGACCGGAGAAGGAACCAGTCCTGGGGAAAGTGGCCCAGCCCTTGTCGGCTGAGCCACTGAAGCTTTAATAACTGTTGGCATCACTGGCCAATTAAGAAGGAAAAAACGTTTTTGAAAGAGATGAAGATAGTGTTACCTCCAAAGAAAGGAAGCAGCAGAAAGAGGAAGTTAGTGCTGCTCAACCGAAGGCTTTGTCCTTTGAGAGACACCGTCAACATTGAGACTTCAGAATTTTAAAACCCTCTGGAAGGTGGTTCTGCATATATGTCCATCCCAAATAGCTTAGTGTGACCACATGGCCCCTTGTAGCCAGGCTTTTTTTTTTTTTTCTGATCAAGAAACAAGAAAAGTCACTTTTATCTCAGGGGTTCTTAGCAGGAGCATGTATGCCAGAGAGAAGGAGAGCGTTTGTGCGTGTCTGTAGCAGGGACCCAGAGAAGCTTGAGCCAGGACAACTAAAAATAAACATGAAGAAAGTTAATGCATGTGAGCCTAAGAGAGAGGCAAGCTTTTCTAAGTTGTCTTATTACAGAAAAGAGTGACCTGGCTAGGGAAATTTCTGAGCCTATATCACCATGGAGCAATATTTTCATAGAAAGGGGAAATAGTATGCTTGAAATTAGCAAAGGAAGCAATTGACTAAGAACAATTGCTGAGGTGTCATTGAACAGGAAACAGTGCCATCTAATAACTAATTCGTGAAAACCTATAACAAGAAAAGAGAGCAAGAAAAATGTTGAGTTCTTGAATTCTAGAGAAATATATTCTCTAAGAGAATGTAAATTTTTCATTTCTAACACTAATGAGATAGCACAATGCTATCTGGAGTTAATGACTAAGTGATGCAATAGATAGAGCACTGGGCTAAACTAGAAAAACTCAATTATGTGAATTCAAATCTGGCCTCAGACATTTACTAGCTGTGTGACTCTGGGCAAGTCACTTCATCTGGTTGCCTCAGTTTCCCCATCTGTAAAGTGAGCTGAAGAAGGAAATAGCAAAGCACACTAGTATCCTAAAAAAATAAAACAAACAAACAAAAAAAACAACCAAGTAGAATAACAAAGAATTGGACATGACTGAAAAACAAGTGAACGACAAAATCTGGAGATGGAATCGGTTTGGTGGGATTATCTTAGTTTGGAAGGCTCTGCATGCAGGCTGAGCTTCTTAGCTAAGAAAACTTTCCCTCCTGAGGAATTTATAATCAAAGAAAAACTAGAGAACAGTATGAAACAAAATGAACAACTTTGATTACATTAAATTAAAAAGGCTTTGCTCAAACAAAACCAACAGAAAACCAGATTAAAAGGCAAGTACAGAGCTGGGAAAAAAATCTTTAAGACCAGTATTTCTGATAAAGGTCTCATTTTTAAAATATATAAAGAACTATGTCAAATTTATAAGACTACAAACCATTCCCCCTTTGATAAATGGTCAAAGGATATGAATAGACAATTTTCAGATGAAGAAATTAAAGCCATCTATAATTGTATGAAAAATGTTCTAAATGAATATTGATGAGAGAAATGCAAATTAACAGAACTCTGAGGTACCACCTCACATCTCTCAGATTGCCTAAGATGATAGGAAAAGATAATGATAAATGCTGGAGTGGATATGGGAAAACTGGGACACTGTTGGTGAAGTTGTGAAATGATCAAACCATTCTGGAAAACAATTTGGAACTATGCCCAAAGGGCTATACCTTTTTTTTTTTTTTTTTTTTTTTTTTTTAAAGTAGGTGTTTCCAAACTTTTTTTTTTTTTTTAAATTTTTTATTTTATTTTATAATTATTACATTTTTTGACAGTACATATGCATGGGTAATTTTTTACAACATTATCCCTTGCACTTACTTCTATTCAGATTTTTTCCCTTCCTCCCCCAACCCCCTCCCCCAGATGGCAAGCAGTCTTATATATGTTTAATATATTACAGTATAATTTAGATACAATATATGTGTGTAGAACCGAATTTTTTGTTGCACAGGAAGAATTGGATTCAGAAGGTAAAAATAACAGTTTACATTCATTTCCCAGTGTTCCTTTTCTGGATGTAGCTGGTTCTGTCCATCACTAATCAATTCGAATTGGATTAGCTCTTCTCTATGTTGAAGAAATCCACTTCCATCAGCATACATCCTCGTACAGTATCATTGTTGAAGTGTATAATGATCTTCTGGTTCTGCTCGTTTCACTCAGCATCAGTTGATGTAAGTCTCTCCAAGCCTCTCTGTATTTCTCCTGTTGGTCATTTCTTATAGAACAATAATATTCCATAACATTCATATACCATAGTTTACCCAACCATTCTCCAATTGATGGACATCCATTCATCTTCCAGCTTCTAGCCACTATGAAAAGGGCTGCCACAAACATTTTGGCACATACAGGACCCTTTCCCTTCTCTAGTAGTTCCTTGGGGTATAAGCCCAGTAGTAGTATGGCTGGGTCAAAGGGTATGCACATTTTGATAACTTTTTGGGCATAATTCCAGATTGCTCTCCAGAATGGTTGGATTCTTTCACAACTCCACCAACAATGCATCAGTGTCCCAGTTTTCCCACAGCCCCTCCAACATTCATCGTTATTTGTTCCTGTCATCTTAGCCAATCTGACAGGTGTGTAATGATACCTCAGAGTTGTCTTAATTTGCATTTCTCTGATCAATAGTGATTTGGAACACTCTTTCATATGAGTGGAAATAGTTTTAATTTCATCATCTGAAAATTGTCTGTTCATATCCTTTGACCATTTATCAATTGGAGAATGGCTTGATTTCTTATAAATTAAAGTCAATTCTCTGTATATTTTGGAGATGAGGCCTTTATCAGAATCTTTAACTGTAAAAATTTTTTCCCAATTTGTTACTTCCCTTCTAATCTTGTTTGCATTAGTTTTGTTTGTGCAGAAACTTTTTAATTTGGTGTAATCAAAATGTTCTATTTTGTGATCAATAATGGTCTCTAGTTCTCCTTTGGACACAAACTCCTTCCTCCTCCACAAGTCTGAGAGGTAAACCATCCCATGTTCCTCCAATTTATTTATGATTTCGTTCTTTATGCCTAAATCTTGGACCCATTTTGATCTAATCTTAGTATGTGGTGTTAAATGTGGGTCCATGCCTAGTTTCTGCCATACTAATTTCCAGTTTTCCCAGCAGTTTTTGTCAAATAATGAATTCTTATCCCAAAATTTGGGATCTTTGGGTTTGTCAAAGATTAGATTGCTATTTTTATTCACTATCTTGTCCTGTGAACCTAACCTATGCCACTGATCAACTAGTCTATTTCTTAGCCAATACCAAATGGTTTTGGTGACTGTTGCTTTATAATATAGCTTTAAATCAGGTACACTTAGACCACCTTCCTCTGACTTTTTTTTCATTAGTTCCCTTGCAATTCTCGACCTTTTATTCTTCCATATGAATTTTGTTGTTATTTTTTCTAGGTCATTAAAATAGTTTCTTGGGAGTCTGATTGGTATAAGGGCTATACCTTTTGACCCAGCAGTGCCACAATTGAGTCTGTATCCTGAGAAAATCAAAGAAGGAAAATGACCCACGTATGCAAAAATGTTTATAGCAATTCTTTTTGTGGTAGCAAAGAAATGGAAAATGAGTAGATGCCCAATTGGGGAATAGCTGAACAAGTTGTGGGTATGAAGGTAATGAAATAACAAGCTGATTTTAGAAAGGCCTGGAAAGATTTATATAAACTGATGCTGAGTGAAACAAGAAGAACCAGGAATACATTGTACACAGTAACAATAAGAATATGTGATGATCAACTATGAAAGAGTTGTTTTTCTCAGTGGTTCAGTGATCCAAAGCAATCCCAATAGACTTTGGACAGAAAATGCCGTCTGCATCCAGAAAAAGAACAAAGGAGTCTGAATGTAAATCAACACATGCTATGTTCACTTCTTTTTTCTGTTTTTTTTTTTTCCTCTCACATAGTTTTTCCCTTTTGCTCTGATTTTTCTCTCCCAACATGATTCCTAAAGCAATGTGTATTAAAAATAAATAAATTTACTAGAGAAATAAAGAAAAAGAGAAAATTCTCCCTCCCACTCATGTTTATGTGATCTCCCTGGGACAGTCAACTCTGGCAGCTCAGCCAAAATGCACAGTAAAGCGGATCACACTTGATTTCTCAGGAACCCCATTTTAGAGATTTTAGGGAATGGCATTCTGAACAAACTGGTCAGTCAATGCAGGACAAAAGCCTCAAATAAGATCATAGCTATTTGGCTGACAGATTTACCCCCACATTTACCCCATATGTCATCAATCAACAGACAAGTATTTATTTAAATTTTGACTATATCTCAGAAATTGTGCTAAGTGCTAAAGATACAAATTCAAGGAATGAGACAATTTCTCCTAGGAAGAAGCTTTCTTACTTTCTTTTTTATTAAAAGCTTTTCATTTTTAAAACATATGCATGGATAATTTTTCAACATTGACTCTTAACAAAACCTTGTGTTCCAATATTTTCCCCTCCTTCCCTCCATCCCTTAAATGGCAAGTAATCCAATATATGTTAAACATGGTAAAAATATATGTAAAATCAAATATATGCTCATATATTTATACAGTTATTTTACTGCACAAGAAAAATCAGATTAAAAAGGAAAAGATGAGAAAAAATAAAATGCAAGCAAACAACAACAAGAAGAGTGAAAATGCTATGCTGTGATTCATCCACAGTTCCCACAGTCCTTTCTCTGGGTGTAGATGGCTCTCCATCACAAGACCATTAGAACTGGCCTGGATCATCTCATTGTTGAAGAGAGCCATCCATCAGAACTGATCATTGTATAATCTTCTTGTTGCCATGTACAATGTTCTCTCTCTCTCTTTTTTTTTTTTTTTTTAAATTTTAGGCTGGGGTTAAGTGACTTGCCCAGGGTCACACAGCTAGGAAGTGTTAAGTGTCAAACTCAGGTCCTCCTGAATTCAAGGCTGGTGCTCTATCCACTGCGCCACCTAGCTGCCCCTACAATGTTCTCTTGATTCTGCTCATTTCACTCAGCATCAGTTCATGTAAGACTCTCCAGGCCTCTCTGAAGTCATCCTGCTGATCGTTTCTTATAGAACAATAATATTCCATAACATTCATATACCACAACTTATTCAGCCATTCTCCAACTGATGGGAATCCTCTCTGTTTCCAGTTCCTTGCCACTTCAAAGAGGGCTGCCACAAATATTTTTGCACATGTGGGTCCCTTTCCCTCCTTTAAGATCTCTTTGGGATATAAGCCCAGTAGTAACCCTGCTGGATCAAAGAGTATAAACATTTTGATAGCCCTTTGGACAAAATTCCAAACTGAGAAGCTTACTTTCTAATGGAGAGAGACAAATACACTTATAAGTATATGTTGAATAAAAATAAAAGAATACAAATTCATAATGCAAAAAAATGTAAAAGAGAGGG
Organism: Sminthopsis crassicaudata; assembly: GCF_048593235.1. Taxonomy (NCBI): domain Eukaryota; kingdom Metazoa; phylum Chordata; class Mammalia; order Dasyuromorphia; family Dasyuridae; genus Sminthopsis; species Sminthopsis crassicaudata. The sequence continues at coordinate 272,633,736 of NC_133618.1, read as the reverse complement.
CACTAGCAGTTGAAAAGATTAGAAAAGGGTTCAGGTAGAAGGCCCACATTGTTCATCTTTCCTTCTGGAAGAGGACCAATGACATGACCCTCATGATGTCTTCACGATGCATGTGAATTGGATTTAAGTGAGGCAAAGCTGCACAAAGTGGTCAGCTTCCTTCAGTCATCAAGTCCAGTGGTAAGACAAGAGTCAAGATGTCTAGTAATGCCCCAGGATGACATGGATGACCTTTGCCTTTCTAAATTAGGGCCTTTCCCAGTTTTCAGTTTGTCTAAGACCATGCCCTCTCTCAATGACTAAGGGCTAGTTAAGAATTGAGCCAAAAGATGATCTAATTTACCATTAAAGAATATCGTCGTTGTTGTTTATTCTTCTTGAAGCCAATTACATCACAATGCCTTGACTTGTGAGTGACTCATCTTGAAGGAAGAGAGAGATTCTGTGAAGCAAATTTGACAAATGAATGAATGCATTGAAAGCATGGTGATCTATGGCTACTACAAAGAAACAGAGAGATGATATCGAGCATCATGTATGAGGAACAGAAACACCAATTTATCTGAATTACAGTGTGTGGGAGGGGGAGTAATATCCAACAAGGCTGGAAAGATAGATTGGGGGGGGGAAATTGGGAAAAGCTTTGAAAGTTTTTATAAAGAGTTTATTTTGCCCTAGAGACAATAGGGAGTCACTGGAGTTTATTGAGTAGGGAAGCAGTAACATGGTGAGATCTTTGCTAAAGGAAAATCACTTTTGACAACAGAATATAGGAAGTATTAGAATCAGGAGAGACTTGTGGAGGGAGACCAATGAGGAAGCTATTGCAATTAACCAAGTGAGATGGTCGGAACTAAGATTGTAGCCATGTGAGAAGAGAAAGGATCTCAGAAACAAGATATGTATGGTATATATGAACATATATTCATATACTACAACTTGCTCAGCCATTCCCCAGTTGATGGGCATTCCCTCAATTTCCAATTTTTTGCTACCACAAAAAGGGCTTCTATAAATACTTCAACACACACATATATATATATATATATTTTCTGTCTAGAATTTAAAGCTCATATTATTATTATTCCTTTCCTTCTAGTTTTCTTACATATTATTCTTTTCCATACAACTTACCATCTAGCTATAATGACCAATCTGCTGTTATGTGCTGTTAGAGCACATGCTCTAACTCCCATCTCTGTGTCTTTCCCTTGGCTTCCTTCAATACTCAAAACTCATTCTTTTCATCTAAGGATCTTGACAAGAAGTGCTATAGCCAGCTTTAATCTTTCTTAAGTCTAGACAATTAACAAAACAAGGAATCAGTCCTGTTTTGTAGCTGATTTCTGAGGTGTAAATGATCACATAGAAGATTTAACAATTGATTAGGGTAGACTTCAAAGTATCTCCCTGTGTATGGGAAATTCCCAGTTTGGAAAATGCAAATCAAAAACTTATCTATAATTGAGAATATCAAGAGGTTCTCCACAACCTTGAGAAACTAAGTGATTTCCCATGGTCCCATAGCTAGTGTGTGTCTGATGTGGAACTTGATGTAAGACTTCCTGGTTCTGAGGTCAACTTTCCAACTATGATGTCATGCTGGCCCTCATGTTTGTATAGAGCTCAAATATAAATTATTTCTAAGCAATATCTTGACTTATCTAATTTTTAGGGTTATGAACTAAAAAGAGCTGATAGATTCTTTTCCATGTGAGGAAGAATCTGAGTAATTGCTGAAAACCAGCAAATGGCAGCAAAAAGATGGCCTGCAGCTTAATGATATCATCTAGCTAGGAGCTGATATCCAGTCCTTAAGGGATGAGCAAGTGCAGCATTGGAATAGAGAGGGATTTGGGACACAAACCTTGGAGCATGAGTTGCCTCAGTTAGGCATATTCCCTATGAATATATCTTTCCCTTAGCCATACATTCTCCTCTCGCTAGTGGTATAAGAATCTATGGGATGAAGAATCTTTAGGCATATTGAGAGATGAAAATTTCCATGCTATTTAATTAAATGTCTTTGGCTTTGAAAAAAAACAACCAAAAAACCCAAGTTATATCTTGATGTCTGAAGTATAAGTTATGAGCTGGGCTCAGAACTGGAAAGGAAGAAAATGGTCTGGATTGCCTTTGAATTATGCATTTTTAAAAATGATGTCATGATTCTCTCCCCCCCCCCCCAAAAGGCCCATCTTTTTTTCCTCTGTCTTGTTCTTTCTAATTTTATTTTTCATCCCTACCAAATTTCTTTTTTTTTTTTAAATTAAAGCTTTTTATTTTCAAAATATTTACATGGGCGGGGTGGGGGGAGGTGGTGGTGCTAAGTGGCACAGTGACTAGAGCACTAGCCCTGAAGTCAGGAGGACCTGAGTTCAAATTTGACCTCAGACATTTAATACTTCCTAGCTGTGTGACTCTGGGCAAGTCACTTAATCCCAATTACTTCAGGAAAATATATATACATGGATAATTATCGACATTCACCACTACAAAACCCTGTGTTCTAATTTTTTTTCCTCCTTCCCTTTCCCCCATCCTCTCCCCCAATTAGCAAGTGATCCAATATATGTTAAGCATGTGCAATTCCTCTGTATATATTTCCACAATTATCTTGCTATACAAGAAAAATCATTTCAAAAAGGGGAAAAATGAGTAAGAAAAAAAATGCAAGCAAACAACAACAAAAAGAGTGAAAATACTATGTTGTGGTTCACATTCAGTTCCCACTGTCCTCTCTCTGGATGCAGATGGCTTTCTTCACCATAAGACCATTGGAATTGAAGACCCATCTTTCTGATATCAATATTATTCACCAGTGAGCAGTGATCTCTGGGCCCTTAATTGAGAGTGGGAGTAACATAATGGGAAAGGATCATCCTTGGAGTTAAGAAGACCTGAGTTCCAGTTCTGTCTGTGTGGTCATGGGTAATTCATCTAATCTCTCAGAATCTTAGGCAACTCTCTAAGACTTTAAATTACAAAGATATCAATAATCTTCATTCCTGAATGGAGCTTCCACATTGGGAGTTCCCTATATAGCTAAAATCATAGGTTCAGGTCAGGAAAAAAAATCTGGAAACACATAGTTACAAATTATGAAATATCATGCTCTTCAACAAAAGCTGTTTCCTTCAAAGAGCAATGGGAAGGTACATGGCAGGCAGGAGCAGACAATAAATAGATCTTACATTACAAATAGGGAATAGTGAAGAAGTGACATAAAAATAGAATCAGAGAAATAGGTAACTGAAAAAGCATGAGCTAAATATACAGAGGGATAACTGAAGGGAAGGGAACCTGCATTTATTAAGCTCCTACTATGTGCAAGGCACTGTATTAAATGCCTTACAAATATAATCTCACTGGACCTTCACAAGAACCTTGAAGGTGCTATTTTAAAAATTATTATTATAGTTTTTATTTACTAGATATATGCATAGGTAATTTTACAGCATTGACAATTGTCAAACCTTTTGTTCCAATTTTTCCCCTCCTTCCCCGCCCCCATGGCAGGTTGACCAATACATGTTAAATATGTTAAAGTATAAATTAAATACAATATATGTATACATGTCCAAACAGTTGTTTTGCTGTACAAAAAGAATCGGACTTTAAAATAGTGTACAATTAATCTGTGAAGGAAATAAAAAATGCAGGCGGACAAAAATAGAGGGATTGGGAATTCTATGTAGTGGTTCATAGTCATCTCCCAGAGTTCTTTCACTGGGTGTAGCTGGTTTAGTTCATTTCTGCTCTATTGGAACTGATTTGGTTCATCTCATTGAAGAGGGCCACGCCCATCAGAATTGATCATCATACAGTATTGTTGTTGAAGTATACAATGACTTCCTGGTCCTGTTCATTTCACTCAGCATCAGTTCATGTAAGTCTCTCCAGGCCTTTCTGAAATCATCCCGTTGGTCATTTCTTACAGAACAATAATATTCCATAATATTCATATACCACAATTTATTCAGCTATTCTCCAATTGATGAGCATCCACTCAGTTTCCAGTTTCTGGCCACTACAAAGAGGGCTGCCACAAACATTCTTGCACATACAGGTCCCTTTCCCTTCTTTAAGATCAAAGGTGCTATTTTTAATCCCCTTTCACATCCGAGGAAACTGAGGCTAACAGAGATTAATTGACTTGTCCAGGATCATATCACTACTAAGTATCTAAGACCATATTTGAATTCAAGTCTCTCTTGATTTTGGACCTGGGACTCTTCACTATTAGTTGTCTAACGGTCAGCCTGCGTATTTCATTGGTAACCACATAATGATAAAAGATCTAGAGAAGGCCCATAGTATCTCCTTATGTGTTGTATTTATGGGAGGATATGGATAAGCATTCTATAAGACAGGCAGGCATGGAGGGGCTGTGAGTCAACAAGACTCACCAAACACATATTAAGTACCTACTTGTGCAGGTGCTGGGAAAAATGCAAAGTTTAAATTCTCATAGGTTCTCATAGAATTTATAGTCTAGAAGAGGGATAAGACATAAACAGAAATAATTAGTATTGGAGAGAATATTCACATTAGGGAGATAACAGATCCCTTACAATATACAAACAAGTGCAATAATTATAGGTGAACCACAGAATTTTAGGGCTAGAAGGGATGAAATGGAGAAAAAGCAACAATAGCAGCAACAACAACCTGCATTTATGAAATACCTACTATGTTCTAGGCACTATGCTAAGTGGTGGAAACTACCCAGATGAAATGAAAATTCCTGCCTTCTTGCAGCTTATGTTCCAGTGGAAAAAGATAAGACATAAAAGGAAGTAGGGAAAAACGGGGGAGGTGAAAGGGAATGTATTCTTCTGGAAGAATAGTGGAAAAATTAGCAGAAAGAGTTTGGAGGGGAGCTTGGAGAGGAGTAAAAACTTTATTAAATGATATGATTTAGGAGAATTTAGGCACCAAATGTGTTTAGGATTTAGTACCAAATGAGACTGATGTTCAGGCCCCAAATGTTGGGGTTTGGTCGTAGGAAGAATTCACAATAGCCATTCTCCTTGGCAAAAGGTTTGTTTAGGAGAAGTGATTATGGTCAAAATGAAAAGAAACAATAGACACCAGGAAAGGTCACTATGAAACAGAGTTGGGAAAACATAACAATTAACAATGGGAAAGACAAGCTCCCTAGTGGAACTCATAATTAATTTGGAAAAAGGGAACACCCCATGAGGCTGAATGCCCTTAACTTGCAGACAAAATCCATAGAGGAATTTAGCACCCTAAAAGAATTAGTTAGCTATAAAAAGGAGAAAGACACCATGAGGTATGGTGAGGGGGATGAGAAGAGAAGACACCATTATGACATGGGGGAAGGAGGGGAGAGATACCACAAGGCAGAGTGTCATGGCAGGCTAAAACCCCAAAAGGGATTCAGCAAAGACAGCATGGGCCACATTTATAGGAAAAATTTAATCTCAAGGATTGGACATAACTTGGATTTCTGGTGGGGCTGCTCATGACCTCCATAGAGCATAGGACTATGAGATTCAACTGATACCCACCAAATGCCTTCCTTGCCTCAGGAGTAATTTTATCAATATTTGAGACTCTCTCTGATAACCCCACTTAGTGACCCAGGACCTCATCATTAAATGCTTACTATATGCTAGCAATGGGCTAAATGCTAAGGATATAAATAGAAAATGAAGATGCTTTTCATTCTCAAGGAGGTCCCATTTTAAATGATGGAGGAAATACATCAAGGAAGGCACTTATTCATGTTCAGTTCATGTCAGAAGGAAAGACCAGGGAGGTCTCAGGTTCTGGCAAGGAAAGTGACGGGACAGATGATAAGGCCATGAAGACTTTAGGGAGTAATGGTGGGGCAGATGGTGTATGATCAATAGAGAATGGGGTCAAGGGTCAGAATGAAGTGGGGCTCATCTAATATGGTCTTCATTTTACTGATGAGGAAACTGAGACCCATAGAGGTACAATAATCTCTTTAAATTCATACAATTAGTTAATGGCACTTAAATCTAGGTGTCCAGACCACAGAGGTACAATCATCTCTTTAAGTATATACAATGTTAATGGCACTTAAATCTAGGTGTTCAGACTCCATCGAGGGCTTGGCTCATACAAAGTGAGAGCATGCTTCTTTGGACGTGAACGGTTTGGTGAGCACTTATCTAGGGGTCCTTAAGAAAAAGGCAACGAGGGTCATCTTTTGCTTCAGCCTTTAATCACTGGATGGGCGTTGTCTCAGACCCAGGAAAGACCTTGGCTTAAAAAGGCCCAAGTGTCCCATGGCATCCTGGACCCTCACTAGTAGCCTTGACCTATGTCTTAACAATGGGTTCTGATGACTGGAAGAAAGAGTGAGCTGATGACTTTGCACATAGCCCTGCCTCACAGAAATCCTATTCATTTGCAGGTTGAAACATCTCTCTCCTGATGTCATCGCTTCTTTTTGAGAATGAAGAGGAACAAGAATCTCAGGGCTCTTCACTGTAATATCTACGGATCCCTTTCAACCTCATTCAACAAGTATGCATTAAATACTTCCTATGTATGGAGCACTATGCTAGATGACTATGAAACCTACAGAGTTTAGATAAGACTTGATGCTCAATGAACTTAATTATAATGTTTAAGAGCCCTAAATGGCACTGTTTAGAGATCTTTGCTCCCTCTTAACCATCCTCATCAAGTATGTGTTAAGTACCTACCCTCCCGGATGACTAGGAAAGATATAGAGAAAATAAGTTATAACATAGGAGGAGGAGAAGACATAAACACAAATAATCAATGCAATGTTATATGATAAATATATTTGAAAGTTATAGAATTAAATTCTATGCAAAAAAACAAGGGAAAAGATTGTATTTGACTAGAAAGATTGGAAAAGTCTTTCTTGAAAAGGTAAACTCCAAAGGATGGGTAGAGAAGAAAAGGGAAGGATGTTCCAGTTGTAGAAAGCAGTTTAAGTAAAGGTATCAAGTCAGGAGAATGCCTCCCTAGCTCAGAAAGTCCAACTACAAGAGAAAATATCAGCTACCAAGGGGAATAAATCTCTGAGAAGCAGCTGTCTCTTTTGGCAGTGTTTGCCATAGCAAACTTTGTGTCAAATGTAGACACAAGACACGTGGTTACAACATCTGACACCACTTTGTTAGATTCTAGAACACCGTGTCTTTTTTCTCCTATAATGTGACAAATATACCTGTGCACACATATGCATATATGCATGTTTATGCATGTACATATATACATGTCCACATATAACAAAGCATACATATAGATCCATTCACAATATACATCTACATATATGTGTGCACGTATTTTGTGTATATATGTATTACAGAACACTCAGCATATTCAACATTACTCCACTGATTATCATAAGTATAAAACAATTTCAGCCCAGAAATCTCATTAGCAGCTTCAGAGGAGAAAAGGAATTATTAGCAAAAGTCAGGTTGCTATTTGATTATAAATAAATAAATATATATGTATATATGTATGTATATACATGTATACATACATACATACCTATGCATGTGTGTATATATATGAACACTTATATGTCTGTGTATAAACAATGAATAAATATGCATATATCATGTACAGACATAGATATGTGTGTCAATATATAGATAGATAGATAGATACACAATCTGTATCTTTGTGTACATATGTATATATATGTAGATCTATATATAGAGATATACTATCTGTATCTCTGTGTAATATGTATACACACATATTACATATGTGTATCTATGTATATGCACAATCTATATCTTTGAATACACATATTATTTATATCCATGTTTATAGATATGATTTATATCTTTGTATATATATGTATATATACACGTAGATAAACTATCTTTATGTACATATATCAGGCATGATATGTGTGTTTATATATATTATACATATCTGTATCTTTGTATGTATCTATATCTATATACGTACACACGTACATATCTTTTATAATCAGATAGTTAATATTCTTTCCCCTTTGCCAATGGTTTGTTTTTTTTCCCATCAGGGCTGAAACATTATCTTATGAACATAATGGCCACTTGGGTATCCTGAATGTTCTGCAAATGGAAATCCTAGAAGCAGAGAGGAATGCCTGGTGTTCTCCTGGGAATTCCCTTACCCAGAAGGCTTTCAGAGGAATAGCTGACATGTGGCTGAACTCTTAAACTCCGGAAATTATTGAGTACCTTTGTGCTGCTTCTAATACCGAAAGTATTCTCGGTCTCCTTCAATGTAACATCCTGCCATCTGGAAAGAATCTGAAGGAATGGGGGGTATTTTACATACATACTGAACACTGAACTTACGTCTTGCCCAAGGCAACCAACATTGGAAAAGGCCACAAGGATTTAAAAATACAAATGCCAAATGCCAAAGCTCAATAGGGAGATACAAGATCAAATGGTATTTCCTTGTACCTAGAGTCTGGAGAAGCTTGAGAGATGTGAGCTAGCAGTTGGATGCCCTGGTTCAAGTGATGTACGGCATTCTTTTCTTCCTATGGTATCCACCTATATATATCAACAGTATATGATAAGCATTGTCGTTGAATAAAATAGATTTGAGCTCATAAGAGGAGTCCTCCTGACTCCAGGCCCAGCATTCTATCCACTATTCCTCCTCACTGCAATTTCAATATGGTGTGGTGGTGCAAAGAATGCTGAAATTAGGGTTAGAGGAGCTGAGTTTTTATTTCAACTCTGCCACTTCTTTGTATACTTGGGCTAGTCACTTAAATTCCCCAAATCTCACTGTCTTCATATCTAAAAATGAATTAGACTAGATGATTAGTGTGCTAGACCTTGAATCAGGAAGATATGAGCTCACTTACTTAGTTGTGCGACACTTACTAGTTATGTAATCCAGGCCATGTCACTTTACTCTGCCTCAGTTTCCTCATTTGTAAAAATGAACATGAGAAGGAAATGGCAGACTATTCCAATATCTCTGTTAAAAAAAAAACAAAACCCAAATGGGATCACAGAGTTGGATATGACTGAAAATGACTGAACAATAACAAAGTTTCTTTCCAGTGCTAAATCTACAATCCCACAACAATGTAGAAGTTAATCATTTTAGAGCACAAAGGGAGAGTAGACAATTATGCTAGTCTAGCCTTTTGATTTTAATAATTAAGCTAAAGTGCAAAGTGAAATGCTTTGCCCTAGATCATACAAAGTCTTTATTATTAGTAATATACAGATCCCAATAGTTATATATCTAAACATTCATTTTTGGGGTGTGTGTGTGTGTATGAAAATATCTGTTAAAATGTTCTTTATCTGACTCATCTAAATTCAGGACCCTGAAATTTCATAAAGAAAACCTAGGATTAAATATCATAGCAAGCAAAGCAACTGATTACTTAACAGCTGTGGAATTCCCTAGCCTTACACAGCTTTCTCTGTTGACTAGGTTTAGAAATATGATTAAGTATAAAACCCCCCCACAAAGAGTTAAGGAATAAATAATAAAAGCATAAAGACTAATAAAATCTTCCCTCCTCCAATCATCTCTCATGTAAAGCTTCTGTACATTGAGACAGGGTGGCAGAATAGAGGCAGAGAACTTGGATTTGAATCTTACACCATCTCTGAGATTAGGAACAAATTAATTCAGCTTTTCTAGGCTAGTTTCATTCTCTTTAAAATGAGGAGATAGTTTCTGAGTTCCTTTCCAGTTTCAGATCTGGGAGCCTATAAGAAGTGACCCAAAATGGGGGAATTTTCCTCAGGTAAAAACATATTTAGTCATTGTTGTTGTTCAGTCATTTTCACTTGTGTCCAGTTCTTCATGACCCTATTTGGGATTTTCTTGGCAAAACTACTAGAGTGGTTTACCACTTCCTTCTCCAGTTGACATGTCCAAAAATGACATTTGACAAATGAGGAAACTGAGACAAATAGATTGAAGTGACTTGCCCAGGATCACACAGCTGGTGTCTCAGATTTGAACTCAAAAAGATGAAGCATTCTGCCTCTAAGCTTGATGTTCTATCCACTGTTCCAACTAGCTGCCCATGTTCTCAATCTCTTCTTTCTAACATGATTCTTATAAATGGAATAATAGGCAATACTATGAGCCCAGTTGCTACTTAGTGTTTTCAATGGAGCACGAAGTACAAACCTGTAGTCTTAATCTCACTATTCAATTTTTTAAAAAAAGTTTTCTATCAAGTATTCAATATTTTTTCTTTTTTTCTGTTTTTTTATTATAGCTTTTTATTTACCAGGACATATGCATGGGTAATTTTTCATCATTGACAATTGAAAAACCTGTTGTTCCAATTTTTCCCTTCCTTCCTCCCACCCCCTCCCCTAGATGGTAGGAAGACCAATACATGTTAAATATGTTAAAGTATATGTTAAATACTATACATACATACATATATACATATATATGTATACATATATACACATATACACATACACACATATATACATATATATATATATATACATACACATGTCCATACAGTTGTTTTGCTGTACAAGAATCAGACTTTGAAATAACAAAGGAAATAAAAAATGCAGGCGGACAAAAACAGAGGGATTGGAAATACTATGTAGTGGTTCACACTCATTTCCCAGAATTCTTTCACTGGGTATAGCTGGTTCAGTTCATTACCACTCTATTGGAACTGATTTGGTTTATCTCATTGTTGAAGATGGCCACATCCATCAGAATTGATCATCATATAGTATTGTTGTTGAAGTATACAATGATCTCCTGGTCCTGCTCATTTCACTCAGCATCAGTTGATGTAAGTCTCTCCAGGCCTTTCTGAAATCATCCTGTTGATCATTTCTTACAGAAGAATAATATTCCATAACATTTATATACCACAATTTATTGATGGGCATCCACTGTTTCCAATTTCTGGCCACTACAAAGAGGGCTGCCACATTCTTGCAATACAGGTTCCTTTCCCTTCTTTAAGATCTCTTTGGGATATAAGCCCAGTACAAACACAGTTTGATAATTTTTTGAGCATAGTTCCAAATCGGTCTCCAGAATGGCTGGATGTATTCACAATTTCACCAACAATGTATCAGTGTCCCAGTTTTCCCACATCCCCTCCAACATTCATCATTATTTGTTCCTGCCATCTTAGCCAATCTGACAGGTGTCTAATGGTATCTCAGAGCTGTCTTAATTTGCATTTCTCTGATTAATAATGACTTGGAACATTTTTCATATGCCTAGAAATAATTTCAATTTCTTCATTTGAGAATTGTTTGTTCATATCCTTTGACCATTTATCAATTGGAGAATGGTTTGATTTCTTATAGAGTCAATTCTCTATGTATTTTGGAAATGAGACCTTTATCAGAATCTTTGATTATAAAAATGTTTCCCCAGTTTATTGCTTCCCTTCTAATCTTGTCTGCATTAGTTTTGTTTGTACAAAAGCTTTTCAATTTGATAGAATCAAAATTTTCTATTTTGTGATAAATAATGATCTCTAGCTCTTTTTTGGTCACAAATTCCTTCCTCTTCCTCTGGGAGGTAAACTATCCTATGTTCCTCTTAATTTATTTATAATCTCATTCTTTATGCCTAGGTCACAAACCTATTTTGACCTTATTTTGGTGTATATGTTAAGTGTGGATCAATGCCTAGTTTCTGTCAAAGTATTCAATTTTTTTAAAAGAAGCTTTCTATCAAGCAAAGTTTCTATAGTTTCTATCTTGAGGATTCTCTGTTCCAGGAACTCTGCAAACTGTCCAGGAGGGGAGAAGCTGAGAAATTGATTTTCAGCTTTGGATGCTTTCTTCCTTTCTCATAAAACAACAGAAAGGGAAATAAGGAATCTGGAAGTGGTCGGTGTAAGATACAATTATTGAACACTAAACCTGATGGATTAGCTCAAATTCTAGTTGTTAGTATCATCCAACTAGTGCATGTGAGAGGGAAATACTACCATCTGTTTTGTCTAAGGTATAAGGTAAAATTACATTCATAACTATTCCAAATGATATGACAACAAAGTAAATAAAAATTAACTCCATCAACAAGTATTTTTTGAACATTTATTTATTCCATGTTGAAGATTATGCTGGTGTTATGAGGCAAATACATGTAAACATATACAGAGTGTTCCGAAAGTCTTAAACTTGCACTAAGACTTTGGGGATAGCCTGTACATGTAAATACATATGTAAATGACAGACTTTCACTTTGGTTGAGGAAACAGGACACACATGATAGAATTTTAGATCACAGTGCTAGATTATGCAAAAGGAACTCAAGTGTAAGATTTTGAAAAAAAATTTAAACTTATTGCATCTTGTTTTTAATCACTTCATTTCTGAACATATTTCTCCTTTACTGAGCTAGTTATTCCTTGTAACAAAGAATTAAAGAAAAAAAAAAGGGGAGGGGAAGAAGTTCAGCACAACTAATCAATTATTTAACCAAAGCTTTCAGCATATACAATTTTCCATAACCCAGTATGAAAGGATTAGTACTTATATAGCACCTACTATGTGCCAGGCACTGTGCTAAATGCCTTCACATGTATGATCTCATTTGATCCTAACAACAATCCTGTGAAGTGTTATTATTTTCTTCTTCTTCTTCTTCTTCTTCTTCTTCTTCTTCTTCTTCTTCTTCTTCTTCTTCTTCTTCTTCTTCTTCTTCTTCTTCTTCTTCTTCTTCTTCTTCTTCTTCTTCTTCTTCTTCTTCTTCTTCTTCTTCTTCTTCTTCTTCTTCTTCTTCTTCTTCTTTTTTAATAGAGAAAGTTGAGGTTAAGGTAAAGAGGTTAAGGGAGTAAGTATCTGAGGTCAAATTTGACTCCAAATCTGGTATTTCTATCTATTAAATTACCAGCTAGCAAGCAAAGAAATAATTTTTCTTATTTGTTCTTTAGGACCACGCTTTGGTCATTATAATTATTCTGTGTTGTCTTTTTTTTTTCTGGAAGGTTAGAGGTAGCTGGGATGGGTCTTTGCCATTCTCATAGTTGCAATAATTTTATATATTATATTAATAGTTCAGATTACCTCATAACACATTAGTTCATGTATTGGTTCCTGTATTTCTCTGAATTCTTCATATTTTTGTTTTTTATAGAACCATAATAGCTCATATTTATGAGCCATTGTTTATTTAGCTCTTCCCCAAATGATAGGCATTTACTTCCAGTCTTTTATGATTACAAGAAGTGCTGCTATAAATATTTTATATGTAGTTAGTATGTATATGGTCAATCAGTCAAGAAACACATTTTTAAAATAATAGTTTTTTATTTTCAAAATATATGCAAAGATAGTTTTCAACACTTACCCTTGCAAAATATTGTGTTCCAAATTTGTTTCTCTCCTTTCCCTCCCACCCTCTCCCCTAGACAGCAACTAATCCAATATATGTTAAATCCATGCAATTCTTCTAAACATATTTCCACATTTATCATGCTGCATAAGAAAAATCAGATCAAACAGTGAAATGAGAGAGAGGGAAAAAAAAAAACAAGCAAACAACAAAAATGGTGAAAATGCTATGTTGTGATCCACATTCAGTCCCCACAGTGCTCTTCTAGATGCATATGGCTTTCTCTCCATCACAAGTCCATTGGGATTGGCCTGAATCACCTCATTGTTGAAAAAAGTCATGTTCATCAGAGTTGATGACCATATAATTTAAGAAACACTCATTAAATGCATGCTATATACCAGGCATGAGCAAATAGGTGATACAATGAATAGAATACTAGGCCTGGAGGCAGGAACTCTGACTGAGTATAAATCTGGCTTCAGACACTGGGCAAGTCTCTTAGCTCTGTTTACCTCAGTTTCCTCATCTGTAAAATGAGCTGCACTCCAAGACTTCTGCCAAGAAATCACTAAATAGGGTCACAAAGAATCAGACATAACTGAAGTAACTGAACAACAATAACAAAATGTACCAGGCATTATGCTAAGCATTAGAGTCCCAAAGAGAAGCAAAAATGCCTGCCTCTTAAAGAGCTCACATACTAATTGGGGAGATAATATGTAAATTGACTAGATACATACAGAGTAGATGGAAAATAATCTTATAGGGGAAGGCACTAGCTGCTGGGGAGACTCTAAGAAAAGCTTCTTCCTGTAACTGGGAATTTGAATTGTGTCTTCAAGGAATGTGGGGAAACTAAAAGGCAGAGATGAGGAGGGAAAGAGCATTTCAGGCATGGGGGACAGCTATTGTAGAGGGATGGATACCAGAGGTGGAGTGTGGTTTGTGAGCTGGCTAATGTGGCTAAATGGTTGAACCCATGGTAAAAGGTAAAAAGAAGCTTGGCAAAGTAGGGAGTAAAAAGATTATGAAGAACTCTAAGTGTCAGAGGATTTTATATTTGATTTGGAAGGTAGTAGGGAGTCACTGGGGTTTATTGAGCTGTGTGTGGGTTACATGGTCAAACTTATATTTGAAAAAAATCCCCCTAAGAACTCAGAGGAAGATGGACTGGAATGGAGAGAGTCTTGAGGCAAGGAGACTAATTACAAGTATACTACAATAGTCCAGGTAAGAAAGAGGTGATGATATCTGGATGAGGATGGTTACTAGGTTAGCAGAGGCAGGGGGACTTGGAAGAGTGCTACTGTTAAGAAAAAAATTATGAGATGCAGCAATTATTTGGATATATGAGGCAAGTGAAAAGAGTTGAGAATGACAATGAAGTTTGTAAGCCTGGGTGACTAGGAGGATAGTGCCTCCCTCAGGAGTAAAGAAAGGTTTGGAAGATGGGACAGTTTTGGGGGAAAAGATAAAGAATTTTGTTTAAAAAAATTCTTTTTGCCCCTTTCAGTTTTATTGCTGTGCTTTGTTTTTAAATTACACACACTTAGAGACCTCTTGCAACTAAACAAAACAGTTAAGTAAAACTAATAATACAATGACGAATTTCATCTGAAAGTGAAGGCAACATTTCACATTTGTAGTACCCCTCCCCTACCTATTTAAAAAAAAGATTAACAAAAAAATTTTTCTCTCCCATCCACAATCTACTCATTGAAAAAAATACCAAATTTTTCATAACAAATATGCATAGTCAAGTAAAGCAAATTCCCTCAATGGCTGTATACAAAAAGAATATATGTCTCATTTTGAACCAAAGCCCAATATTCTCTGTAATGAATAGCATGTTTCATCATCAGTACTCTAATTTGAATCATCAAGGTTCATTGTACTGAGCATAGTTCTCACAAGCTTTCAGAGTTGCTAATTTTTATAGTGTTCTTGTTATTATATAAATTGTGGTCCTGGTTCTTCTCATTTCATTCTTTGTTAGTTTAAAAAATTCCTCAAAATTGTTCATTGAAAAATATTGATATTATAGTATAAATTGTTTTCCTGGTTCTACTTCTAATTACTTTATATAAATCTTTTCATGTCTTTCTGAAATCATCTATTTCTTCATTTCTCATACCACAATAGTACTCCATCAAATTCATATCCCATAACTTAGGCTTTCTTCTCAGTTATTGGACATTTTAATTTCCAGTATTTAGCTACCACAAAAAGGATTGCTATAAATATTTTTGGACATAGAGGATTTATGCTCTCTCGTTTGGGTATTGGCCCGTTTTTGGGAAACATGACTTCTGTTCTGAACATGCTGAGTTTGAGATGCCTAAAGGAATTCACTTAGAATCTGTTTCCCAAATATGTTGGTGATGTGGGACTGCAGCTTAGGGGGAAGATTATGACTGGATATGTGGATTTGGGAATCATTTGCATAGAGGTGATAATTAAATGCATGGGGGCTAATGAGATCATTAAGTGAGATAATATAGAGGAATGAGAAGAGGATCCAGGATAAAGCGTTGGGGATACCCTAGATAGTGGGGATGGCAAGGAGAGAAGTGAGAGTCAGCAGTATCACAAAAATCTAAAGAGGAGAAAGAATTCAGGATGAGATATTCAACTGTGACAAATGGTAGAGGTCAAGAAAGAGGATGAGTAAGAAAACGCCTTTATGTTTGGCACTTAAGAGATCATTGGTAATTTTGGAGAGAGATGTAATGTTGAGATCAGAAGTTAGACAGTAGAGGGTTCAGGGCAAAAGAGGGAGCGGAGATATCAAGAAGACATATAGATTATGAGCTAGTGAGGATGGGAAGGGATAGATGTGTAAGATATAGGCGACAAAGAAGGAGACTTGGGAGAACCCAAAAGCTTGAGAGTGGACAAATAGTGAGGGGAAAAGAATCTGGAAGGGGATGTGTTCAAGAGTGATGAGGATCTGGCCTAGCCAAAGAGACAATGGACGAAGATGGCTGGGTTCCTTGAAGTGAAGGAGAGGGGAGAAAAGGGAGCTCCTGACTTTTGGCCAGCTGAGGACCTCAGCTGAGAGGATGGGTGTGAGAAGGGAAGGGACAGGATACTACTGGAGGGCTGAGGAGATGAAGAGGTCTGGACTAGTCACTGTGGGAAGAGTCAGACAGCAGACAGATTAGGTAGGAGTAGAATGAGTCTTGTTGCAGCAAGGATCCAGCTGAGGTTTGCAGTAGATCCAAAATGGCAGTTTGGTGATTTTCCCCCTCAGCTCTGGTTATTCAACAATCAGTGAACACAATTAATAGAGCTGATGACAGGATTGGGCTTGGTAAGAAGTGATTGTTGAAAGGACAAGGAGGCAAGGGCCAGGAGAGTAAGAGACAGTGTAAGGCTAAACTGATTTACTCGGGAGAAAGATAGGGTTAGATTTTAACTTTAATCTCTTTGCAGTATATACCTAGCAGTGAAGTCTGTGAGTCAAAGGATGTGGGCCTTTTAGTCATTTCTTTAGCATAATTCTAAATTCCTTTCCAGAATGATTGGACCAATTCATAGTTCCATCACTTTGTATTAGGGTTGCTGTCTTTCCACAGCTCCTCCAATGTGAATTATTTCCATCTTTTGTCATCTTTGCCAATTTGTTAAATGAGAGGTAGAGTTGTTTTGATTTACACTGGTCATTATTGGTATAGTGGTACAGTCTCCACCAGAGCTTAAGTTAGGAAAGCTTGAGTTCAGACCCGATCTTAAGACACTTATCAGTTGTGTTACTCTAGACAAGTCACTAGAATCTCTCTACTTCTGTTTCCTTTCCTATAAAATGGGGATAATAATAGCACCTACCTCATAGTGTTGTGAGGATCAAACAAAACATGTTGCAAATCTTAAAGTGCTACAGAAATGCTAATTATTATTATTATTATTAGGAGCAATTTTTATATGGCTGTTATTCAATCATTTCCAATTCTTTGCAATCCCATTTGGGGTTTTCTTGGCAAAGACAGTGCAGTGGTTTTCTGTTTCCTTTTCCAGCTTATTTTCCAGACAAGCAATTAAGACAAACAGGTTTAAGTGTCTTGTCCAGGGTTACAAAGCTAGTAAGAATCTGAAGCCAGAATTGAACTCAGATATTCCTAACACCTGTACTGGCATTCTATCCACTATGCTACCTAGCTGTGCTTTTACATGGCTAATAATTTGTAATTCTTCTTTCAAGGCCTATTTTTCAATCTCTTTTAACAACCTATTTATAAGAAATGCTCTTGGTCTATAAATGTCTTAGTTCCCTGTATATCTTAGTTTTATCAGAGACATTTGATGCAAAGCTCTTTTCATAATCAATAGCTTCCATTTTTATCTACTGATTGCATTGCATCGATTTTGTTGCACTGAATTTTAAAGATTGGGTGCTGGAACAATTGGAAAAGCTTCATGGAGAAGATGAGACTTTAACTGGCTTTTGAAGAGTAAGAGAGACATGGATAAAAAGATAGTATGTGGGGACCAGTAGAAGCAAAGGTATAAGGTCAGGAGTGACTATGCCATATGTGGAGGACAACATGGATTCAGAACACAGGGTTTATCTTCTAGAGTGATGTGAGACAAAGTTGGAGGAATAGGGTGATCTTGGAAGGGCCCACTTACTCCTTGATATGTTAAGCAGTATAGACTCACTTTAGTTCCTTGAGCTGGAAAGTAGTATTTATGTATGTTACTGAAAAAGCAATAATGATATATGGAAAGCTGCTTTTTAGCCTAGGAGGATGCTCAAGATTAACCTTCCTGAGTTAGTTTAGGGGAGAAGTATTTTTGTTCCCTTCAATCCAATTTCTAGACCAAAAAAGCTCTCAGCTGCCATTCAGGGTTTTGTTTCACTTATCCCAGAGTGGGTGTGATATAATTTCAGAGTGCACACCACATACATATGGCAGAATTCCTGTATTACCGCAGCTGTCAGCTTTGTCTAAGGTCATGACTCCCTTCAGTGGTATGGCCTGGGACAGGCACAGATGGGAACAAATCCTACAGAGCTGCGCCCATCCATCCCTCTATCTAAAGACTGCTCCACCTGACACAGGAAGGAGAGACAGCTCATTGTGTTACAGTGTTTGGCACTGTTCCATCCCAAATCATGATTTTGATATTAAAAATATGAAGCAATAACAGTCATTTGCTGTTTCTAGGTTATTTGTTTCAAGGAAAAACACCAGCTTCTGACATAATAAAATCAAAGCTATCATGCCCCAAAAATTGAAGAAAAAAGAAAATGTGAAATAATATCATGTCCCTTCATCAGCTGTTGTTCTGTGACCAATGAACGGTCTCTTTGAGCCAGGCAGGAGCTCGGTTACAGAGAGCTTTTGACATCCTCTAAGATCAATTCTATTTGAATAGCCTTTCCTTCAAAGGCTGTGAAAGTCCTGCTTTTCTTGTTACTTGACATGGATCTCCCAATTAGCACCAACATTCAATGAAAGTTTTTCCAGATGAAGCACGGCTGTCTTGGAGCAGTAGGTAAAAACCACCTGCTTCTCCTGCCCATCTAAATTTTAAGAGAACAAGAAGAACAAAAAAAATCTCTAATAGGCCTTAATGAGGGAAAATGTTTTCTCTGAAGTTTAAAATGAAGAATAACAGTGACAAAAACTGTCTATTTAATATGTAGAGTGTTCCATTCAAAAAAATCCCTGGCCATACTAGCTTTGTCTATGTCTCTTAAAAAACTTATAAGGTGCTAAATCAACCCTAGTTTTGAGTATGATATTAGTTGGAAAGAAACTGGCACATGAATATAAGGCATTTATGTAAGACAGATACCAAACTTTGACTTGCAGGTCTATGCCTGTTAATATGATCTATTTACAAAAACAAAAAGGGCAATGTGGAATACTGGACATGGCACTGGTTCTGCCACTTTACACTTGTGTGACTTTGGGCATGTCACTTAACTGTTTATGCCTTAGTCTCCTCATCTGTAAATAACTGGGTTGGATTAAATGACCTCTAATGATCTTTCTTTGATCCTATAATTAGGGTTCACCTGTGACTCAGAATATCTAACTGTAATAAACCTAGGACACAGCTTAGAAATTATTTCCAAAAAATTTATAATGTAGCTTTTAAACTGCAAGAATTTGATATGGATGCATATTTACAGATTACAAATAAATTAATCTGTTGACTAAAAAGACCAATGGGGGTATAAAATGAAGGAAAAGACCAGTAGATTTGGCCTCTATTAACATATAGATGAATGAGAAAGTTTGCTCTTCCAGGATTAGTCACATTCTTTTCACACCCAAATGCTAAAACTTTTGCCCCTCCAAAAATAAATAGTAACAGAAAGGTGATAAAGCAAGGAATGGCCCATTTTCTTACCAGAAGAACTGGTAGTCACAGAGGAAGGCTGCTTATTGATGCCCAGGATTAGGATTTTTTCTATCACACACTCGCTGTGGTAATGACCATTTTCATCTGCACAGCTAGAAATAGATATGGTTAACCTCAAATGAAAAAATGGGATGGAGAATGAGGAAGGAGCTAAAATAAAATCACATAAATTCATCACCTGGTTAGTCCTTCCAAGTAAGGATCTCTGTAACCACCTGAGGTTAATATTATTCTCCCTTATATTTGCCCCTCCAAGCTGGATAAAAAAAAATCCAGGTGGCATTTTTGATTGAGATGCACAAATATAAGAAATTACTTTTAAAACAGAGGTTTGAACAACCAAGCTATTGAATGCAGTAACTTCCCCCCTTTTACTGTGGTCAGCCAATTATTTTGTTGGAAGTCATTGAAGGTCAAATGTGACAAGATTTCATTGAACTTCAGATAGAACTTTTTTTTTTTTTAATGGGGAAGAAAAAATATATGTTGCATAAAAATCTCCATAGAAACCTTTTGGTATGCCTTTTTAAAAATGTTGTTCTTTGTACATTAGCTATACATTTGGAAGCAGCTAAAATGTGTATTATAATGTGTTTAAACTTTTTGGACATGTATACATATATTGTATTTAATTTATACTTTAACATATTTAACGTGTATTGGTCAACCTGCCATCTGGGTGGGGGAGGAAAAATTAGAACAAAAGGTATGGCAATTGTCAATGTTGTAAAATTAGCCATGCATATATCTGGTAAATAAAAACTATTATTATTTTAAAAAAATTAATGTGTTTAAAATACACAGCCTCTCAGCTGTCATTACCTAGAGGACAAAATACCATCACAGAATAAAAACTTCCTATGAAGGAACTGCTTTTGATGGAGATATTGGAATGAATGTCCATCATCAAGGTAGAGTTCACCTTTTGCAGAGCCCTGGAAAAAGAATGACAGTTATAAAATTTAGTTAGCCATCATTCCCAAGGTAGGACAGAGAAGTGAGAAGAGAATAAAGTTCGTTCATTCAATCCCACAAACATTTCCTGAGTGTTTAACAGTTAAATCCAAGCAATGATGCAATATGTGACAGGCACCGCAGGCACTCAGAAGGGAGAAAACTCACTGGAGTAAATGCTTGTGTGGGTCTCTATTGGGGAAGACCTGGCTTTGACAACCAAGTGCCAGGACTCCTTAGGGCATAAGGGAAATCAACCACATCCTGGAGCAGTACTGGGACTCATTTCTTACCTCACCTTAATCACTATCAGGCCTTACCTCAGTCAAACTGAGACCTGGGAAAGACCTTAGCTTAAAAAAGCCGAGATCTCCCCCTGCATCCAGGGCCCTCTCCAGTCCTGATCTGTGTTTGGCCCCTGGACCCAGATGGCTCTGCAGAGGAAGATGAGACAGGCAACCTTGCCCAACCTCCCTCACTGAAATCCAGTTCCCTGGCACAGCATACACCACGTCCCTGACATCATGGTTCCCTTCAAGAACTCAGGACAAACAACAGACAGCTGTGTGATCCTAAGCAAGTGGTCTCAGACCTCAGACATTCACTTGCTGTGTGATTCTGCGCAAGTCACTCAGTCCTGCTTGCCTCAGTTTCCTCATCTATAAAATGAGCCGGAGAAGGAAATAACAAACCCCTACAATATCTTTGTCAAGATGATCTCAAAATGGGGTCAAATGTGACTGAAACAGGGCAATTTTCCAGGTCAGGTGTACTTAAGACAAAATATTTTTAAGTTTTCATTAATGAAAGGGGTTCTCTGTCTTGACAGAATTATAGATAATTCACAAATTCATATGGCACCGAGGTGAGCAGCCAGGATGAGGCTGTGGAGATGCCCTGTCTAGTACCCTAAAACTTGGAACACCTTTATAGTGGCTCTTAGCCTTTGGTGATTGTGAGCCATTGAAGTCTTCTCTATGACCAACCCAGCCATTTTATGATACCAGACAACATACTGAAGTTTTAGCACATGTAACTAATTCTGGGATGAGAAACACTAAGGATTTCTAATATTCCCCTAGAAGATGTCTTTCCAAATTGTCAGATATTCATTCAGAATAATACTGGGTATGCCAGGATAAGGGGATTGAATTAGTTGACCTTTAAGGTCCCTTTCAATGCTATGCCCATTACTCTATGATCCTATAATTAGGATTCACCCACAACTCAGAATATCTAACTGTAATAACATGAGAGACAGATTATGACATAACTTTTAAATCCAAAGGATTTGATATTAGACACTGAATACCTTAATAACAACAATAATGGTGATTCAGAAAAGGAAGTAAAAAGTTCATTTTT
This sequence comes from Sminthopsis crassicaudata, assembly GCF_048593235.1. Classification (NCBI taxonomy): domain Eukaryota; kingdom Metazoa; phylum Chordata; class Mammalia; order Dasyuromorphia; family Dasyuridae; genus Sminthopsis; species Sminthopsis crassicaudata. Next base: position 272,611,737 of record NC_133618.1, on the reverse strand, counting down.
AAGGCCTATATATTAGAAATTGTCTCTTTGGATATTTCATGGAGGGAGTTTCACACTTTTACAAGCTTTATACCATACATTCAGAAAGTCATCAGTAGAAAAAGCAGAGAAATAACCAATAGAAGATATGAGAAGGAAATAATTCCTAAGTACTTTGGTGTCCAGAGCAACAAGGAGTTCATATGGGAGATGGGTCATCCATCCTGTGGATCTCCCTAAAGCAGTCTTCATCGGTACCACACTTCCACCTCGCTGAAACACAGGTATCTATAAACAACAGAAATGTTAGGGAAGAAGAATTTAATTAAGAAAATATCAAGGTGGAACTATAGATATCTTGCAATGAATATCCATGTAAAGAGAATGACTTTTAAAATTTTCATTTACTAAGGGAAAATAATTGCTTCTTTCCAGGCTTTTCTGAATCAACTCGCTTATTACATTTATATACCACAATTTGTTCTGGCATCTCCTCAATTTCTAATTTTTTGTCATCACAAAGAAGAACTGTACATGTGGGTTCTTTTCCCTTTTCCCATTAGTGATGCTGGTTCAAAGGCTATGTACGGTTTTATAAGCTTTTGGGCATAATTCCAAATTACTCTCCTGAATAAGTGGATCACTTCACAACTCCATCAACAATAAATTAGTATTGTTTTAGTTTGTATTTCTCTAATTAATTATGATTTAGAGCATTTTTTCAAAGAACTATAGATAACTTTAATTTCTTCTTCTGAAAACTGCCTGGTCATATCCTTTGACCATTTAACATTCAGGGACTGACTTGTATTCTTATAAATTTAACTCATTTCCCTATATGTTTTAGAAATGAGGCCTTTACCAGAAATATTGGCTGTAAAAATTGTTTCCCATCTGTCTGCTTCTCTTCTAATATTGGCTGCATTAGTTTTGTTTGTGCAAAATCTTTTTTAATTTAATTTAATTAAAATTATCCATTTTTCATTTCATAATGTTCTCTACTCCTTGTTTAGTCATAAATTCTTCTCTTCTCCAAAGATCTGACAGGTAAATTATCCCTTGTTTTCTTTCTTTCTTTCTTTCTTTTTAAATTAATTTAATTTTTATTTTATTTTATAATTATAACTTTTTTTTTGACAGTACATATGCATGGGTAATTTTTTACAACATTATCCCTTGCACTTACTTCTGTTCAGATTTTATCCCTTGTTTTCTTAATTTGTTTATAGTATCGCTCTTTATGTCTAAATCATAAACCCATTTTGATCTTATTTTGTTATAAGGTGTGAGATGTTGGTTTACACCCAGTCTTTGTCATAGTGTTTTACGGTTTTCCCACCAGTTTTTGTCAGTTCTTAACCCAGAAGCTGGAATTTTTGGATTTATTAAACAGTAGATTGCTATAGTCACTCACTACTGTGTCTTGTATACCTGACCTATTCCACTGATTCACCACTCTCTTTCTTAGCCAGTACTAAATGGTTTTGATGATTGACACTTTGTAATACAGTTTTAGATGTAGTTTAGGTAGGTCCCCTTCCTTTGCATTTTAATTCCCCCCTTTTTTTTTTGACCTTTTGTTCTTCCAAATGAAATTTCTTCTTATTTTTTCTAGCTCTAAAAAATAAATTTTTGGCAAATTGGTATAGCACTGAATAGATTAATTTAGGCAGAATTGTCAAAATATTTGTGTTGTAAAGTAAAATTTAATAAGTCATCATTAAAATATTTTAAATAGCATTTAAAATTTACAGACAGAACCATCACTGAAGTATTTCCTAGAGGCCTAGTTTTCCCACTAAATATTTCTAGTCATGGTCCTGTGGAAGGAAATGCTAGGTGGCATGTCAGGCTAATTACTTTTTCTTTCTGTTTTCAGGACTACTTCATTCATATGACTCACATATTCAAATGTATGTAGAGAAATTACATGTGAGAGACAAGAGATTGGAGAATGACCCTGACATATTAGGGAAGGTTGATAGAATTGAGATGTTTTTGGAGAAACATTTGGGGATGAGGTTATTTCTCTTTAAATTCTGAAGCTTGTTTTATGGAAGAAAGAGTCAACATTCTGCTTAACCCTAAAGGATAGAGCTAAGAAAAAAGGCTTAAAGTTGCAAGCAAATTTGGCTTGAAATATGAGGAAAACCCTCATCTTGTCCCAAAGTGGAATAAGTAAGAGGCAGAATATTCTTCTATCATTAAGGATCATCAAGCCAAGATCAGATGACCATTTGTCAGGAAAGTAGGAATGTTGGAGAGGGGATACATCGTTAACATATACATTGCACTAGATAAAGTAGGAGGTTTGAGAAAAATTAATATTATACTATTATATTAACAATTAATTATTAATTTGTCATTTCCTGTTTTTAAGATCTCAATCCTGAAAAGGTAAATGCATCTACATCAACTGGTTGGTTATTAAAAAGAAAGGACAAATGGGGCTAAGTTCATTCCAGGAAGTAATATATCAGTAAAATGAAACTTTCAAGAGTAGGCTTGAGAAAGAAGGGATACACCTTCATCCATAAAAGTGTCAGTCTCTGAAAGGCATGAATAGTTATGCAATTATTCCTAGCCTCCAAGATACCTTCTGGTTAACTAGATTAAGGCTGGGCCCCCACTCAAATGGGAGCCTGGCTTTTATTTATCCCAAAGGCAGGAGGAGCTAGAGATGGTTGGTTCTCAATACTAAGAACTACCAAGAGTCATTTGGGTCAGTTTTTTCATTAGAATTTGAAGTAAACACATTCATGAAAGAGAAAACTTGCCAGAGAGGAATTTCCAGGGGAGAAATGGCATCCCCTTCCCAGACCGCTGAAGATGGCTGAGTCTCAAGATCAATCCACACTGTCAGCAAGAGGAGCTGAAGATTTTCTAGCCCAACTCCTCATTAAATGTCTACCAGTCAGAGTTGAGTTTCACTTGTCAAGGATGTTCACTGTCAGAAGGAACACACTTGATTTAAAGTTTTTCAGAGTTTTCTTTTCTGTCTTTTGTTACCAAGAGAAACCACTGACCATCAATTTATTGAATATTGGCTAGTGTACTTAATAATTAGATTATTAATACCCAGAAACTTTGTCTCTAAGTATTTTTACTCACAACAGGTTCCTGTCAGTGGTTTGTGTGTAATTCTGCATACTTCCCACTAAAATGGAACATGCCACTTAGCAAAACTTTAGAACATTTGGATGAAAACAGCAGATTAAAACAGTGGTCTAAACATGACTTACTCTATCCAAGGCTATGGGAACCTTCAGGGTACGTGCTCCTTCCCAATGAACAAATGTCCGAAAGTCATACCAGACCTGAATAGAACAGATAATACAAAAATATATTAACAAATTTTCCTTAAACAATAAATATTAGTTCATCTAAAATCCAAGTACCTAGGAAATTCAAATAATTGGATTTGTTTTTATGGATAGACAGTAAGAACATGTGCTTCCATCAAGACCTTAAAAGAATGAAAATTTAAGTATGGAATAGGGCTGGTTAGTGTGCTGACTAAACAGCTACAAAAGCCTAATATTTTTGGTGCCAGGAATGACAGTATAAGGGAAAGAAAGGCAGAAAGGGAGAGGAATTAGAAAGAAAAAGAAATCAAGAAAGAAGGAAAACTGTTAGAGGGGAGTCAATTGCAGCAAATGAAATGTCAGTGGCTGGATAAGGAAAAGAAAAAACAAAATAAATTAAAAAAAAAAGAATCTTAGGAAGAATATTTATATTAATATATACATATATGTGTATATATCTGTATGTGAGAATATGTATACATAGCTAAAGATATATTCATATTGTTATTGTTCTGTCATTTTTAAATCATGTCCTACTCTTTGTGACCACATTTGGGGTTTTCTTGGCAGAGATGCTCCTTCTCCAGCTCATTTTACAGATGAGGAAATTGAGGAAAATAGTATTAAGTGACTTGCCCAGTCACATAGCTAATAAATGAAGTCACATTTGAACTCGGGTCCTAATTCCAGGCCAGATGCTTTATCTATCTGCCCTATATATTATATATTGTTGTAACATACAGTGAAATAATGTGGCTACATCTTGGACCCCATCCATGGGTCTCTTGAAGTTAATTACCAAAGTACCAAGGGTATTTATGAAGTAATTTCACAGAACAGAACCTGGATGAGTGTAGAACTTGGAGTCAGAAAGTTTGAATCCTGCTTTAGACACTTACTAGACATTGGAGTTCTTTGATTTTGTGACAATGTAGATTAAAGAAAAGAATCCCCTGGCTTGAAATTAACTCCACAGCTTGGAAAAATCCCATATTGATTTTTGTTTTTTGATTAAAAGGCTATTTCTCTGCCTTAGTTTTTTAACTAGCCTTAATTACAATTCCTGTTAAAGACCTTAGCTTGAAAAGCCCAAGGTCTCTCACTTCATCCAGGGCCATCTCCTGATGTCACCCTGATCTATATCTGGCCATTGGACCCAGATATCTTTGGAGGAAAAAGTAAGGCAGGTGAGCTTGCACAGCTCACCCTCACTGGAATCCAAGTCACTTCCATGTCATGACATCATCTTCTTGATGCCATGGTCCTCTTCAAGAACAAGGGAGAAACAATGAATGAACAAATGAGGTGTGTTACTCTGGGCAAATCACTTAATTTCTCTTCTTCATCTCTAAAAAGAGAATAATAGCATCTATTTTCCAGGCTTACTGTGAAATTCAACTGAGATAATATCTGAAGTGTTTTGTAAACCTGAAAGCCTTATATAAATGCTAGATTTCTTCTTCTTGTTCTTTTTTTCTTCTTCATTATCATCATCATGATATCTGTATATATTTATGTAACCACATTTGTAGTAGAAGAAGCAGTGAATTCAGAGTCAAGAGTCCAGGCTTTAAATCCTGACTGGTATTCATGATATATGTGACTTCTATAACATAATATAATACCCTTAACAGAAGAAGAATAAGCATAACACAATATAGAGAGAAGTGTCTTAAGAAATAAATATTGAAAGATTATTAGTTTTAATTATTTAGGAATCAATTATCTTGACTAGCAGTTCTCAGATGTTTTGGTCATAGGGCCCCTTTACTGCTAAAAACAGAGAATCCCCAGTGGCTCTTGTTGGTGTAGGTTTTATCGATTGATAATACAAATTAAAATATTTTGGTATTATTATGAAAGTAGTTAGACCTCCTGAACTTCCTGAAAAGGTCTTTGAGGGCCAATACTCTATATTATAAGGGTTATCCAGGTCTTGGTTTCTTTTCTTGTTAAATTTTCTTTTCTTCTCTTATTTTTATTTAAGCAGTTCTGGTAAAAGTCTGAATATGAAAAAGAAAAGTGAAACGATTATCTAAAATGTGACATATAAGTATGTGTTATGTTTATCCTTCTGTTAAAAGTATTGTGTTATATTATAGAAGTCAAATAGCTCATAACCACCTGTGGATTTGAAATACACACACATACATCCATATATACACATACATATATCTAAATTATCTACACATATTAGATAATATCTATCGTTAGCTAGAAAAAAGTCAGGAAGACCTGAATTCAAATTCAGCTTCTGACATTTCCTAGATGTATGATCTTAGGCAAGTCACTTAACCTTGTTTACCTCAGTTTTCTTACCTGTAAAATGAGTTAGAGAAGAAAATAATTGCTCCATTTTCTTTGCCAAGAAAACCCCAAATATGGTCACAAAGAATGGGATACAATCAAAACAACTGAATAACAGCAATATGTATGTATATATTTATATATGTATGTGTGTGTATGTATTTCTCAATACTGATGTTTAGTCTACACCTTCAATTTCTTGCAGACCTAATGGCATGCTGAACAAAAGTTCTTAATGAATATTAAAACTTGGTTATTACACTTAGAAAGCATATTTTCTGGAGATTGGTTTCTGAAAATTATGTGTATTTAGACCATGGATAGTCAATGGTATGTTAAAAAAATTTGCTACCTTTGCAGATTTGTGCTACCATGTTCCTTGTCCAAATGTCCTCCAAAGCCATAACTCTATAAGTAATGACCAGCTGTGTAGTTAACTTTTTCTAGTACAAAGGAAGGAGGAAGAGAAGGGAATAAGCATTTATATAGCACTTTACAAATACTGTCTTGTTTGACTCTCACAACAACTGTGGGAGGCAAGCATTGTTATCATCTTCATTTTTACAATAGAGGAAATGGAGGCAAACAGAGATTAATGACACAGCTAGAAAATGTTTTGAGACTATATTTCAACTCAGTCTTCTTGACTCCAAGCCTAGAGCTCTATCCATTGTACCACCTAGCAACCATCTGGGAAGGTTCTATCTGGGGTCAGCCAGTGATGAGAATCACAGGGAAGTGATGGTGATATAAAATGGGAAAAGGACAACAATGACTTTTTTTTCTTTAAAGAATTATGGACATATATCATGTGTGTGATAACTTATAATTTATTCTTACCTCTACAAACCCAGGCAGAAATACATCAACCATTGTGATCTTTGGTTCTGTGACTGGATGTATTAGCAAAGCACTTCCTTAAAAAAAAAAAAAAAAGGAAAATAGTTTTCTTTTTCTTTTTTTTTTTAAGTTTTTCTCATTTTATTTTTTAAAAATTCAAAAGTATTTTATTTTTCCAAATACATGTAAAGATAGTTTTCAATATTAGATTTTCTAAGACTTTGTGTTCCAAATTTTTCTTCTTCTCTCCCTTACTTTCCCCTTCCCTAAGACAGCAAAAAATCTGATATAGATTAAATATAGGTCAAATACGTGCAATTCTTTTAAGCATATGTCCATATCTGTCATGTTGTATAAGAAAAATCAGACCAGAAAGAAAAAACCATGAAAAACAAAACAAACAAAAAATTAATTGATTGGTTTAATTAGAGGTCTGAAAACCTTGTTTCTATTCTTTAAGGTTTAAGGAACAAGTGTCATGAAGATATGTTTGTACATGTAGAGAGGTTCAATGATTCAATAAAAAATATTAGCATACATCATCCCTATCGAATCCAACTGTCTCCACCAGCCAGAACACTCCCTGAGAATTTGGCAGGCAATGGAGAGAGCTGCCAAGAATTTCAGGCCCCTGCAGTATTACTGAGGTCACTGTGGTTTGAAGGGTCCATGAACCTCCCTCAATGCTGAACAGTGGATCATTGCGTCAAAGATTATAGGATCATAGATTTAAAGTTGGGAGAGCCCTTAGAAGATCACCAAATCCAAACCTGTCATTTTACAGATGAAGAAACTGAGCCAGGGTGGCAGCTAAGGAACAGACCTCAAATTTAAATGCAGGTTCTTTGACTCCAAACCAGAGTTCTTCTATTTGTTGTTGTTGAGTCTTTTCCAATCATGTCCACCATTTAGGGTTTTCCTTCTCTAGCTCATTTTTTTATTATAGCTTTTTATTTATAAGATATATGCATAAGTAATTTTTCAGCATTGACAATGGCAAAACCTTTTGTTCCAACTTTTCCCCTCCTCCCCATCCCTTCCCCTAGATGGCAGGTAGACCAATACATGTCAAATATGTCAAAGTATATGTTAAATACAATATATGTATACATGTCCATACAGTTATTTTTCCAGCTCATTTTCAAATGAGGAAACTGAGGTAAACAAGCTAAAGTGACTTGCCCAGGACCACAAAGCTAGTAAGTATCTGAGGCTGTATTTAAACTCAAGAAGAGGAGTCTCTTTGACTTCAGGCCTGTACTCTTTTCACAGGGCTACTTAGCTGCCCCCAAAACAATATTAAGATCTTGCTAATAAATTAAGTTATAAAAATCTTTTAGTGGAATTTTTTTCTTCTTTGTACTTATGTATCTTTTGAATGTTCTAATGTCATAAACTTAATGATAAGTTTTTTGGTTTATTATAAGAAAGTGCAAAGAATATTCAGCTTACCTAACATGTACTCATCCTCCACACCAAAAGTTTCTAATTCATTTGGAAATTCTACCCAGAGAGGCCTGGGAAAAAGAAAGAAAAAGCTTTGTTTCTTTTATTCTTCATTATTCACATACATACAATATTTCATAAAACTTTAAACAGGTTTGGTTTTTATTTTAGCTGCAACCAATAAGAAAACTATTAGAAAAGAAATCAAGATTTTAGAATTCAAAATTCCAAGAGCAGTTGATATAATTCATCATTGTTTTATGTAAAGAAAAAAGTCTTGGTCCAAATATTCCACTTCTATATCTAGTTCTAGGATCTATAAATCTTTACTACCCTTTCCCTTAATATTTACCTATTTTTTAATTATGTAGAACAAGCAAAACTTTAGTAAAAACCAAAATTATAAACACTGAGCTTATTTAGGTCACTGATAATCACTGCCATCATTGACATGACACCAGTGGATTATATTGGCAAAGCAGATTGGAAAGATTTTTTAAAGGGTTCAGTTCAATTTTTTGTCCAGTTATTTGAGAGATAATTAAGCTGATTTTTTTTTAAAGGCCAAAAAGTTGACTTCAACTTGAATATGACCTTATCAAAGATATACTCTCATTTAGTTAGTTTTTCACTTTTTTTTTTTTTTTTTACAGGACACTTTGGGAGTACATGTTTGCTTTCTTTAAAATTCCGAAAATTGTTTCTTTTTTTATTGAGACAAAAAGATCAAAAACAAATCATTACAAACCAGGCCTTTGAAATTGTCCAACAGACGGGCATGATTAAAGCAAAAGCATCCCAAAATTCAGTTCTATAATACATGAACTAAAGAAAATTACAGTCACTCTTTCTCTTTTAGAAATAGCTTTAGTTCCTTTCTAAAAATCAAATAAGATTTTAATCATAAAGCCAGTAACATATTTTTAAAAAATAATAATAGTTTTTATTTACCAGATATTTGCATGAGGAATTTTACAACATTGACAATTGCTAAAACTTTTTTTCCAACTTTTCCCCTCCCCCCAGTAACGTATTTTTGTTTTTAGCTACTTCATATTCCCTACAATGTCTACTATGCCTTATACAGTGAATTGCCCATAATAAATATTTGTTGAGTGGTTGCTTGATTCAAAATATGGATTTCCTTCACATATGTAATTACTCTTCCCCCTGTTCCTGAAATGATTTTTTGTCATTTGCTGAGATGTAGGACACCTCAATTGGATGAATCTTTTTTACCTCATGACTGGTTCAGAAGCCACATGTGCACGGTAGAACAAAGTATACCAATAAGGCAGGAGGGCATATCTCTCTTTGATGGCTTCTCTGATAAGCTTGGTATGTTCCTCTCCAAATAACCAGGGTTCACGTCGCTTTGTGTTCATGGTAGCATGGCCTCGGAAGAAGGGCTGATAAGCTCCAGCCTGGTACCACCGCACCAGCAACTCTGGTTCTGGATCTCCAATGAATCCACCTACATCAGCTGGTTATTAAAAAGAAAGGCCAAATGGGGCTAAGAGTATTCCAATAAATAAAACATCACTAAATACATTAACCTTCAAGAGTAGCAAAAGAAAAAAAGCTATGTCTTCATCTATAAATACCAAGATAACAGAGTAATTAGGTATCTATGGCTCGAAAGACATTCCCTCAAAAGAGGGAAAAAAAGACATTATTTCATTGTGAGATGAAATATTCTATATTTCCTTGAGGTCTGTAGCTACCAGAAATCATAACAGTAAAAAGTTCAGCAAGTGTGATCATAAAATTACCATGGGTAACTGATTTAATTTAAAAGCAAAAACTAGACCAGAAGTGAAATTATACAAAGAAATGAAGATAATCCAGATTAGACATTTAGGTGGTACTACTCTGGGCCAAGCAGAGCTCTTGGTCCATAGTTTAACCCATGATATGAAAACTGGTAAAAATTGATGCATTTTTATAAAAAACGAAATGTTTAAAATAAGGCCAGGAGTAACAACTGACTCAAGAACAGTAGTTATGGTTTCAATGCCCAGATCTCTCAGCTATAGAAGACTCACAGTAAGTGGGGAAGGAAAATGTGATCAGCAAACCCTTGGGCTGCCACTGAATTTTAAAGGCTGACTGGATAGATGAGCTTCTGTGAGACTGAGATATAATATGTTAAATTTTTAAAGATCATAGGATATCACTAGGCTTTGTGGGGAATTGAACAGTGCTTTTATCTTTGGGTATCATCTCTGTGCAGGCGAAAGGAATGGGGGCAGCAAGGGAGAGCAGCACTGAGGTTCTTTTCTGGAAACTTCCTTTTCTTCTCCATTTCAAATGGTGTGCTTTGCTTTGAAGTTTGCCTTCCACCTTTCCTTCTCTACTTTCTTCTCTCTTCTTTCTGTCTTTTCTTTTTCTCACTCACCCCTGCAAAAACTTTCCAAAGCAGCTGACAGGCAGAGATTTATAGTCAACATGGAAGAAAATACCTCAATTTCTTTGTTGCCCAACACGGTTAGTCCTGGGGATCACATTCTATCTCACCTCCACAAAAAGGAATACCAGCAACGCTAAGAGTCAACAACATTGGGATGGAAATTTTCAGGTAACCCCACTCTGATACGTTGTCTCCTGTCCATACTGCACCTAAGGCATGAGCAAAGAGCATGGTATTTAGAGGAAAATAACATTAAGCTATATTCAGCACGTAATAACTAAGCTCCTTAATTATTAACAAATTAGACACCAGTTAAAACTGTTATGTCTGTTATCTTAGAATGTACAAAAATATTTTTTTCACTTAAAAATCTTTGAAGTCGGAGATTGAGAAAAAATGATTATTTAACCTTGTTTTCAGTAGCATTTAAAAATAAAACAAAATAAAATACCATATATTAAATTTGACATGTACAGGAAGATTTGTTTAGGAAAGTAACTGACATAGGAAAGGTTTTTGAAGGTAGATTTTGAAAGCACTAAAATGACTCACAAAAGGAAAAATATCACTCCGTAAGAGCTCTATATAATTCCAGTAGTTTTTTTCCATTCTTATCCTGGTGAATTTATAATATTAGGGTAACAATTTTTTGTTATGAGTATTTTAGGATCACCTAAGGGCAAGAAAAATTACTTGGAAAAGCTTGTTCCTCTGCTTTTTTTTTTTTTTTTTTTTTACCATTTCTCTACAATTATATATATATGAAATAGAACTATATAATCATTTATTCAATTATTTAATATTTATTAAAATGATTGAAATATCCATGAATAAAAACTCAACATCATAATGTCCATTTGGACATGTTCCAAATATGTTTTTATTTTATTTTTGTTTTTATTTTTAATTTTTATATATTTTTATTTTTGTATTTTAATATATATTTTATATATTACATATATAAAATATATATTATTATATTTTTATTTTTAATGAATCAGTTATTTCTTCAGCAAAGTCTCTCTGAATAATGTACGTATGTCATAAAATTGATTAAATAAAATCCTTTCTTTAATATCCTTCAGGATCTATATACTGAATATAATGACCTTCTTATATAAAGTACTAAAGAACAAGCAGCCTTATGGTAATTAAGTTCTCAGAGTCAACTTGGTAAAGCAGATTTTTCAGTAATCTTTGTTAACAGATTTGGAAATGCTTATAAAATTTCTCCTCCCACATTTAGGTCACCTTTCTCATCCCCACTAAGATCCTTTCTAAGTGAAATTTCTGGGCAGGCATTATAATTTATTTCCTTTGGAAGTTAGTTACACCTAGGGTATGAGTAGTGGTTTTCAGGGAGACAGTGGGGGTGTCTTGTTTCCCCATAGTCCTGAGAGTGCTTTTGCTTCTGGAGAGCAGTTCCTCAGGCTCAGATACCCAGCCCCCAGCTATTTTGCAGGCTTAAAATAGACCTTCTTCTGTTAATGAGCAAGGTCAGTCAGATCTATATCTGCTGCTACCAGACTGTGTTCTGCTATAGACCCCGTTTAGAAGATTCTGACTCCTGGCAGGGGGTAGGGCTATTTTAAGCTATAGGGCTCAGTAGGACAACTGGGCAAAGAAAGCAAAGTCTGTTAGAAGCACAACTCCCCTAGTTCCAGAAATCTATGAGACAGCTCCATTGAAAAAGATGATCATCCCAGCAATGGAAGATATCCTGAAATTAACAAGCTAAATAATTAAATACCTACTCATTTCCCTAGCTGCTACTTTTACACATCAGACAGAACCAAGTAACCACATGTATCTTAGACTGGCATTGATCTATCTTAGAGTACTAAAATGTATTTTAAAAAATATCATTTTAGTACATGCTGCTAAAGGGCTTTTAAAAAAAAGCTAGCAAAAAATAAAGTTAAATTTAAAAGATATCATTATGTGTTATGTAAATAAATAGGAAAAAAGGAAATCAGGGCAATAATTCTGCCTTTTTGGGTCTGGAAAAAGAAGCCCATTCTTACCATATTTCTGAGATCCAGCAAAGAAAGAACGTGTCAAAACAAAGGGTCTCTCCTTCCCTTTAGATCTCTGGATCAGTCCCTGAGCTGTAGCCATTTGCTGAGAAGTCAAAGGATAATTATAAGTAAAGAGGTCATCTAATTCTAGAAGAATAAATGATATTTTTGTTTTTTAGCTCTTTGATTATTATTATTATTTTTTGCTCCTTGGGTGAAAAGCATTGCTGTGCATAACAGTAGCAAATAAACCAAAGATAAGGAAAATATGCCCCCACATTTAGCAGTTTCTGGCTCATCGTAGGCACTTAATAAATGTTTATTGAATTGAATTAAATTGAATATGGAAGATATGCAGTAAGTGCAGGTAGACTTGGATAACAAGTGATTTTTTTTCCCCTCCAACTTTCTCTCTATTAGCAAGTATTCACAATCAAGTGGTTGTCATGATATGATGAAAAGAACTTAAACTCTCCTTTAAGAAATTTACAATCACTTCTTATATGCCTTCTTAATAGGGGTGGGGGTGGGGAAGAAGGGAGAAAATCTGGAACTCAAAGTTTTAAAGACAAATGTAAAAAATTATTTTACATATATCTGGGGAAAACTCAATAAATTAAAAAAAAGAAACTTACAGGTCAAAATGGGTTCATAATTTAGACATAAAGGATGATATCATAAGCAAATTGGGAGAACAAAGGAAGGATAGTCCACCTCTCAGATATGTGGAAAAGAACATAATTTATGGCCAAAGAAGAACTAAATAACATTGTGAAATGCAAAATGGATAATTTTGATTATATTGAACTTAAAAGGTTTTGTTCAAACAAAACCAATGCAGTCAAGATTAGAAGAGAAACAAAAAACTGGGAAAAAATGTTTATATCCAAGGGTTCTGATAAAGACCTCATTTCTAAAACATATAGAAAATTGTACTCAATTGACTCAAATTGAGTACAAGCCATTCCCCAAATGATAAAGGATATGACCAGATAATTTTCAGATGAAGAAATTAAAGCCATTTCTAATCATATGAAGAATGTTCTAAATCACTACTGATTAGTGCAAATGCATATCAAGACAACTCTGAGGTTCTATTTCATACCTCTCAGATTGGTTAAGATGCCAGGAAAAGATAATGATATATGTTGGAGAAGAT